>NC_091472.1:232307694-232623944 GCF_036971445.1 Narcine bancroftii
GAAAACTCATCAAAAGAATTGTAAGTTTAAAGAGGCCTGAAGAAATAATGTTTAAAAGTCCTTTATAATTATTTCTGAACTGAAAATTTGAGACCTTCAAGCAAAGCTAAAATTATGCTGAAGTTTTAAAAATTGACTTTTCAGAGTGGGACTTTATTACACACACACACACACATTGACATTTGTGCATAGTGGGAGTTAAATTTCTTTTTTTGGCTTGGCTTCGCGGATGAAGATTTATGGAGGGGTAATGTCCACGTCAGCTGCAGGCTCGTTTGTGGCTGACAAGTCCGATGCGGGACAGGCAGACACGGTTGCAGCGGTTGCAAGGGAAAATTGGTTGGTTGGGGTTGGGTGTTGGGTTTTTCCTCCTTTGTCTTTTGACAGTGAGGTGGGCTCTGCGGTCTTCTTCAAAGGAGGTTGCTGCCCGCCGAACTGTGAGGTGCCAAGATGCACGATTTGAGGCGATATCAAACCACTGTTAAATTTAGACTTAAGTTTAGAGATAAGTAAGAAATGTCATGTTATCAATTGTTTAATAAAAACTATTATTTTGAATTTACCATTGTCTGGTGAATTTTCCATTACTGTTCCTTTATTAGTGCTTTCAAAGTCCCTTTAGTCCCAAACAAAATTGAAAGGATTGTTAATTTATAACAGATGCATTTTTAAATATTCGCACCAAATTCTTCCATTTCCTTCTGTTTCCTCATCTGTCATTTCCTCATCATAACATTTATTTACAAGTACTTCAGATACAGATTCAGATTTATTTTCAGAGTACATAAACGACCTCACATACAACCCTGAGATTTCTTGCAGCAGTTGATCTGTTATCTGTGAAGAACTAGGGTTGACTTTTACATGAGATATATGGAAAATTCCAGATTTTTTGGCCAAATATTGGAGGCCGACTTTTATAATGAGATCAACTTTTGCACAAGTGCATATGGCACACATGTCAAACTCTGGCCCACCGGCCAAATTTGGCCCGAGATATAATTATATTTGGCCCGCAAGATCATTTCAAAAATGTATTAGAGGTGGCCCGCCGAATCTGCCACCCCCACCATCCTCCCCCTTCATTGCACATCCTTCTCCATTGTAACACGAGAAATTGTAATATGAGAAGTCTGTCGATGTCATCAGCCGGCAAGGCAGTTGGAAGGCTCCCCGCACAACCAGTCACTTCTCCCACCTGTCGAGCGGTGCGGTGGATTGGCGAGCGCCTGTGATTTCCTGTCGGCGCGACGGGCATGGCAGGCTGCGCACGGCCCCCGGGCAGCGCCCGTGTGACTGGCACCGGACGGCCCTTCCACAGCGCGAGCGCACTTCTTCCGGTCACCACGGCCTTCAGCGCTTGTACCCGCGCAGACCCCAGGGACGGCTGGTTCGGCCCCGCACGTGAAGAGAGAGATGGTGGCTGTCCGCAAAGGCTGATCGGCAGTGCGCTGGGCCTGAGTGGGTGGGTAAGCAGGGGTGGGCAGAGGGTGTAGGTGTGGAGTAATGGGCAGGAGAAGTTATGGTGGTGCGAGGGGCAGTTAGAGGGAGGGATGAGTAGAAGGAGGGGTGGATAGGGAAGAGGTAAAAGGGGAGGGTGAGAGACAGGTAGAGGGAGGAACAGGTTGAGGGGAGAGGCAGTAGAGGGGCGTGTATAGGATGGGGTGGGTAGAGGCAGAGCGAGTGGAGTGTGGGGTGAGTAGAGGTTGGGTAAAGGGCTGGTCAGGTAGAGGGATGGTGGGTCGAGGGTGAATAGAGGCCTAGAGCCTGAGGAGTGAGCAGGAAATGCTGAGTCCTGATGCAGGCCAAAATGGACACAGCCTGTGAATGCTGACTACATCTCCACAGGGACAAAATAGGTTTCCCTCAGGTCAAGCAAAGGGTGAACTTGAGCTACCTACTCCTGACCTGTAACATTATCCTCCTAAAGTTATATCCTAAAGTTTAACATTACATATGTTGAAAGAAGAGAAAACATGCAGATGCTGTTGAAAATTTTCAATAAATATTTAGTTCGGCCCTCGACTTAGTCCAAGTTTTTAATTTTGGCCCTCCGTGAATTTGAGTTTGACACCCCTGGCATATGGTATTATATCTGTTTTATTACATGACAATAAAAGAAATCTTGAATCTTAACAGGAATGAGTAATAATTTTAAAATTCACATTTTAATGTGGAATGGAATATATATTGTATACACAAAAAATTCATAATGTAAGAATTAAAATTGTACTTGAGATATTATGGCTCCATTTATTTGTGGAATTTGTTCTTTTACAGATAATATCTTTGAATATTTTAAAAACATGTTAATATAATTTGTTTCAGATCATAATTGAATGTATTGGTTTCACGTTTTAAATATCGGAAAGGCAAGAAAGCAACTTGATAGAAAAAAAAATTGCTTGCTTTAAACTTCTTCGTTTAGGTTTAATTTACGATAAGACAAGTTTTGCCCACAAAAGCATCTGTGCAAAGAGAAACCAGGTATTCATTTTGTAACATTTCCCTTTTCACAGATGCTGCCTGACCTGCTAAGTTACCTCTGGCATTCTCTATTTAAATTTAAAAATGTGAATATTTACAGTTTTAGATTTTCAATCCATGTTTTACAAACATTATACTAGCTTCATTGCATGACAATCCAGTACTTGCTCATTGTTTATAGATTAAAGCCAAGATTGCTTAACCTTCTGACGTCAATGGTGTTCTTCTGGAAGTCAGCCATAATATTTCTGCGTATGCCTGCTGTTGACCACATCAAATAAAAGTATTCATGTGGTCTATTAGCATGGTTGTCAAGGCAACCTTGTAGCCCTAACCTGCAGTTCCTGTCACACAGTTATTAATTGGTAGTTGTTGCAGTGGCTTTAAAAAATTCTGCTGTCATTTTTTAACTAGTAGGAATATGCAGTAATTTACTTCAAATTTGAAACTACTTTGAAGTTTGAAAGTTAAAATATACATCTGAACTAACGTGGCACTCATTGTCCTTAAGGAGGCAGAATAACTGGATGTGCTGTAATATATTTTCCCTTAAAGTTTGAGATTGATGAGTGGCAGAGAATAAAATGAGATCACACTGCATGATTCTCTGCATTTTCTTTTCTCAGGATGCTGTGTTTTGCTGGAGGTTTTCAAACCCTTCACTAGCTTCAGGCAAAAGTGCTTGCTTTAGCAATGGGTTTGTTAATTATTCATTTGTGGCATTGGTCGTAATTGTTAGCAGCTTGAGCTTCCTTTAATCCAAGAAATGTTGAATTGGCTCAGAATTGTTCAGTCAGTTCACTGTTAGCTACTTTTTAAACCTCAATGTTTAGTAATGCTGGCATTCCAGTCCCTTAGTTTGTACTTCCCAAGGGATTCAAAATTTTAAAGGTTCCCCCCCCACCCCCTTTGGAATTGCCAGGGTATTTACACCTAATCCATTTAAGTCTTGGATTGAGCAGGATCTTGTTTTCTGTTTTGCATCCTGTACACTATTGGTAGTAATATTTCAGCCATCTCCACACTGTTTCATGAACATTCTGTCCAAGCTAAGTCTTTCTCAAAAAGACTTTCTGTCATCTTTAACATGACGACACGTTACATGCTTCAGAGGAGCAGACGTACGTTAATTTTAAGAAGATGACAAAATTTGGGCAAGGATACCAAGACTGAGAGAAGTAAGATGACAGAAGTTTTGGGATGGAATTGTAGCATCTAGATATCCGAAGATGAGTCTGTCTGTGTGGAACAAAAGAAAACTAACTTATGCCAAATTTCGACCACCATGCATCTCAGAGTTACAAGGTCATGGACATGAAGCAAAAAGGGGGTGTAAAGCAATGAGTGAAAATACAATAATTAGGATCTTTTTAGTTGGTGTTGTTAGACCAATAAATAACAGTAAGCACCGGTGATAGTTGAATGAGACATTTGTAAGCTAGAGTATATGTGGCATGTTTTGAATGTATTTAATTTTATGTTGATTATAAACTGGATAGACTAGCCAGAAGTATATTGGCAGAGTCTGCAAGTGAAAAAGGCATCGTTCTAGGGTAAATAAACTAATGTGTATATGGAAATGGATGATGTACATGTATGTGGCTGAATAGATGGAAATTGGTCATCTTAGCCATGGAACAGATCTATGGTTGGAGATTTATCCATGTCATATAGGATCCTAGTGTTCTGAAAGATCTTGTTTAATTTTGGCAGGGGGGAGAGATAGATTTGGTAGTGGGGCAGCGGTGTGAATATTATTGGTTTGCTCCTCGTTTTATTGCTTAAGTGGCTGAATTTCAGCTCACCCAGAGTTAGCTATTGGTCAAGTACTCTGACCATTCATATTGAGCAAAATGGTGATAAGGTGGAGCTGAGTGTCATCGGTATATGGAACACTATCTTTCATATCCATATGAAGCTTTAACTCAGTAAACAAATTTTGGTAATTCCTTTTAGATGCACTTATTTATAGATATCTTCCTATTTTTCATGCGTCAATCTTTTCTTATTCAACTTAATGCTCCACGCATCCATGAATCAGGGATGAAAGGTGAATCGGATGTAAGGTGATTTATTTATTTCTATAAGGAATACAAAAGTTTGATTTTAAAGTTGCTAAAGAATACAAATAGTTGAAACTAATTGAAATAAATTCTGTTTGCATTTGAGAATACAGTGAATGACACTACGGGCAATCAAATAAATCCAAGTACTCTTTTAAAAAGTTAAATCCACGTCCACTGCATTTGTATTTTTGTTTCATGATGCAGTGCTTGATTCCAGAGGACAGGATTTTTTTCAGCATATTTCCCACTGGGTGGTGCTTTCCTCAGGACATGGTCATTAGAAGCTCTAAATGGAAGGATGAATGGACTGTTTCACCCTTTGATTGTGATGTGTTGGGATACTTGGAGTGTATCTGTTTGAACTGTATTTTATGTATAAGATAAATCATGAAAGGGCAAGTTGAACTTTTATGTGGAGCTGCCTTGTAGTTCAATATTAACAACAGATTGTGGGGGTGTAAGGACATGCCTTATGTTCCTATCTTTTGTACGTTATCTCTTTTCTCATAAATAATAGTTTAATTTCCTGAACCTGACATTTTGCATATATGGTCAGCTCTTCAGAGAAGACCACGTTTAAATATTTGAATGTCTTTATTCCACTAACAATACTGAACAAGACACCAGGCATTATGAGCGGAAATGGTGTTGTCACGAGTGCTCAGATAAGATACAAATCTTAGTCTGCAAGTTAGACCATGAAAGGAAATTTTATTTTATCAAGGCAGTGTGAATCACTGGCCATGAAGTTGAATTTACTTTTGCTAAACACTTATTAGGATAACAACAAAAAAACAGTTAAGTAACCTGTCATGAATTTCACTTGTTTGAATAAGTCAAAATTAAAACTTCCTGTAATCTTACAAAATATAATTAATGTGGTTCTTAAAGCTACAGCTATTCCTACTTCTTTGTCCTGTTTTTCCATGATGCACATATAACAGTAAAGAAGGCACACTCTAAAGGAATGAAAATCTGTCTGCCCAGTGTTAGCATTGTAAAGAAGGAGTTTCAAGACCATGCCATCTATAATGAACAAAGAGAAACTGGAAGGACTCTGTACTATATGTATACATACAATACTTATCAACATCCTTCTATTGTGAAGCATGCCTTGAAGCATAAGGGCAAAGATTGAAAGTCACTTCAGTAACTGTAAAAGCAGGAAAATCTTATCATGGTGCAAATTTGAACAGTTTACTATTTAATCCTTGCAGGATTTTGCTGCACAAATGCTGTCAGATCACCATGTAAAACAGGATGTCACTTTGTTGGTCTTAGCACTTTGTTTCTGTGACACAAGGCATTGCGATTGACCCATTCATATACAAACAAAATCTAATTTGTTTTTCAAAATGAGTAATTACTACCAGGAGATTAAAGAAGCAGGTTTTTAAATTATTTGAGAGCAAAAATAAAAGAGGAGAGAGAATAGAAGGAATGAAGCACACATGGGATTTGCAGTATTTGGTTATTTTATCACATATTTAGGTTTTCTTGATGTTTGCAGTAAAGGTTCTGCCAATAAAAATTCTCCTGACATTTTTTTTTACAGGTTTATTGTCGTATGTTACTACATAAAGGAAAAAGCACAACAGCATGCCAGTTAACCCTCAACCCTGTTCCACCACTAAATGACCTAAAAATCTGTGAATCTCAGATTTAAAATGTAACAGTTGGCTCTCAGCAAATGTTATTTCAAGTGGCTAAAAGTATAAGCCATTCTTTGCATTTAGAACTGACTTTGAATGCCAATACTGAAAGACCCATGTTTACGTTTTAAGCCAAACCCTGTTAGCAATGGAAATATCTTCTCCATATAACAATTACAGCACAGAAACAGGCCAGTTCGGCCCTCTAATGCATGCCGAACACCTACTCCCACCCAATCCCATTGACCCACACCCAGCTCATAACCCTCCACATTTCTCTCGTCCATATACCTATCCAACTTTTCCTTAAATATTAAAATCGAACTTGCATTTACCACTTCAGCTGGAAGCTCATTCCACACTCCCACCACCCTCTGAGTGAAGAAATTCCCTCTCATGTTTCCCCTAAACTTTTCCCCCTTCAATCTCAATCCATGTCTCCCACTCAGTGGAAAATGCCTCTCCACATTAACTCTATCTGTCCCCCTAATAATTTTAAATACCTCTATCAAATCACCCCTCAATCTTCTATGGTCCAGGGAATAAAGTCTCAGCCTGCTCACCCTTTCCCTGTAACTCAAACCCTGAAACCCTGGCAACATTCTTGTAAATCTCCTCTGCATTCTCTCTTTTGTTTATATTCTTCCTATAATTTGGCACACAATATTCCAAATTTGGCCTCTCCAACTTCAACATGACATCCCAACTCCTGTATACAATACTCTGATTTATGAAGGCAACATACCAAGTGCTTTCTTCACACGTGACTCAACTTTCAGGGAATTATGTACCAGAATTCCTAAATCCCTTTGTTCTACTGCACTCCTCAATTCTCTACCATTTAATGTGTATGACCTCTGCTGATTAGTCCTACCAAAATGTAGCACCTCCCATTTATCAGTATTCATCTTCCATCTTTCAGCCCACTCTTCTAACTGGCCTATGTCCCATTGCAAGCTTTGATAACCTTCTTCATTGTCCACAACACTACCAATCCTCGTATCATCTGCATACTTACTAATCCAAGTCACCACCTTATCATCTAGATCATTAATATAAATGACAAACAACAATGGTCCAAGACCCTGAGGCACCCCACTAGTCACCGGCCTCCAATTTGACAAACAATTTTCCACCACTACTCCCTGGCATCTCCCATCCAACCATTGTTGCATCTATTTCACTACTTCACCCTTAATACCTAATGCTTGAACCTCCCTAACTAACCTCTTATGCGGAAATTTGTCAAAGGCCTTACTAAAGTCTATATTGTCTTGCCCTCATCAACCACCTTAGTAACCTCCTCAAAAAACTCTATAATGTGTTAAATATAATCTTCTCCTTAGTTCCTTTTAATATCTGGAAATTTTAAATCAAAATTCCCTTGACTTTTAAACTCTAGGAAATACAGCCCCGGTGTCTGTATTCTTGTCTCATAGTTTGTTCCTTGGAAATCAGGCATCATTCAGCAATGGTCTATCTCTATTGCCAGCTTATTCCATCCAGGGCATACTGTAGTGCCCAGATCTGTTATGGTGTTCATTAAACAAGCAGAACTCTGTGTGACCATGATACAATATTTAGTTTTGAGTTTTGTTGGATTTGTACAGTCTATTGCAAGTAAAGAGCATTCCAAAACACTTGAGATGTGTGTTTAGTCAGTGCCAAACAGTTTTGGGGGGTCAGAAGATGAGTCACTCACTAGAGGACACTACTCTGAACTGTACAGTGGCTATTATTTACAAGATTCTGGTCAATGCTGAACCACAAGATATTAGTGGAGGTTTTTGCAATATGGCAAGAGTAGATGCTTAGACTGACTTGTTTAGATTCAGTTTTTGTCCAATATTTCTGTGAAGGAAATGTTATTTGCTGATAATAAGTCATGCCGTAAATTATTGGGTCTTGTGCGCAGTGAGTTGAAATCTCATTGGAATCTTCAGCTGAAGTGTTGAATTTCTGATGTACATTGATTGGCTCTTGTCGTAAACTCAACAGTATGCTTAGTGATTTTTTTTAGACGTACAGCACGATAACATGTCCTTTCGGCCCACGAGCCCATGCTGCCCCCAGTATGTGTTTTTGAATGGTGGGAGGAAACCAGCGTCCCTGGGGAAAACCCATGCAGACACGGGGGAAAATGTACAAACTCATTACAGATAGTGTGGGATTAATGTTTATAACTAAAGAATATATGATTATCAAAGCTTCACAGTAAGTTTATATCAAAATAAGTTTTGAGCTGATTATATAGGAAGGAATATCTCAATCCTGTAAAAATATTTAATGCCTTTTTGTTCAATTTGAGATTTAATACTTTGAGGCAGGTGAATTCTGTTACAAAATATTGGCTATCATTTAACATTTCCACTGACTGTATTTGACAGCTGATTCCAAAGCCTAGTGAACAGCCCAGACAGCATGAAAGTCACCCTGAAGAGACGGAAGAGGAGCTCCGAGAACATCAGGCCATGCCAGAAGAACAGTATTCCGACAGAAGCATTAACCAGAGTGAGTCAGCAACTTTGACCAAAGTGGTTCAGGTCAAACAAGAACCAATTGAAAGTGATGAAGAGGAAGATCAGCGAGAACAGGAACTGGAACAAAGGAAAAGACAGGCCGAACAACAACAGGAGCTACTCTTCAGACAGGTAGTTTTGTAGTGTAATTGTCAACTTTTGAACAAGTTCAGCTGATAGTAAGTTGTGTAGAAATGAGGGTAATTAAAAATATCTTCAGGTTAGTATGTTTTTTTTTCTGTGCTTTGTGAATGTTATGATTTATTTTACTTAAGATTGACCATAGACTTTTTGTACTGCATGTTGCATTAATTGGGTCAAAAACTGCAGGGAAGTTTGTACTTGTGAAAGAGAGATAGATTAAGCATAGGAATTAAGAAAAAATGTAAAAATTGTCATTTTAATTCATTAACGAAATAAAATCTAAGAGTGTGATGGGACTTTTTATACCAAGAGCATTTTCAGTATTAAAGAAATTGACAGTAATAAAGGGGTAGATCTTGCACTTATGCAAGATTGCTGGCTGTCTGCTCTTGGGTGTTTTCCAGCTCAGGGCTTGGTTTTGTAGTGGAGTAAGGTGGTGCATCAGGGCTGTCCAAGTTCAAACGGCTGGCTGCGCTTGGTGGTCTTGTCAGATTCTGGGGCTACATACCCAGTCTTACTGACCAAACTTGTTACTGTTATTGAACATCTGAAGATCACGTGTCCTTTCAGAAACAGAACTAAATGTTATAGTTAAGCACCTTTATTCTAATTGCTGCAATGCAGGGACCTCCCAATAGCCAACCAGTTTAATTCCACACCAAAATGTGTATCCATGGCCTCTTACACTGCCACTCTGAGGCTACATCCAAATTGGAAAAACACCTGATGTTCAATCTGGGCACTCTCCAACCCACAGCATTAACATCAACTTCTCCATTTTCTGTTACACTCCTGCAAGTTTCTTTCCCTAGCTCTGTCTTCTTTCCTCCATCTTCCCACCCCCTTCTCTCTCCATTCAGAGACCTATCACTTCCCCCTACTACTTCTCAGCATTTTTATCTTCTACACTCCCACCTAAATCTACCTAAGACTTCTTGCCTGGTAGCCTATGCTTCTCCCCTTTCCCTTCCTCCTTGATCTTCTCCCCCCATCTTTTTATACAAGTGCCTGATGGGCTCGGGCATGAAGCGGTTATCCTATAGATCTGGGGAGGCCAAATCACAACTTACCAACCAAATGTGGCTCTTTGACATATCATATATGGCTTGTGGAAATATGTTGGCTGAGACAGGAATTGTACGAGCTGGTGCTCACAATAGTAGTTTTAGTGGGCAAGGCTTGCAATTGAAAATATTTGGTATGTATACTGTATATACACATGGTACACATGGAATAGTTAATACCATGTAAAAGTCGAAATCCCACTCTTTCCCCCACCCCCCCTGCCCACCATTTTTGCCTATGGCTGCCCGCCCATCTGAGCTCCCAGCTCCCCATCCGCTGTCTCTCACCCATGCTTCGGCCATCCGCACACCAGAGCTCCCGACCCTTGACCGCATACTCTCGCCTAGGCCCAGGCCACCTGCCCTCTGGAGCTCCCTATACATCAACCAGTGACTTTGGCTTAGGCCCATGCCCCACACCCACAGGAGCTTCCAACATTCCGACCGTGGGTTCTCACCTAGTCTCTGGCTGCCCCCCTATCCAAGCTTCCGATGCCCGGCCGCCATCCCATCTGAGCTCCTGATGCCTCGACCGCAGACTCTTGCCCAGACCTCTGATGTCTCGACTGTGGACTCTCACCCCGCCTGCTCCATAGACCTCCTGACACCCCAGCTGTCCTTCCATCCAAGCTCCCAATTCCATGGCTTCCCTCCTATTTGAGGTCTGCTTGCCTTCCAATCCAAGCTCCTGGCTGCCTGCCCATTTGAGCTCCCGTGGAATATCACCAGCCACCCTCCCGCCCATCCAAGCTCCCAAATCACTGAACTCAGACGCCACCAGGTTCCGGCCGCATCGCTGACCATCAGAGCACTCGAAGCCCTGACTGCAGACTCTTGCCTAGGCCATAGTCGCCTGCCCACCTGAGTTCCTGTTGCCCCAGGTTGACACAGGTACTTACTGTAGTCAAAAGTAGTATACATGTAACATTGGGCCCCCTAAATGTCACCATAAAAATTGGTCCACAAAGTTTGATTATTACACGTGTATATATGGTTTGTGTACTTTTTGATTATTGAAACCAATACGAATTAGCAATTTAAACACTACACACATGAATAAATATTATTACATATATGTATTTATTAATATTTACAAAATATTTGTAACAAAATGTGTGTGTGAGAGTGAAAACGTGTATGTAATATTTTTTCATTTCTTGCGGCTGTCAAACCCCTGAAATTTATAGTGTTGGCTCTTGCATTAAGCAAGTTCGCCCTGCTCTTGGTGCTGCATGACCTTTTTTGTATTGCACTACAATCCCAGACTTTCCTGGTTAACTAAATGTTATAGAAACTTTTTAAATTTTTTATCAAGATTGTTGAGTTACCAGCATGGCCCCTCTTTAAATCATGCTATTAGTACCTCCATCTCACTTGCCTTGTTCACTTCTTGGATTTGGATGCATATCATTAATTACAGCCAGACTCCTTTTTGGTCTACTTGCCAATCTGGATTCTGGCTCTAGTTTTCTCTTTCACTCCTTTCGATGTCTTTCCTCAGGTTCTCGTTCCCCTGCCAAGCTAGTTTAAACCTTCATAAAAAGTACCAGCAAACCAACCCAGACAGATGTTTGTCCTGGCCCTGTTGGGAGTACCACCCATCCAATTCACATTTCCCAGAACTGGACACCGTGCCCCAAGAATCTGGAGTTCTCCCTCCTCTCCTAGCCCTCCAATCACACAGGTGTACTACCTTCCTATTTCTGTACATAGTAACACACAGCTTTGGAAGTAATCCAGACAAAACAGTGCAACCTCTGTTTTGGATAGACTACAAGTATTTTCACTCTCCTGAGAATAAAATAAGTCATGTTAATTTCACTTAGCATTCTTAGCCCCCCCCCCCCCCCCCCCCCCCCCAGTTCCACTCACCCTGCCCTTATTGTGTGGCTTGTTAGGACAATAGGACAATAACATCATCCACAAATTTGCTACTGATACCACAGTACTGGGTTGTATAAAAGGGGCCGATGATGTACTGAATGGGGTACTAACAACAACTTTTGCACTCAATGTCACCAAAACCAAAGAGGGGAAGACCAGAGTGTATACGATCCAGTGATCACTGGGGGATCAGAGGGGAAGAGGCTGAGCAAAGTTAACCGACGTCCTTTCTGGGACATGACACATGAACGTCATGATGAAGAAAGCACATCAGTGCCTCAACTTGCTCAGGAGTTTGGGGAGGCTTGTAATGACAGCAAAAACTTCTACAGATATGTAGTGGAAAGTGTGCTGACCGACTGCAATATAGTCTGATAAGGGGACATCAATACCTCTGAGTGCAAAGCCCTGAAAAAGGTATCGGAACCGCACGGTTCATCACAGGCAAAACTTTACCCCCTATAGAGAAAATCTACATGGAATGCTGCCATTAGAGAGCAGCAGCAATAATGAAGGATCTACACTACCCAGGACACGCTCTGTTCTCGCTGCTGCCATCAAGAAAGACTCACAACTCCAGGTTCAGGAACAGCTGCTACCCCTCTACCATCGGACTCCTCAACAACAGACTCGATGAGGGACTCATTTAAGGTCTCTTACTTTGCTCGTTATTTATTATTCAATGTTTATTTTCAGTTTTGCACAGTTTGTTTGCACTTCCTTGTTTACACTTCTTTCTTTTGTATTGATACGAACCCAGAGACCCCAAAACCCAGCAGCAACAGATATTCACCATGATAAATGGTTACTTAAACAAAATTTGCTTTTAATTATCTTTAAACATGAAAACAGAATTAAACTTTAACAACTCTATTATTACTTAACTTAACCCCCTTCTAATTCTAAGCGCATGTGTATGTAATGTGGGTGAAAATTTAGAAAAGTTCTTTGGTTCACAGTCCAATCTCACTTCTCATTCTTCCAAGTTCATTGGTTGCAGGAAATTCTTATACTGTGCACAGAATTTAACATGTATAAAGTTCACCAGGCTTTGGTACTTGAAAGGTAAATGGTTACCACTCAGGAAGGTTCTTGTAGGTTTTGTAAAGAAAGATGTGTTGTTCCAGGATTTCCACAACTGAGGTACCACCATTAGTCACCTCAGTGTCTTGCTGATGAAGCGTGCCCATCAGGGTTCTTCAGATGATAACCTCTTTCTTTCAGGTCATCACAGAGTTCCTTTCTGTTTCCCTTATTCCAAGCGAAACACCGGACAGCCAGTACTTTCAGCCATCCTCCACTCTGGAGCTTGTTTCAGTTCCCACAGTTTCTGCTTGACACAGCTTTCTGTGTCACACACCCTTAGTCAGAGACTGCTTTCGGTCTGTCTCTCTCCCTCTCTCTCTGAGACTGAGCTTGCTTGACTCCCTCTGTGCTTGCAAAATAGCATGACTTCTCCAGCAGACAATAGGAATCAGCCTTCTGGTTCATCTGTTTTTAGGTAAACAAGAACCTTTCAGTGACCTCTGAGCACTCTTGTCAAAAGCCTTTGCAAAAAGGTATCAGCCCCAACAGCATGTCTCTTGCTGTTGTTTTAAAGACAATAGTCCATTATTCCCCAATGTCATTTCAATTATCACCTACTTGTGAAGTCTCCATAGGCCCTCCACAATTTCTGCAAAGTCACTGTGGATATGAATTCTCCAGTGTTTCAAATAAGATCTGTTTTAGAGTGTGTGTATATAACCTACTCTAACTTTTCCCAATTTATCTCCCAAAAATATTTCTATATATTCTGTCACAGTATACATATCTTTTCTCAAGTACAGTGTTTTTTTTCCCCCCACGACTGATAAGTAGAAATTCTGCCTGGCCCATGGGAAAAAGAATCTCAGGATTATATACCATATCAGAATTTACTGTCAAGAACAAGTCATGAAATTCGGTGTTTGCGGTAGCATCATAGAGCAAACATTCATATTATAACTATTTTATGACATTGCTATAAATAAAAAAAAGATTAAAAAATAGTAGTGCACAAGAAGCAAGGCAGTGTCTTTGATTATTCAAGAATCTGATGGCAACGGGGAAGAAGCTGTCCTTGTGCCACTGAGTGCTTGTCTTTAGGCTCCTGTACCTTTTTCCCGATGGTAGCAGAGTGAAGAAGATGCAGTCTGGCTGATGGGGGTCTTTGAGGATAGAGGCTGCTTTTTTAAGAGACCACCTCATGTAGATGTCCTCGATGAAGTGAAGTCTGGTGCCTGTGATGTTGCAGGCTGAGTTAACAACCCTCTGGAGTTTATTCTTGTCCTAAGAGTTGGCACCTCCATCCCAGGCAGTGATGCAACCCACCAGAATGTTCTCCACGATACACCTGTAGAAGTTTTCAAGTCATGTATGTACTCTGACAATAAATCTGAACTTAAAGCTTTGGATACATCTAATATGGGTATTGACGATGTCACCTTGATACCCATGTTGTACTAAGGTTGTATTGTACTGTTTTTACTCTTAACCTCTTTCCCAACTCATTATCATCCAGCTTTTTCTCCTCGTTTCACTGACATTGATATGGAGACCACCTTTGTTCACTCTCCTGCAGATTGTTCAGTATATATTTGCTTGAAAATCAAACCTCCACATTCAAGGACAGTTTCTTTCCTGCTGTTATCAGGGTCTTGAATTGACCTCTCATTGCTACGAGACAATTTAAGTGTACTTTTCTCCATATACTGCACTTTGTCCTAGTAACACCATACCCTGCACTCTTTGACTTATTGTAACACTACATCTTTCTTTTATTGTTGCACTACCTGAGGAAGTATGGGTTGACTTTCCTGGATAGCACTCAAAACAAAGCTTTACACTATATCTTGTTACTCACGCCAATAAACTATTCAATCAAATCTTTAATCCTGCCACAATTCTGGAATCTTACCTACAATCTCAGAAACATCTCTCCTAATTATTAAAACTCTTATACCTGTTGTTCTTGTGATGGTTGTTTCTTCCTCTCTATATATTTGAGCCATCTATAGAGCTATAGTCATAGCTCAGGCTACACTACCTGGGGAAACTTATCCCCTAATAGCAATTTAAAACTACCAAAGGAGCAAGATGTCTCTGTGATCTCCTGAATATCTGCCTTGTTTTTATATAACTGCCTGGCTCTTATCCAGTCTCTCAATCTATATGTTTGAACAGTGGGCTGATCACCTTGCAGAACATGCTATCCATGAAACTATCAGTCTCAGGAGTAGACAGTGATACCATAAGCACTTGCTTAATCTTTTAAAATCTAGAGTTGAGGTCCTCTATCTGATGATACTCTGCATGCCTGGGATTCCAAACTTCCTTGAGAGCGAAGGATGTCCATGCTATGCGTGTGGTGTGCTCTACCTGATGCTTGTGTTTAATTGGATATTTGTGAATACTCAGGGTCGCTGTTGATTTATTCCTGATTGATGGTAAGTACCCAAATCCACATCAAATAGACAAGCAATAACTACATGCATATAACTCTGCCAAGCCCATGATTTTTCCAATTAGAAATATTTTGCTTTCTCCCAACAACCTGCTATGTGTTAAAATTGACCCTTTAATTTTAGTTGGTAATTTATACTTCTGGTGGATTCATGTCCAGTTTCTTTTGCGGCTGGCTGCTGCCTGCTGCATTTTTCTAAGTGTAAATCTTGCAAATGTGGACTCCCCTGAGTGCAATCAGTTGTGAAATATATTTTGCACTTGTATTCAAAAGAATTCTGGACCATGAACTGCGTGTGGTCTGTGCCAAAGATAAACACATCTTGACTTTTTGTGTTTATTGAATTCAGCTGCCTTTATGGATTGGCTGTGGTTCACATAAGCAAACCCCTGGTGAGGAAAGGTTTGGGCCCATGTTAATTGAATATTTTACAACAGTCATTGACCAAAAATGTGCTGTGGCTCACAAGTATCTAAGGCAGGTTGGTATCAAGTAATCTGGTTCCGTGAAGTGTAGGGGAATTGTTGAGGTTATGACAAAAACACGTATGGGAAAACATAATCAGTCCAAATGGTGATAGACTCCTCCTCTCATATTTTAGATTATAAGACATAAATACAATTTATTTGGTGCAGATGACTTTATATTAACAGCCCTTACCATTCTATAGGCATTCTATATAAATACTGTAACTGCAGATCTGCATGAGGCTTTGCACATAAAATGATTTTTGTTTGTTCATTTACAGTTCCTAGCTCTGCAGCTAATACTGTGGTGGTGCAGCAGTCAGTGCTGCTGCATTGTAGATACTGCAACCAAAGTTTAATGTGACTTCTGCCAATGCTGTCATGGAGTTTGCACTCTCTTTCTGGGACTGAGTGGAGTTTCCACTGGAGCTCCAGTTTCCTCCCACATCCCAAAGATGTGTTGGTTGGGTACTGTAGATGGCCCCTTATTTAGGTAGGTGACAGTAAAATCTGTGGTGACTCGATAGACACGTGAAGGAGAACAACATAAGGGATGGGATTGCCCAGAGCCAGCATCAATCTGGTGACCAAATAGCCTCAGGCTTGTTAAAAATACGAGAACGTGATGGGATATTGTAGTTTATCATATACAGTGCATATTGTTAAATGATTTTTAAAATTGCAATCATTTGATATTTTATAGTGCCATGTGCAAAGCTGTACATCAAAGAGGAAAGCCAAGCTCCATGTCCCTTCTGAATAAATGACATAGCCCTTGGCCTCTTTGTTCCAACAGCATCATATTGGCCTAATTCAAGACTAAGAGATTCATGTAGCATGTTGAAACTGATGTTAAACCACCATAAATCGATGGTTAAATGTATCTGCATGGAACTGTCTCCATTTTGAGCTCCTGATCTCTGTGTTACTGCATCCCTTGCACCAATTTTGCCTCTGCACTGGATTCTTATGGAGGAAAGTCGCAGCAACTGGTGCCATATTCCAGCACTGTCCCAACAATGCTTGATTCACTGGAGGCCTAGAAATGTATCCGTCTCTGTTGTGAATGAACACGATTAAGCTTCCAGTGTCCTCCACTCTCTGGATGAAGAAATATCCCGCTGCTCCCACCGCCTTGGAAAAATCGGTCAACAAATTCATCCCACCCCAGCCACTCTCTCCACGCCCCCTCCCATTGGGAAGCAGATTCACGAGTGTGAGATCATGTACCACCAGATTTAAGGACAGTTTCTTTCCTACTGTTAACAGACTCTTGAATGAACTTCACACAAGTAAAATTGTTTCCCTTGCTCTGTACAATTTAATCGCTCTTTGTGACACTGCCCTTCTGTTTTTTTTTAATACTTGTTATACTATTTATGAGATGTCCAGCTTGACTACTCCCAAAATAAATTTTATCATTGCATCTTCTTATAAGTGATAATAAACTTGAATTTGACTTTCTTTACTCTGATTCTGTGCCCCAGATTCAGGACTAGAAAAACTTCCTCATCATCTCTGGCTTGTGAAGTTTATATCTTAATTTTCTAGCTTGCAGGGTATACAGTCTCATTCCACACATTCTCTCCCAGATCTGTCAACCCTAAGAGTTCAAGAAGCTCGTTGTTTTATGAGAGAAAACATTTTGCCTCATCTCAGTGGGTGATGTCTCAATTTTAAACTGTGACCCCAAATTCTATTCTCTTCCACTAGAGGAAACAGCTTCTCCACATTCATCCTCCTACTCAAGTTCATGTCTGTTTCAATCAAATTCTTGCCTCACAAGCCCGCCTGTCCATTTCAAATAGCAGTGAAGTCACCTTTTCTGGATCACTTCCAACACCTTTGTATTCTTTCTTAGAAAAGAAGGCCATATTCTGCATAATACCATCGCAACAATGCCATCAAAAACGAAACCATGCTATTTTCTGTTCAGTTCCCCTTACCGTGAACAATATCATTGTCTTATCCTTCCTGATTACTGCACTAGCTGCAAACTAGTGTGTGAATCACACACTTTCACACGCACATCACTCACCTTGACAATCTCTCACCGTTAAGATAATTCAGATAATTTGCTCTTTTTAAATTTTTCCAATAAAATGGACAATCTTGCATTTTCCCATTTTCTACCCTTTTTTGGCCACTCAATTAACCTAAGTTTATTCCTTCCTTAGGTCCTATTCACAACTTCTCCCAAACTAGTTGGCCTCACTTTTTTCTGCATTGCTCTCATTTTTCATTTACATAACTTGTCTATATGCTCTTCGGGCATCTCACAACCTAGCTTTCCATCAGCAGTAAACTTGGATTATATATTGCATTCCCCCTGCCACCAACCTTCAAATCATTGGTACAGATTTTGAAAAACTGGGATCCCATAACTGAGTGCTGCCAGGGCAAAATTTATTGTTTATCCTTACTCTGTTTTCTTTATGTTTACACGCAATTCATATCAATAATAATAACTTCACATGCAACCTTCTGAAAGTTGAAATATGCTACATCAAATGGTTTAATCTTTTTCAACAGGTTGTACCTCTTTAATCTGGACATGTTAGAACCTGACCATTGCCAGACCACAGAAAATTCCAGAAAACAGAAATTAACCACTAAGAAAACCCCCGTGTAAACATATCAAAGGTAGAACAAAGCCTAAAGCAGAAAATAATGCTGTGGGCCAGGACGGTTAGCATAGTGGTTAGCGCTATGCCTTTACAGCGTCAGCGATCAGGACTGGAGTTCAAGACCCATACTGTCTGTAAGGACTTTGTACTAACAGTGGCAGATTCAACCTTTACATCACCAGCAATCAGGACCGTGGTACAAGTCCAGTACTGTCTGTAAGGAGTTTGTACCAGGTATGTGTCGCTTAATGTCCACAATACGTTCTGTGAAATTGGCCATTATGTGATGTGGACATTGTGTGAACACCATATTATATGCTTAGCAAAGCTATATGGGATATTGTAGTGCAACTGTAAACTTTTTATTTGTAAGTAGGGATCAGTCTGACACAGGGCTGTGGGGAGACAGCGGGGCAGTGGAATTATTGTAGGGACGAACACGGGGCTGTGGGGAGAGTGCGGGGCGGTGAGATTAGTTAGGACTATGGGGAGAGAGCAGGGCAGTCAGATCAGTTTATTGATACAGGTGCTCCCCTATGAATTTTCAAAGTTACATTGGTTCGAATCCATACTTTCAATTTCAAACTCAGAACTGTTCCCGCGCTTGCGATATGTGGTATGCTACTCTCTTGCGATGCTGGGCATCATACAGCATCCTTTCTCATCATGCTGACTCAACTCAAAACATTTTTCATGGCCAGTTTGCTTTCAGCTGTGTGCATTAATGGTTTATTCAGTATGGGATAAAGGTATTCAAAATACAATAATAAAAAATGATAGGTCCAGTATTCTTTATTTACTTGCAGTTTTTTTCGACCAACAATGGGTTTTCCAGAACGCATCCCCATCGTAAGTTGAGGAGCACCTGTACAGTATACAATATCCTATAGCTAGTGATCGCTTTTTCTAAATTGCTGTGGACTTGCTCTCGATAACTGAATAATTATGGAACCACGGACATGTATGTTGTTGGATGTTAATCAGCGCATACCTAAACATGCTGGACCATGGATGTTGCCGGACCACAGAGCACTGGATAAGAGAGGTACAACCTGTACCAGCTACAGCTAGTTTTGTCAAGCATAATACCCTTATAAAGGTCTATATTGATTCAACCTAATCCTCATGCAGTATTATTTTTCAAATGCCTTGTTACCTTTTATTAATAATGAATTCCAGCAATTTACTTTCTACTGATGTCAAACTAACTGGTCCATAGTTCTGTTTTATTTTTCTCTTTCATTCCTTTAAATAATAGGATAACATTTGTTAAACTTTAATCTGAGAGAACTGTTCTGGTATCTATCTAAGAAGATACACTATCTACTGTTGACCCTTTCAATATACTAAGATATGGGACATCAGGTCCCATACCCGGAAATTTATTGCCTTTCAGTCCCGTTTCTCCAACATTAATTTTTCCTTCATTTCAATTTCTTTCAGCAACTTATTCACTGTAGATCTGCATTGCTCGACTGTTTCAAGGGGATTTTTCTGTGGCTTCTACCACAAAGTTGGATGTAAAAATTTGTTTCGTTTATCTGCTATGTCTATAGTCATGGTCTTAACTTTAGTCACTGTTTTCCTATTTGCATGTCCATGGCCTGTTCTTGTTTCTTGCTGGATGGCTTTCATGTTCTCCTGCCCCCCTTTCCTTATCAATCCAACTTTTTGGAAATCTTCTTATTCATAAATCTTTTTGGGGGGCCATCTTATTGGGTGTTTCCTTTAACCTAATGCTATCTTTAATTTCTTTCACCAGTAATTTTAAAGAGTTATACCATCTTTTCCTGTTTAGGCTTTTGTGTCTTAAATTATGGCATAAATTACATTTTATATAAGCAGTTACTTCCATTGTTTTTATTAATGCAGTTTCCCAGTCCGCCATAGCCTTGTTCATTTCTTCTGTGTTTTAATCAGATTTTGGATCGTATCCCTCACACCATTTCTGTGTTTGATTCTATACATTTTGTCCAACCAGTATTTGCTGGGATTATGCCTTTCTGCATAAACAATCAAAGTTTGCATATTGTGATCTTTAGTATTGAACATTTGCTCACTTGAGCTATGAATTGTCCACATAAAGCTTATACCGTACCTTGAGCTACTCTCCAGTTCTGTTAACATTACCTAAGTAGATGAAAACTATTCTAGTGAGATCTTTTGCAGCTGGTATCTGCAGGGATTTCCGATAATGTTTACAATTTACCTATGTATTTTTTTATATACAAGGTCCCTTGTGACTCTGGAATTTTTAATGTATTTCCTGCAAGGGAGCTCATTGGTGACCCCTGTCCTTAAGAAGATTCAGCCATACCATTCCTAATGTTCTTTCTTTCTTTGGCTTGGCTTCGCGGACGAAGATTTATGGAGTGGGTAAATGTCCACGTCAGCTGCAGGCTCGTTTGTGGCTGACAAGTCCGATGCGGGACAGGCAGACACGGTTGCAGCGGTTGCAGGGGAAAATTGGTTGGTTGGGGTTGGGTGTTGGGTTTTTCCTCCTTTGCCTTTTGTCAGTGAGGTGGGCTCTGCGGTCTTCTTCAAAGGAGGTTGCTGCCCGCCAAACTGTGAGGCGCCAAGATGCACGGTTTGAGGCGATATCAGCCCACTGGCAGTGGTCAATGTGGCAGGCACCTTGTACCTTTTCTTTGGTGCACCTCTGTCACGGTGGCCAGTGGAGAGCTCGCCATATAACACGATCTTGGGAAGGCGATGGTCCTCCATTCTGGAGACGTGACCCACCCAGTGCAGCTGGATCTTCAGCAGCGTGGACTCGATGCTGTCGACCTCTGCCATCTCGATCCCTGACGTTAGGGATGAAAGCGCTCCAATGAATGTTGAGGATGGAGCGGAGACAACGCTGGTGGAAGCGTTCTAGGAGCCGTAGGTGATGCCGGTAGAGGACCCATGATTCGGAGCCGAACAGGAGTGTGGGTATGACAACGGCTCTGTATACGCTTATCTTTGTGAGGTTTTTCAGTTGGTTGTTTTTCCAGACTCTTTTGTGTAGTCTTCCAAAGGCGCTATTTGCCTTGGCGAGTCTATTGTCTATCTCGTTGTCGATCCTTGCATTTGATGAAATGGTGCAGCCGAGATAGGTAAACTGGTTGACCGTTTTGAGTTTTGTGTGCCCGATGGAGATGTGGGGGGGGCTGGTAGTCATGGTGGGGAGCTGGCTGATGGAGGACCTCAGTTTTCTTCAGGCTGACTTCCAGGCCAAACATTTTGGCAGTTTCCGCAAAGCAGGACGTCAAGCGCTGGAGAGCTGGCTCTGAATGGGCAACTAAAGCGGCTGCAAAGAGTAGTTCACGGACAAGTTTCTCTTGTGTCTTGGTGTGAGCTTGCAGGCGCCTCAGATTGAAGAGACTGCCATCCGTGCGGTACCGGATGTAAACAGCGTCTTCATTGTTGAGGTCTTTCATGGCTTGGTTCAGCATCATGCTGAAGAAGATTGAAAAGAGGGTTGGTGGGAGAACACAGCCTTGCTTCACGCCATTGTTAATGGAGAAGGGTTCAGAGAGCTCATTGCTGTATCTGACCCGACCTTGTTGGTTTTCGTGCAGTTGGATAATCATGTTGAGGAACTTTGGGGGGCATCCGATGCGCTCTAGTATTTTCCAAAGCCCTTTCCTGCTCACGGTGTCGAAGGCTTTGGTGAGGTCAACAAAGGTGATGTAGAGTCCTTTGTTTTGTTCTCTGCACTTTTCTTGGAGCTGTCTGAGGGCAAAGACGATGTCAGTAGTTCCTCTGTTTGCGCGAAAGCCGCACTGTGATTCTGGGAGAATATTCTCGGCGACACTAGGTATTATTCTATTTAGGAGAATCCTAGTGAAGATTTTGCCTGCAATGGAAAGCAGCATGATTCCCCTGTAGTTTGAGCAGTCTGATTTCTCGCCTTTGTTTTTGTACAGGGTGATGATGGTGGCATCACAAAGGTCCTGAGGCAGTTTTCCTTGGTCCCAACAAAGCTTGAATGTTATATTGGTATTAAATGCACGCATGATTATATGCAAAATGTCATCTTTAAAACTCCATGAGAGATAAATGTACTTAAAATGTGCAGGTTCATGGAAGTTCAACTGATTAAAGATAATTGGGAGACATAGTAATTACACACAGGGCTGTATTTCACATTTTACAGGAAGGATTCCAGTTAATTACGTGGAAACCTGTGAGGTTACACTCACCATTGAAGAGACCGGATATATTCAAAACTGCTATGGACAAAGTTTTGGTTGACAATTGACACATTTTATCTGGAAGAAAGAAGTAATGTTAACTCAGTTTCACTAAAATGATGCATTGGTTGTTACCATTGGGAACTTCTCATCTAAATAATGTCATTGAGCTTACCTCACTTGGCTGCTGTCTAGGTGATGTAATTACGCTGCATAGAAAAAAAAACTACTGTTTCTGTATGGTCATTTGTCCAGTCTACCTTAACTGATGTATTGAGCTAAATCTTCCTAACTATGGTTACTGAATGGGATAATATCCTAGACCTGAATGAAGTCTCTCAAATCTGGGACTAACTGAGTGATATGTATCATTATGATAAAACCCAGTTTTGCTGGTATTACCTAGAACTGCATGGAAAATCACCTCTCCAGTCACAATGGATTGGAAACCCTTGTAGCGGGCCGAGTGGCCTAATTGCCGCTCTCGCAGCTGGCCGAAAGGCCGCGCAGCGCCGCGGGCCAAATCACAGCGCACTAGGGAGTTAGGTACTCACCTACAAGATGACAAGGATGCTCCTGTCATTTTCACTTTAAGTCATGTGCTCTTTGGGTACGTCGCAGGTACGTGATGATGTCACTTCCAGTCCCGGATATCCAGACCAGAAGTGATATAAAAGAGGAGGTAAGTTTTAATACTCTTTGCTGACTAACCACTGTGTCTGGTGAATTGACTTAGTAGCACTACTGGAGTAGACGCTACAATTGGTGACCCTGACGTGATTCGAACACACAGACTTCTGATCTGAAATCACCTGCTCCCTTTCTGGGGTCACCAGCCTCGAGTGTGGCTCAACCCATTTTCGCCTTCGTGGAATAACAGCTGAAGACACAAAGTTTTAGCACATTGTCGGCTCACTGGACGCTGCTACAGCAGTTAAAGTAAGTGAATTTATTGGCCACCCCTGGCAGAAAACTAATACACCAGGTTCCAACAGTTCCTCGTGGACACCCTGGAATTAACCAGGCACGAACAGGGTATGCGACTTTTGAATATGGAAGGGCTAGGCAACAGAAATCCATCAGATTTAATGAATGAAATGCTCGGACTAGCAGACAGCCATTCCGATTGCTTTCTTTTTGAGACCTTATTCCTGGTGAAACTCCCGGATCATGTCTCCATACCAATAGCAAACATGGATTTCAGTTGTCCCCATGATGTAGTCTGGGAGACTGATAAACTCTACCACACGCAAGCCCATGTTCTCGGCAGAGACATCTCCTGTGCACTGCATACCACCTGTAGCTGGGTTCAAACAAAAGGGACGAACGTACCAACAGGTTCCGAGAGTGGTGTTTTCACCACTGCCGGTGGGGAAAAATACCTGTAGATACATGACCCCATGTGGTTACTGCGGTAGCAGTGGCAAGCCTGAAAATTTGTCGGGGAAACGACAAAGCCAGTTGCCAGTAGTGGCCTCGACGGCTGGCACAAGTACTAGCTTTCTGTATCTCCACGATGAGGCTCATGGAGGACAAATTCCCATGGACACATACTTCGAAAAGACACATAAGCAGCAGGGACTCGCCATTCAAGCTGCGAATGGAACTGCCATCCCCAGCTTTGGCACACAACGTGTCACAATTAAGATAGAGGAAAAGGCATTCTATTGGGATCTTGTTTGGCTTCCATCGCACAGCTTAACTTGGGTGTAGATTTCCTCCAGGCCCATGACCTACTAGTTGATGTTAAGCGAAAGAAGCTCATCAACACCACTACTTTCCAAACATACCCTCTGAAAAGCAGGAAACAATGAGTCTCCCTACTCTGGATTCACGCTCTACACACTGACACCTATGCTGCCCTGCTCAACGAATTTCCTGGCGTGCTCTCTTCTAAATTCAATTTCTCGACAACGGTCCATGGCATGGCTCATTACATTGACACCTCTGGCTCGTTGATTTACGCCAGGGTTCGTCGTCTCTTGTCAGATTATCTACAGCAGGCCAAGGCAGAATTTACTGCCATGAAGGAATTGGGTATCATTCGATGTTCCAACAGCCCTTGGGCATCACCATTACACATGATGCCCAAGAAAACCAGTGGATGGAAACCCTGCGGAAACTACCACAGGCTCAATTATATAATTACGCCGAACAGATACCCTAATCCGCACAATTGTCGTGTCTTTTCCAAGGTTGACATCATCAAGGGATTTCATCAAATCCCAGTCCATCCAGATGAAATTTCCAAAATAGCAATTCCTCAGGATGCCATTTGGTTTGAAAAGAACCACTCAACCGTTCCAGCGGCTTATGGACACTGTCGGCATGGATTTAGAATCCGTATACATATACTGAGACGACATCATCATCACCAGTCAAGATGAGTGAGATCACCAACAGCACTTATGCCACCTGTTCCAGCAGCTAGATGAATTCAGACTTACTGTCAACTCTACCAAATGCCAGTTTGGCAGAGCGACTATCGATTTCCTAGGGCACAAGATCACAGCAAAAGGTTTGTTTCCTTTATCCACCAAAGTGGATGCCATTCATGCTTTCCCAAAACCTACCACTGTTACGAGCCCAGAGGACCCCAAAACCCAGCAGCAATAGATAATCACCAAGATAAATGGTTACTTAAACAAAAGTTGCTTTTAATTATCTTTAAACATGAAAACAGGATCAAACTTTACTATTGACTTAACTAACCTAACTTAACCCCCTTCTAATTCTAAGCGCACGTGTATGTAATGTGTGTGTAAATTTAGAACTTCTCATTCCTCCAAGTTCACTGGTTGAAGGCAATTCTTATACCGTGCACAGAATTTAACATAAAGATCACCAGACTTTGGTGCTTGAAAGGTAAATGGTTACCGCTCAGAAAGGTTCTTGTTGGTTTTCAGAGAGAGATTTGTTGTACGCTCTACACCCACAAATTATTCCTTTTTAATCAGCCACTTCGGTGTCTTGCCGAAGAAACTTGCCCCCTCAGGGTTTTCCAGATGATAACCTCTTTCTTTCAGGTCATCACAGAGTTCCTTTTTGTTTCCCTTATTTCAAGTGGAACACTCAGCTAGTCTTCTCCTCTTGCCTGAACCACAAGGGCTTTGACTAGGCTGAACTAAGCACTCACAACCCATCTTCCAAATGTCCTGTTCCAGTCCCAGCTGCTGCTGCTGACTGTAAAGCTGTAGAACTCATCTCTCTCTCTCTCTCTCTCTCTCTCTCAAAGCCCATTTTACTCTCTATGCTTGCAAAACCACATGACCCTCTTAGAACAGCAAGTTCCCCTCCAGAAAATCTGCGACTCCGACAAGTTCTTTAATCTGTTGCCTTTTTGTACACAACAATCCATTAGTGAAGTCTCTTGGGCACTCTCCAAAGTTTTTGCAAAGGCTGTTGGCCCCGACATGTCTAGCATGAGCAGAGCTTCAGTATTTTAAATAAGGTCTGTTTTAAAGTGTTTGTATGTGACCAACATTAAAAACCCTGCCCCAATTCATCTCCTAAAAACATATCTATATTCTGTCACACCACGGTTAAGGGGAGTGCAGAAATCTTTAGGCATGGTGAATTTCTATCACCATTTTATTCCAGCAGCCGCCAACATTCTTGGCCCGCTATTATAACTCCTCACCTCAAAGCACAATGAAGTACTTGGACCGTGGAGGTGGAGTTGGTGTTCACAGCTGCCAAAGACGCTCTGGCCAACGCAGCAATGCTCATACATCCTAATCCCACCACTGCCATGGCAGTCATTGTCATGATAATGAATATGTATGAGATGTACCGGAAGTCACGTGGTAAGAGAGAGAGATAAGAACACAAGCAGGAGAACAAAGGAAACTGGAGAATAAAGCCACTGAGAAGTTTACCTGATAAAACTTGTGTTTAATGTTTTATTAACTTCACATTTCGGGCTACAAATGTGACACTCATCACATATGTATGTGATACAGCAGAGGGCGCGGTTCTTAAACAGTTTGTCAACGACCATTGGCAAGCCCTGGCTTTCTTTAGCCGCCACCTACAGCCACCAGAATGAAGTACAGTGCATTTGATCAAGAGCTGTTGGTGTTGCACCTGGCCACATGACACTTCCGATACTTTGGAGTACTCACCACTTTCATAGTCCATAAGCCACTCACTTTTGCCTTTAGCAAGATATCGGACCCGTGCTCGACCAGGCAGTAACGCCATTTGTTGTACATTTCCGAGTTAATTGCGGATGTGCGTCATGTTTCAGGAAAAAAAAATCTGGTCGTTGATGCGCTGTCCTGAGAGTTGGCGCCTGCATACCAGGCAGTGATGCAACCAGCCAGAATGTTCTCCACGGTACACCTGTAGATGTTTACGAGAGTCTTCAGTGACATACTGAATCTCCTCAGACACCTCCCAAAGTATAGCCACTGGCGAGCCTTCTTTGTGATTCTATCGACATTGAAACTCCAGAACATATCCTCAGAGATGTTGACACCCAGGAATTTGAAGTTCTTGACCCTCTCCACTACTGATCCCTCGATGAGGACTCAGTCGTGTTCCCCTGACTTCTTCCTGAGGTCCACAATCATCTCCTTGATTTTGCTAACGTTGAATGCAAGGTTATTGTTACACCATTCAATGAGGTGATATTTCTCTATCCTGTACTCTTCCTCATTGCCATTGTATGATGTAATAAAGCTGTAGTATGCCCATTGATCTAGCATTTTAGAAACCTGTAAATGCAGGCTTTCAGACAATATCCAGAGCATCAAATCCTGTCTGCTGGTAAACTGACTCTGGACAAATTTCTACCATTTTTCATCCTGTTTCATGATGCCTCTTCCACTCTAATCCACAGAGCAGGAATGATTAGTTTTGCTCAGAGGACTGAGAAAGTGAAAAGATTATTAATAAGAAAATAACTTGGGAAATTAGACCGGCACAGCCATCATAGTGGATAGCAACCCGGGTTCAATCTAGCGCTGTCTGTAAGGAGTTTGTACATTCTCCCTGTGTCAGCGTGGGTTTCCTTTGGATGTTCTGGTTTCCTCCTGCCCTCCAAAAATGTATGGGGTTTGTAGGTTAATTGATATATTTGGGTGGCACAGGATCATGGGATGGAAGTCCTGTAACCATGCTGTAACTCTAAATTAAATATAAAATGAGTATGCATGCTTTCTTAAGAAGCTAGAATTTTAATATATGGCCACATTACTAATGTGTCCCTTGTATTAGCCTTCCTGTATTTTGCACTTCAACCTTAAAGGTATGAGTACAGATTCTATAGTTTGTTTATTTTGCTTTTTATCAAGTACCATGCTGTTAAATATTTCCAAATCTCATTTAAATCACATTCCTTTATGAATAGCAACAACCTAGTAAAATGTATATTTCAACTATGAAAAGGTCTGTTTTATCTCTAATGAGCAGCAGTGTTCGGCTTGATTACGAATGACTCTGTGTACAGTTCAAAGCATGCCGGAGTCAGCCGTTAATCAGCCTACTTCAAAGCCGCAGCAAGTGTTTTCCTTAGTTTCGCAGCTCTGAACTACAGTGTGACCACAGGCAATGCTCCAAATGTTTAAAGCAACAACAAAATTTTAAATAAAGTGCAGTTAAATTGTAGAGTGGGGAGAGGAACTAAATGTTGGTGTTTGCACAAAAGCCTTTAACATTTGGGATTACAAAGACTGGATTGGCATATGCTTTAAAAATATATTTTTAGGCTATGACTAAAAGGATTTTTCCTGTAATGCTAGAGATCATGGATGAACATTTATTCAAAATTCTTTATCATTTTCAAATTTATCAGCTCTTAAAGCACCTAAAATGTGTTCTCTCTGTTCAAAGGTTTTATATTAATTGGTTTAATTGTATGAAAACAACATGCAGCAGGGACTGAAAAACTACTTCTGTTTCCATAACATGTGCCTTCAACTATCAATAAAAGAAGTTATTTGGCAGTTAATTGGAGGAATTCTGGATTAAGAAATCAGCTAGTATCAAGGTTTAGATCTGACAAAATAAATGAAAAGGTACACTTGCCTGTTTTCTTTCTTGCAGACACTGCCATAAGCAGATGCTTGATACATGGGAATTGTATTTGTCTTTTAAAGCAATTTCCCAATTTTGTTTGACATAACAAATATTTAGTGTTGCATGTCAGTTCCAATTCCATCCTTATTCTTTTCTGCCCTAGCATGGTATCATAATAACCCAAAATTTGCAACTACTTGCAGAGGAAGGAGTGACACACTCAAAAAAGGAAGTGTTTGCAGGGTAGTGTAATATCATCGCTTTGTTGGGGATGAGGGAAGTGGATTAGCGGAATTGCTGCCCTGGTTATTAGCATGGACCTGATGTGCTGGGCTCAAAGGCCTCCTCATGTGTGCTCATATGTATATTGTGAGATAATCTCCACAAAAAATCATTACAAAACATTGACAGGTGGCTAAATTCACATCTCCTCCCCTACCTACTCAACTTAACTGGCTGACAGAAGTCAAACTAATTTTAAAACAGATGGCAATATGGTCTCTCAGAGCCTTTCCTTCATGGAACTGAATAGAGAAACTGTATGACAAGTTGATTCTGGTGCAGATTGTATGTAAGGATTGCCCAGATTAAGTCCAATATAGTTTTGCAATATATTCTTTTGTATTGACTGCAACCTTGTGTATGGGAGAAATACCATGGCTAGTGACTATAGGGAAGCACTAGCAGTTGATTGAGGTGCTGAGCATTTCCCCACAGAATGTGGGCTATTATTCCATTAAGACCAACAAATCTTCTAGATCTTAACCTGATGGTGATGTGAACTCCAATTCTAGCAAACTATGCGATGTGTTTAGAGAATCGGAATTTATTGTCAAGAACATGCATCATGAAATTCATTGTTTGCAGCAGTGTGACAGTGGAATAAATTACATTTTTAAAAAATAAATCAGTGCAAAAGAAGAGAAAATGTGCTTCATTCAGAAATCTGATGGCAGAAGGGAAGAAGCTGTTTTTGTACCATTGGGTGTTTGTCTTCAGACTCCTGTACCTCCTTCCTGATGATAGCAGTGAGAAGAGGGCAGGGCCTGGGTAGTAAGGGTCCTTGAATATAGAGGCTGCTTTCTTGAGATACTAGCTCTTGTAGATGATCTCAATGAAGTAAAGACTAATGCCCATGATTGCTCTTACTGAGTTTACAACCCTCTGCAGCCTTTTCCTTTTCTGTGCATTGGCACCTCCATACCAGACAGTGATGCAACCAGTTAGAATGCACTCCACGGTACACCTCTAGAAATTTGTATGATTCTTTGGTGACTTACCATATCTCAAACTCATAAAGAAATATAGCTACTGGTGAGTCTTCTCCATGGTAGCCTCGACATGGAGGCTTAGGAGCAGAGAGGGGGAAAAGTTTAATTCAAAATTAACCTCATCCAATTTGCATGAGTAAGTGTTTAACTGGATTTATTGAAATTGATCAGGAATGAGAATCTTGACATTTGTTCCCCTCTCTGCTCTCCGTAGGAATCGCTCCCTCTACTACTCCCTTGCCCCCTCATTGCATGCCACCAATCAGCCCCTTGGTACCCCTTTAACCCACTAGAAGTGCTAACTTACACGCACCTTCTCCCTCACCACTATTCGGGGCTCCAAACAGTCCTTCCAAATGAAGCAACATCTGTGAATCTGTAGGCATTGGTTACTGTATCTGGTGCTCCTGATGTGGCCTCCTCAATATCAGGGAGACTGGATTCAGGCTCTGTGCATTTCAGCAGCAAGATCCTCGCAGTGGCCACCTATCTCGATTCCACATCCCATGACCAAGCTAACATGCCCTTATATCCTGCCATATCAAGGCAAATTGGAGGAACAACACCTTGAATTCTGTCTTGGCAGTCTCCAACCAGACGACATCAATGTCAACTTCTCCGGTTACTGTTAACCCCCACCCCACCCCAGTCTCTCTCTTTCCCTCATCTCCATCTTCCTTCCTTGTGCTCCCCATCCTTTTCTCTTCCTTCCTCCTTTCTTAGCCCTCTGTCTCATCACCTCAGCTTCTTTTTCTACTCTCCCACCTATAAATATGTACTACCTCTTACCTGTTATCCTGTGATCTTACCCCTCTCCCCACCTTTTTATTCAGGATTTTCATCACTCCTCAAGGGGCTCAGTCTCACAATGGAGACTGCCTTTAACTTCCTATGGATATTGCATGACCTGCTGAGTTTCTCCAGCACTTTTTTCATACTGCAAACACGAACATAATTCAAATGGATTATAAGGTTTGCACTTAACAGATTTGCACTTTAAGATGCCAGATAACATTCTGAAATAATTGAATATCTTACCCTGTACAGTTAAAGATGAATATTCCATGGTGTTTGCATGCATGTGCATGCAAAAGGATACTTAACAGAACTGCATAACAATCTGCCTGTCCCGCATCGGACTTGTCAGCCACAAACGAGCCTGCAGCTGACGTGGTCTTTTTACCCCCTCAATAAATCTTCGTCCGCGAAGCCAAGCCAAAGAAAGAAAAAAAATAACAACAATACATGAGGACCACCTGTTTTTTGACCTACCTGCTTCAGAATATTACATAGCCAATTTTATTTGTAATATTTGCATATTGTTCCTTCTGATGGGACTTAGAAGATATTGCTATATGCTTTGTAATGTTTCCTTGACTGTCATTTTCTCGGCTTCAATTGCAAATATGTTTTCATTAATTCTCCTGCTTTTATTTTGTATAACTCAATAACCAGTTGATGACTGTGTACCACTAGGTGTGTTTGAAACTCTGTTGAAACTGTTTCATTTTATTTTCAAATTTTCTTCCTAAGTTAGAAAAATTAAGTTGCAGCAAGTACCTGTACTAAAAATCGATTACTTTTATCCGCAAAGAAGAAAGAAAGAAAGGTGATGCCTTCTACTCCATTTCTATACAAGTCATTGGACCTGCACATTTACAATAAAAAATACAGAGCTTCGTCAGCAGCATATGATTTATTGGGAATAAAATTGTATCAATCCAAGTTCCAATGGCTATTCTTAACAGAGATTTTAAATTAGTCAAATATTTTGAAAGAGATGCTTGATTTTCAATGATGGTGCAGGTGCTTGCCACTTAACATCTGGCCGCATATATGTCCTTCACCCATGGTCCGATAGGGTTATAATGGAGTTCGATCAGAAATCCCAATCGGAGAATGCGAGAACAGGACGTAGCAGACGTAATGGAACTGAAGAAGAGGCAATGGAAAAAAGAACGGGTGCAGAATAAGTTCACTGTTAAGGGGTTAGCCAAATGCTTTGCAGACTTTAACAGCTTGCTGAAGAGATGGACACTAACACTGAATGCTTTTCACTGATAGAGAGGAATGTTCATGCAGTTTCTCCTGCATATAAAGAAATTTATGATGAAAATAAAAGGCAAACAAGGCATGCCACACTGGACATATTCCTGAAGAAGCCAACACCTCTCCAAGAAGAGTAACAGCCAGGTCCTTCAGGCATTACAAAGTGACAGTTAATCAGTGGAGGTTATTTGACCTGAAACTCTTCCACTGGAACACTATGAGGAAGTTGAGAACCTTGATGTTGTTGATCCTGATCCTCTTTATTAAATTGTGTGTGATATAGGCTAATAAAGTGTTTACAGAAAAGTTTAAAAAGAAAAAAAAACAGTTTCATTTATTGTAAGTTCAGTATCGTATATAGTTTTGCTAAATATATACAGTAACATGATGTTTGCACAATGCCCAGTTCACAGAACGTATCGAGGATGTTAAGCAGCTCATACCTGTATTACAACTGACCTCTCTCTTTTTGCCATGGGAGGTATTAAAATAAGTATAAATGTTTACACAAAGGTTAATTCACGAGAATAAATTAGAATAGGGTTTGTGTGCATTAATTTCGAAAACTTGGTAGTTCAATTTCCACACAAATTCCACCAGATGAATATATCAAACTGCTCATTTGTTTATTCTGAAAATAGGTTGTTAATTAAATATCTGATGTAATCCTTTCCCTCTTCTCAAAGATAGGAAAAAAAGGATGATATATCATTTAAAGTTTACTAAGACTGGTAAAAATGCACCTGTGGTGAGAAGGCTATGTGCCCCATGTAAAAGGAGGAATCAAAAATAAAACTGCATCAGAAGTAAGATTGCTTAAATAGATGTTCTGCTTCATATGATGATTTCATTTTAACCTTTTTATTTCTCTCAATGCAACAGCAAGCCCTGCTTCTGGAACAGCAACGTATTCATCAGCTTCGCAATTACCAAGCATCCATGGAGGCGGAAGGGATTCCCGTATCTTACAGTGGGCATCGTCCCCTATCCCGAGCGCAGTCATCACCTGCTTCTGCTACTTTTCCTATCTCTGTTCAAGAACCACCGAGTAAACCTCAATTCACTACAGGTAAATAGCTGGTTGTTAAATCAATTACTGGTGATCCATGCAAACTTGGATCTTTTCTCTGGTCATTTTGTACACCTGTCAAACAGCTACATTTATACTTTAAAGTAACTTATGTTTGGTAGTCTTCATTTAAAGGTAAAATATTGTGCATTTTATATCCAAATTTTTGGAACACATGCTTTGATCCTAAGCTCAAGGTCAGCTCTTTTGACTAACTCATGTTGTCAGACGTTTGTAGAAGTGCATCTAATTACTCCAGTTAAACTGGGAAAGCTAAAGCCTTTGTTTTTAGGAGACACAAAAGACTTCAGATGTTGAAATCTGGAGCAAAAAGGAACTACTGAAGTCACTCTTCAGGTCAGGCAGCATCTGTGCTACCTGACCCACTGAGTTCATCCTGCAGCTCATTTGTAACCATTTTTTTTTAGCTCTTGGCAGAAGCTCCATATCCCTCTCTCAAAAACAGAAAGTGCGGGAAACAAAGGGTCAGGCAGCATCTATGATCTGAAATTATAACCATTTCTCCTTCCATAGATGCAGCCTGACCTTATAAATATTTCCAATATTTATTGCTTTTGTTTTAGATTTCCAATATTTGCACTATTTTGTTTTTGAAGTATTTTATAGTCAGTTGACTGTCAAAACAGAATGGGATATATTTTAATATTTTGTTTTTGGATCTTTATCTGATCAAATAACAGCATCTACCTCAGGGATGGCCAAATTCTTTTGGTTGTTGGCTGCATACAGAAAAATATAAAAATATATTCAGACCAACAATTGTCAACCAGCTACACTGCAAAGAAAAACGGTGCTCTTCAACCAGAAAACCTCTGTGCCACAAAAATATACATTTTCTATCAAAATAACTTTTCGGCACTACTGAGCAGTTTAATGGTTGACGTTATAGTAGTTTATTGATCTGCTCACATATTACAGTAGGCATTCTGTATCTGCTGCTCTTAAATTTAAATGAATACAGTAAAACTCTTTAAAACTCTCATTCAAAAAGCAGTGCAAAATAAAAAGCTGGGTGCAAAATAAGAACAGGAGAAAAGATCAAGAAAGGGACAAGGCAGTCTCCAAAATTCCACCACAACTCTCAGTGAATACAGTTCATGGCCAAAGTGTCCACCTTAATGATTACGATGCAATGTGTAAATCTGGAGATAGGCCCTTGACTTCTGTGAAAAAGTATTCATTTTTCCATCGTGTCTGAAATTTTCGACACTCCCTTGCTATTTTCCATCCTTTCAGTTCTACCATGTTTAATCAACTGAGGTAAACTTCTTTTGAACTGACATAAATGTTTTCATCGATGAATAACATTGGAACCAACCGTTCATCTCATCGTTGGTCAAAATGGCAGCGACATCTAGTGTTGAAACTAAGAAGTGCAATGTAAATATAGAGCATTTTATTGTTAGAGACAATGTTTTATCGGGCTATATTCCATTTTATTTATAAAAGTTCACTCTGGGCCACTTAAAAATGGGCAACGGGCTGCAGTTGGCCCAGGGCTGTAGTTTGGCCACCCCTGATCTAGTTGACCTCTGCACCATTTGGAATGTTAGGGAATTGTTCTTAAATTTCATGGCTTTTAAGAAGTTTTTTCAAGTACAGAATAAGCACAATTATCCGAAATCTGATTCTCCGATATCCAAAACAAATCAGAAATCCTCATTTATCCGAAATTTTTTCGGAGCCAAACTAACCTCACAGGTTGGAAAAAAAATTCACTCAACATGAAATTAGAACGACGATTTCCTTGTTTCAGGTAACTCCCTCCTGTGTCTCGTTCCATTTCTTCTTTACCTACCCCTATTGACTTTTCTATCCACCTCTCCCTCTCCAACTGCATGCCACTGTCTCTCAGCCACAAGTGGTCAGAAGAATCCCTTGTCCTGGCATCATCAAGGAGACCAGCCTCCTGGCCAGGAGTGAGACCTCAGGCTCAGTGGCATCCCTTCCCCTTCCCTTCCTCCTTCCTCTCCCCTTCCCCTCCCCCCCTCCTTGGAACACCAGACACCAACTCCCAAATCCTCCCTTTGGCCTACTTCTCTCATGTGAATGTGCAGTAGGCCTAGGGGAGGATTCAGTCAGGACTCCGGTGTCGGGAGCTCCAGTGCTTGGGGAGACAGCCTTCTGACTCTCCAGTGAGTGTTCCACCAACCCAGGAAACCTCCCCGGGGATCAGTGGCAGCAGTGGGTTCATGTCAGGGATTGGCAGCGGTGGTTAGGAGATCTCGGTGATCGACAGAAGCAGTTGGGTTCATCTCAGTGATCATTGGCGCCGTTGGGTTCATCTCAGTTATCAGTGGCAGTCAGCATTTTTTTGGTGAGAGTGAAACATAAATTCTTAAAAAGTATTCCCTTTTTGTTTGAGGTTTAAACACTGTTTCAAATGATGTGCTGTTGCTTCTGGGCCGTTTTTAAAAAATGTCCAGTTCTCTGAAAAAATGTTTATCCATAGGCCCAGTCTCAACCATTTCAGATAATCAGAGTTGTTCTGTCCATTTACTTATTCATTCTTAAAGAGATCCTTTCCTATCCCATTGCCCTGCACATTGCCATCTACTGGCAATTTTCTTGTTCCCTCACTGATAATGCAGGGTCTTGACCCAGAAAGTCAGCTTTTGCCTTTTGCCTGCACAAGTGCTATCTGTCCAGCTGAGTTCTTCCACCATTGTTTTAGATTCCAACATCTGTATTGTCTCTCTTCAAATGTTCCTTCCTTCCAAAACTTAGTCTAATACCATTAAGAATTTGATATTGTGTAGCAGGCAAACCTCCAGGAGCGTAACGTAACCGTAAGGTGGTCAGTTGAAACATTGCAGAGTTTGGTAAATATTGGAAATTATATTGGATATTATTCTTGATTTAAAATGGAACCTTCTGTTTGGAAACACTGACGTGAGCTCTTTATCTCTGGCCAAATAACTCTACTGGACTAGATTGAGGCCAAACTCTTGCCTTGGAACATGTAGCCTTTAAACACCATCATCCAGATAATTTGAATTCCCAAAAAGTTATATTTCATACAGTTAATTGCTCATTATAAAGTGAACATTATATATAAGCTCAGAATGTTACAGAAGATTCTGCAGCATATGGGTTGAGGGAGGCATTTTTCAAAGAAGAGATATAAGAGTCTGCAGATCTTGGAACCTCCACTCAAGACCCCCAGCCTCCTCTGTTACCTATCACTTACTGATCCATGATTGTCAGCTCTCATTTTCCCTTCATGACTGCAGCCTGACACACTGAGTTCCTTCAACAGTTTGATTATTGACAAAAGCCATTGATTCCAATATCAAATGAAATAAATTGTCATGCATAAATCAATATGAGGCAGTTTCATATGAGATCCTGCATGATCACCTCATCTGGAAGGTGAGATCACGTGCAATCCAGGGTGATCTCGCCAAATGGATTCAAAACAGGCTTGGTGCTAGGAGACAGAAGATGGTATTAAAGGGGTCTTTTCACTGGTTACTCTAGAAACTGAAAAATAAACGTAGAGGTTAATAATATTATGAAGGTCATAGATCAGGTGGACAATCACAGTCTTTCAGGGCAGGGGAGTCTTAAAGTAGAGGACATAGGGAAAGATTTAAATGGAACCTGAGGAACTAGTTTTTCACACAGAGAGTGAAATGTGGAAGAAATGGTAGAGTGGGAAAATTACAACATTTAAAAGGCATTTTGACAGGTTCGTAGATAAGAAAGTGTAGAGGGATATGGGCCAAAGAGAGGCAAATAGGACAAATTCAGGAGGCATCCTGGTTGGCATGGATGAATTGGGCCCAAGAGCCTGTTTCCATGCTGTCTGATTATGAATCCTTGGTTGACTTATTTGTATATAGGCAATTCTGAAATGCTCTTTTTTTTTTCCTTAATAGACTTTTTCTTAAAATTATTGTGCAGAAGGTTGAGGCAACAAATCTTAATCCTCAACTAAAAAAAAAAGTTAATTTCTTCATATAGTTCCACAGAATTGTTACATTTTTAATGTGTTTTTACTTGTTCATGTCTTTCTCTTATTGTTTTATGGTGAATTGTACCTTGATCATTTTTCTTTTATTCCTCTGACAGGTCTTGTTTATGATACATTGATGCTGAAGCACCATTGCACATGTGGGAATACAAATAGCCATCCTGAACATGCCGGTAGAATCCAGAGTATCTGGTCTCGACTCCAGGAGACAGGCCTACGCAGCAAATGTGAGGTAATTTCCAAACACTGACAGGATTCCCTTGATTCAAGTCAAAATGGAATCAAACTGTTGGTACCACTGTTGAATGGCCCAGAATGGTCTTCAGAAAAATTGAAAGTACAAACTCAGAGAGTTTCAAAGATAGAAATGGGGGCATAGTAGTCACTGTGACACTATTCCAGGCTCAGCGACTCAAGTTCATATTTGCCACGGTCTGTAAAGAGTTCGTAAGTTGTCCCCGTATCTGCGTGGGTTTCCTCCCACTCTCCAAAGCATATGGGATTGTAGGTTCATTTGGGTGACACGGGTTTAAATGGCCAAAATCAGTTTCTCCTGTGCTGTAAAATAAAATTAAAAATTTAACATTTAAATCTTGGTTTATCCTGTGAACTGTGAAACTGCTTAAAATCTGCAGAGACAAGACTTGTGTTAATTTATTACCATAATAAATGATGGTCATTAAATCTGACCTGAGAATTTGATATAAATCATTCGAATATAGTTCTGATTTCATGGGTTCGGATATATTGCAGGCAACCTGCAAATACTGGATTAAGTATGCAGTTTGCGGGAGTGCTTTTATAATTCAAAGTGCAAAAAAAAAATACTAAAGGAATGATGTTCTCACAAGCACTACTTCATTTTTTTCTTCTATTCCTTTTTAAAATTGAGGTGTTTTGCTGAGTCCATGGATCTAAATTGGTGACTTTTTAATGCAATAGCAACAACTTCAAATGGCTGTCAACCTTATTCAGGGAAACTACCAGACTTTAGTTATCCATTTGTCTGGCTACAGCCCTTTCATCTGTACAACAATGTCAAAACTTCATGCTGGTATAATTTGTGGGTTTTCTGTATGTTTTAATGTGCATGGCATGGCAAAACTTCAGAAGTATCAGAGACAAAAATAATTACATTTTATTCATCCAACTAAAGATTTTGCACTTAAAAATTGCTCTGATTAATTTGAGGAGAGTCAAATCAATATTTTCTTTTAGGGCTGGGCTAAATTGCTCTAAGAAATCTAGGTAAAAAATTCACAACCTTATGTCTGCATAATTTGTATTCCATACACTGTTTGTATATTTCACTTCTAAAAGAGTTTTGGCTCACAACCTCGACCATTATTTTCCTCCCACTGATGATGCTTGACCTGTTGAGTTTCTCCAGAGATTGTGTTTAGTTTTATATTCCAGCATCTACAATCTCTTGGGTGTCTATAGAAAAGCAAACGTTGGAGTTTCTACATCTTTGCTCTAATTTCAAATATTTAAGAAATTGAGCACCAAGACTTTGGCACAATTGCATGGATAGATGATGTCCAAGAACAATTGTGTTAAGATGAATTATAGCCCCTTCGGGTAGGATTTACAACAGAAATGAATTCACAACACGTTGATGCCAAATATTTTGTGTTCTTTGCACAAAACAACACGTGCAAGTTCAACCTCCAGCCAAATGTTTTTAAGGTGTACAGAATGGGAAGGTGAGGAAAGATCTAAGATCTGTGCAGGAATGGAATGGAGAAGAAGTTCAATGAGAAAAGGGATGGTAGGTCAAGCCAAAATTAGTTGCAAGGAAATGAATAGAGAAACAAAAGCTGGATCTCAAAGATGAGAATCACAGGTCTGAAAGTCTGTATGGTGAATCAAAAGATGATATTCTGTTCCTGAAGGTTATGTTCAATTTTATTAAAAGGATGTAGGAAGCTGTAAACAGAGATATCTGTATAGTAGTGAGATAGAGATCTAAAATGGCCTTAATGTAAGTTTGGCATCCCACTTTCGGACTGAATGGAAGCGCCCTGCAAAGTGTTGACCTAAACTGTGCACTCTGGTGTGTGGAGGAGACCTGATCACAAGCAACAGATAAGGTATACTAAATTAAAAGAAGTACAAATAAATTATTTAACCTAGAAAATTTATCTGGGCCTCTGGACATTGAAGTGTGGGAAGGTTTATCTGTGTGAGGTACTGCCTCTAGAAGGTCCCCAACATCATAAAGGACCCCCATCACCCTGGTATTCTACCTTCAAACAGAAGAAACAGAAGCCTGAGTCCAGAACTTCTATATTCAAAATCAGTCTCAAGATCAACAACTATCAGCCTCTTAAACCTTCTAAACTCCCCGGAAAAAAAAAACTGCTCCAGGATAACCAAAAGATCTGTCTGCACTGTTGAAACCTCACCTTTTTTTGTGCATTCTTATTTATCTATCCTTTTATATTTATTATTGCTTTTTCTAACTTTGCATATTGTGGTGATTTCATTTATACTATATTTTTTGTACCTTGTGTACCTGTGTGTTGGCAGCAAATAAGAATTTCACTGCATCTGTACATTGTACTTAAGTTTGAAAATAAACTCGACTCCTACAACTATAAGGTAGGATGCAGTAGGACAAAAGCTAAATGCTGTGGAGCCCGTGAAAGGGGTGTCAGTAATTCAAAGGGAAAACCCTTTGCAAAAGAGCTGAAAGAGGAGTAAGAGTGAAGGGAAGATGAATTTGAAAATGACATCACTGTCGGTGTCAAGAGCATAACCCATTAAATGTGAATGGATGGAGTGGAACTAATATGGTTCTGGGAGGATTGGGAAAGAGTGAATCATGACATGAAAAATGAAATGAGCAGATTAAAGAGTGCTGAGTTGAAGCTTCCAGTTCAGGGTGAAAGTAGGAAAGCAGCACTGAAAGCTGTTAATTTATTGGGAAAAGCTGTTGTGGCATAGACATTAATGGTATTGAAATAATGGATTTCTCACTTATCCACCAAAAAAGTAGGCAAGTTCAAGATTTCCCAGAGCAACTCCATTTATCTGTTGAATGAGAAGTGTAGCCAGGTTGAGGTGGAAGGGGGTGAGCATAGTTGAGATTTGGCTTGGCCTCAATTCAGTAAAGAAACCAAGAGCACCTGGATCATTTGAAAGGGATGAAATTCATTATTTGGTTAGTGCCAGGATGTAGCATATTTGGAGTTTACGCGGCTCTTTAATAATGAACAAAATTGATGATGGAGAGAATGAGGATAATATGGCAAGGATCAGAAGATAGTTGCAACAAAAAACATAAAGGGTTCATTTCTGAGTTGAAAGGCCACAGCTTGTAGGGTGCCAGAGAGGTACATGATGACTCTACAGCATCTTGTGTTCTGCTTCAATGAATTGGATGAGGGGGTCCAGGCTAACATGTTTTAAGTTCACGAATGACACAAAAATGGCACAATGTTGTGTGATTTATGAAGAAAATGCAGAGAGGGAATATAAACTAAGTGGTGAGGGCATGGCAGTAAAATGAGAGGCTGGTCATTTCCTGCTGATTTTCTTTTTATCAACTGGTGAAAAATTGAGGGATTTATGTGTCCTTGTATATTGGAAGTTGACCTGCCAGTTGAGCAAGCAAATAGTATGTTGGTATTTATTGCAACATAATTTAAGTACAAGTACAAGCATTTTACTCCAATCCCTGGTGCAAACTACTTCTGGAATTCTATGTACATTGATTCTTCCTATATAAGGAAGGATGTATCTGCACTGGAATGAATGCAGCAAATTAGTTCCTGGGGTCACGGGTTGGCTGAATGAGTAGACTTTAAGCAGATTGGGTCTGTGTCCTCTAGAGTTTAGAAGAATGAGAATTTATCTAATTGAAACAGAATATTGATAAGGAATTTTGCAGTGCCTGGAGTTGCAGTGTCAGAATAAGTTATTCAAGATGTAGATGTAAAGGTAGGTCTGTCCAGTGGTTACTAAGCCTAGAATTCTTTTCCTGAGGTCTGGAGGCTCAGTAGCTGAGTAACTCAAGACAAAGTATAATGGACTTTTCAAAATTAAGGAAATCACGAAATATGGAGATTATAGGGAAAAAAATGACATTGAGGTTAAAAAAAAGCCGTGATTTTATTGAGTAGCAGAGCAGTCATGAGGTGCTGAAGTACTTTCCTTCTGTCTGTTGCATTTTTATTTTTTATGAGACAAGGCATTGGAAGCAATGTACATGTATAAGGAAAAAGAGTGGAGAAAAATTAAAGATAATACAACAACTGACATACATAAATGCTGGCAGTGTTCTGGTAGATTTTATCTTTCAATTTTTTTTTGAAAGCAGTACACACAAGTAGATGAATTGTGATCCATTACATTTGATTGGGGGTTTGTTCCTGACTTGCTACTTCCCTCTATACTCCAGTGCACTATGGAATTCTCACATATCCCAGTTTGCAACTGCTCAGTATTCAAAGAGCAAGGTTCTGTTTCAAAAAGAAGCTTTAATCTTCAATAGGCTAGTGTTTCCAAAAATAATAATTGCTCATATCAGGGATAGAGTATTTTATTTAAGAACACCTGTACAATAGGTGAATTAATGTTCTGCTGACAATGGAGTGCCAGGACTATTTGACCTGTGCAGTGGGCAATGCCTTATCCAGACTGAACTCTTTTTACATTTCACAGTGAAGGCAATATTTTCCCACATTTACTAAAACTAGTGACCAGTGGAAAATTCTTCAGTTTCACCTTTTGGTGCAACATTATACTTAGTAAATTACTGTTACTTTTTTGCAATATAAGATTGAATGTAATAAGATTATTTGAATTATACACTTACTAAGCAAGAATTTCCCAAGCTACTCAATCATGAATCAGCCCACTTTGCTTGCCATCCATATAACAAATGACTAAAATCTGAAGTGGACAATTCCAGAATCTTGAAGGGCAATTTTAAGCATTCTTTACATTAAAACGAAAGTTATTTATGGAGAAAATAACCTAAATGATCTCATTAAGTTTTGTTTACTTTTTTTAAGAAAATGGAATTTAATTTCATTTATTCTTTACTCAGAAAATATTCCCTTCTAGCTCTTGTATTCTACATTATATGACCATCAAATACTTCGGCACAATAAACAGGTTCTTTGGTCCATCTTGTCCATGCTGAACTATTGTCCTGCCTAGTCCCATAGATCTGCAGCCAGCCATAATCCTTCATACCCTTCCCATTCCGTGTACCTTTCCAAATTTCTCTTAAATATTGAAATCAAACCCTCATCCACCACTTCCACTGGTAGCTCGTTCCTTATTCTCACTATCCTCTGTGAAGAAGTTCCCCCTAAATATTTCCTCTTTCACCCTTAAATCATATTCTCTTGTCTAACCAAACTTCAGGAGAAAATACTTGCTTGCATTTATTCTCTCTATACCCCTTATCATTTTGTATATCAATTCTCTCCTCATTTTCCAATGCTCTAGGCTAGGGAATAAAGTCCTAACCATCTACCCTATAATTCAGCTTCACAAGTCTTGGCAACATCCTTTTAAATTTTCCCTTCACTCTTTCAATTTTATTGATTTATTTTCTGTCAATATGAGGGCAAAACTACACCCAATACTCCAGATTTGGCATCACTAATGTCTTGTACTACTTCTACATAATATCCCATTTGCTTAAATACTTTGATTTATGGACAATATGCCAAAAGCACACTTTATGAGTCTCTCTCCATCTATGACACCAGTTTCAGGGAATTGTCTATCTGTACTTCCAGATTCCTCTGTTACAGTGCCCTACCATTTACTGTGCAAGTTCTATCCTGGGTTGTCCTCCCGAAGGGCAACATCTCATATTTGTCTCCATTAAATTCCATTTTCCATTTTGCAATCCTTTTTTCCACTTGGTCCAATTCCTGCTATGAGCTTTGCTGTCCACTACACCCCATTTTCCAGTTGGTCCAGAATCCACTACAAGCTTTGAAAGCTTTTCTTGTTGCCACTATGCTCCCAATCTTAGTGTCATCTGCAAATTTGCTGATCTAATTTACCATTTTATCATCCAGAACGCTAATATGGATGACTAACAACAATGGACCCAGCACCAAAGCCTGAGACAAACTACTAGTTTTAGGTCTCCAGTCAGAGAGTCAATCATCTACTACCATTCTCTAGGTTCTGCAAAAACAATGTCTAATCCAATTTAATACCTCATCCTGAATACCGAGCGACTAAGCCTTCTTGAGCAACATCATATGCGGGTCAAAAACCTTAATAAAGCTTATATAGACAATATCCACTGAACTATATCTGTCTCCTGAGTAAATACAAATGCAAAAATATCCATTTAAGATCTCCCCCTCTCTTAGCTCCACAAATAGATGATCACTCTCATCTTCCTTTGTCCTTTATTCTTAATATATCTTGTCTGCCAAAGCAACCTCATGTTTTCTTTTAGCCCTCCTGATTTATTTCTTGTGTTTTCTTGCATTATTTGTACTTCTCAACTACCTTATTTGTTCATTGTTGCCTATACCTGCATTCTTAACCAGGGCCTCAATATCTCTTGAAAATCAAGGTTCCCTATGCCTGCCAATCTTTGATTTTGACAAGAGCATATAAATCTGTGCTCTCAGAAGGCTTCTCACGTCCCAAGACACCTTTGCCAAAAAACAACCTGTCCCAATCCACATTTGCCAAATCCTTTCTGATTTCATCTATATTGGCCTTTCTCTAACTTAACATCTCAACCTCTCCTTTTCCATTATTATCTTGAAACTAATCTCATTATGATCCAGTGTTCCTCTGTTCACATTTCTGTCACTTGTTCTGTCTCATTCCCTAATAGATCCAGAATTGCACTCTCTGTAGTTGAGACCTCCATATTAAGGAAATGTTCCTGATCGTATTTGGCAAACTTATCCATCTAACCCTTATACTGTCGCAGTCAATATGTGGAAAGTTAAAATCACTAAGCCCTTTCAAATTGCCATGGTTAACTGGGCAATTTGCTCAGTTGACGACCCAGGTATGTGGCTATTTGAAGGGGTCCAACCGGATCAACCTGGTTAAAACTCAACCAGAACCCAGACCTACCTCAGAGGTGATCAGGAGACCCATAAAACTTACTCAGGTGTCCTCCTCTGGTGAATTGAAAGGGGAAATGGCTGACCCGGTTATTCTGGTGATGTCAGCGCTTGTGTGCGTGCATCACAGGGAAATCTCTGGCTAGTGCCACTGTTGCAAATGGCGGGGGGGGGTGCTGCCACAAACGATGGGGAGTGGTTGCTGCCACAATTGGGGGGGGTGGGGGGCGGCTGTGATGTGCTACTGCCACGAACACTACTCCAGTTTGTAGCGTTAGTTAAATGTGGGAGTGTGGAAGCAATGGCCGTCTTCCTTACCCATAATCCCCCATGCTGCTGGAACCACACCAGCGACAAAGGGGATTATGGGTAAGGAATATGGCCATTGCTCCCGCACTGAATCTTCACTGTGAACTGGAGCAGCATGTCACAGCAGCAACCACTCCCCTCCCCCCCCACCCCAACACACACCTTTGTTGGCGGCAGCAGCGCACATTGTGGGGAGTGGGAGGCATGTTTAGGAGAACCTTAAAACAGAAAGGGAACTGACTGTGTGATGCATCACTCACCACATCATTACAGAGGTGAGATGCTCCTTAAATCCTGGGTTGGTGATTTATCAGGTAGGTCTAGCTGCAATTGGAAAGGTGCATCCTTATCCCACAAGCCAGTAATCACACCCGAGTCCCAGGAGGGCTATCCGGGTGCAAAAATTTTAAAGCACCTACTGACTATCAAACCTTATGTTCATTACAACTATCTACAAGTTTGTTTCTCCGATTGCTGCTGATTCTTTGGTGATATATAATTTAATCCCATTAATGTGGACATCTCTTTCTCGTTCCTCAAATCCGCTCAGTAGATGAGCCCTCTGGTTTGTCCTGTCTGAGCATTGCCGTGATATTTTCCCTGACAAGCAATGACACCCTTTCCATAGAAACATAGAAACATAGAAGATAGGAGCAGGAGTAGGTCATTCGACCCTTCGAGCCTGCTCCGCCATTCAACGAGATCATGGCTGATCTTAAACTTCAGTACCCCGTCCCTACCTTCTCTCCGTAACCTTTAATACCCTTATACTGAAGAAATAGATCTCATTCCCTCTTAAATATATTTAATGAACCTGCCTCCACTGCCCTCTGTGGCAATGAATTCCACAGATTCACCACCCTCTGGGTAAAGAAATTCCTCCTCATCTCGGTCCTAAATGGTTTGCCTATTATCCTCAAATCATGGCCCAGGGTTCTGGATTTTCCCATCATTGGAAACATCCCATCTGAATCCATTCTGTCCAGTCCTGCCAGAATTTTATATGTCTCTATGAGATCCCCTCTCAAACTTCTAAACTCCAGGGAGTACAATCCCAATTTGTGCAATCTTTCCTCATAAGTCATTCCTGCCATTCCAGGTATCAGCCTGGTGAATCGTCTCTGCACTCCCTCCATTGCAAGAACATCCTTCCTTAGATAAGGTGACCAAAACTGCACACAATATTCCAGGTGGGGTCTCACCAAGGCCCTGTACAGCTGCAGTAAGGTATCCTTGTTCCTATACTCAAACCCTCTTGATATGAAGGCCTTTTTAACCGCCTGCTGTGCCTGCATGCTCGCCTTCAGAGACTGATGTACAAGTATCCCTAGGTCTCTCTGCACTTCCCCATCTCTTAATCTATTGCCATTCAAATAGTAATCTGCCCTCTGGTTTGTATTACCAAAGTGGATAACCTCACATTTATCCACATTGTAGTGCATTTGCCATGTATCTGCCCAGTCCCTCAATTTATCCAAATCACACTGGTGCTTCCTGACCCCCTCTTCCGTGCACACAACCCCTCCTAGCTTAGTGTCATCTGCAAATTTGGAGATATTACATCCAATCCCCTCATCCAGATCATTAATGTAAATTGTGAACAGCTGGGGTCCCAGTACAGATCCCTGTGGTTCCCCACTGGTCACCGCCTGCCACTCAGAAAATGAGCCATTTATCCCAACTCTCTGTCTTCTACCTGCAGGCCAGTTCTCAATCCACATCAATACTTTGCCCCCAATCCCATGAGCCTTGATTTTGGAAGCCAGTCGTTTATGCGGGACCTTATCGAAGGCCTTTTGGAAGTCCAGGTACACCACATCCACTGGCTCTCCCCCATCTATTTTACCTGTCACCATCTTAAAGAATTCCAATAGATTTGTCAAGCACGATTTATCTTTTGTAAATCCATGTTGACTCCGCCCGATCCCTTCTCTGCTAGTCATATGCTCCGCTATTACATCCTTAATAATGGATTCCATCATTTTGCCCACTACTGATGTAAGGCTCACAGGCCGATAATTCCCCGCTTTTTCTCTACCCCCCTTTTTAAATAGTGGGGTAACATTAGCTACCCTCCAATCCATGGGTACTGATCCTGAGTCTATCGAGTTCTGGAAAATAATTCTTAAAGCATCTGCTATCTGAATGGCCACTTCCTTGAGTACCCTAAGATGTAGATTATCAGGCCCTTGGGATTTATCTGCCTTCAATCCCATCAATTTCCCCAAGACCATGTCCTTAGAGATACTGATTTCTTTCAGTTCCTCCCTTGCATTAGTCTCTATGTTTCCCAACATCCTTGGGAGGTTATTTGTATCCTCTCTTGTAAAAACAGAACTAAAGTAAGAATTTAATTGGTCTGCCATTTCCTTATTCCCCATTATATATTCCCCTGATTCCGACTGCAAAGGACCTACTCTGGATTTCACCAATCTTTTCCTCTTGACATATTTATAAAAGCTTTTGCAGTCGGTTTTTATATTTGCCGCAAGCTTACTTTAGTAATTTATTTTTGCTCTCTTGATTAATCCCTTTGTCCTTCTTTGCTGCATCTTGAACTGCTCCCAGTCTTCGGTTGCGGTACTTTTTTTGGCCAATTGATATGCTCTCTCTTTGGACCCAATGCTGTCTCTAATTTCCCTTGTTATCCACGGTTGAGACACCTTTTTTGGTTTATTTTTATGCCAAACCGGTATAAACGATTTTTGCAATTTCTCCATTAGATCTGTGAATGCTTTCCATTGTCTATCCACAGTCAACTCCCCCATAAACACCATCCAATCAATCTTACTCAACTCCCGTCTCATACCATCATAATTCCCTTTATTTAAATTCAGGACCTTAGTCTCGGTTTTAATTTCATCACTCTCCATGTCGAGTGAGAATTCGATCATATTGTGATCGCTCCTACCCAAAGGGCCTCGCACAACAAGATTGCTGATTAGCCCCTTATCATTGCATAATACCCAATCTAAAATGGCCTGCTCCTGAGTTGGTTCCTCGACATATTGGTCTAGATAACCGTCCCGTAAACATTCAAGGAATTCCTCCTCCTCTGTATTTTTACCAATTTGACTAGTCCAATCTATATGCAAATTAAAGTCTCCCATAATGACAGCTGTTCCCTTATTGCACGCTTTTCTAATTTCTCTTTTAATGCCTTCCCTCATCTCTACACTACTATTTGGAGGCCTATATACCACCCCCACTAACGTTTTCCGCCCCTTGCTATTCCTCAGTTCTACCCATATAGATTCTGCATCTTCTGAGTTAATATCCTTCCTGTCAATGGTGTCGGTCCCTTCTCTCACCATCAATACTACCCCACCCCCTTTTCTTTCTTGCCGATCCCTCCTAAATATCGTATACCCCGGGATGTTAAGTACCCAGGCTTGCCCACCCTGCAGCCATGTTTCTGTAATCCCAATCAAATCATATTTGTTTATCTCAATTTCCACAGCTAATTCATCTACCTTGTTCCGAATGCTTCTTGCATTAAGATATAAAGCCTTCAGATTTGCTTTTTTCACCCTCCTTGCTCTTTCTGATTTTTTTACTTTCGCTGCCTAACCTAACTTTTCCTGTTTTATCTTTTATTTCCTTTGCCCTATCATACAGGTTCCCACCCCCCTGCCAAATTAGTTTAAACCGCACCCGATGGCTGTACCAAACCTAGCTGCCAATATATTGACCCCTTTTGGGTTTAGGTGTAACCCATCCTTCTTGTAGAGGTCATGCCTTCCCCAAAAGAGATCCCAATGATCCAAGAAGCCAAAACCCTGTCCTTTACACCAGCCCCTCAGCCACACATTCATTTTTCTTAACCTTCCATTTTTGTCCTCAGTTGCACTTGGCACAGGTAGCAAACCAGAGATCACCACCCAGGCTGTCCTATTTCTTAGTTTCTGTCCTAGCTCTCTGTAATCCTTTTTCAGTACTTCCTCCTTTTTTATCTATGTCATTGGTACATGTACCAAGACATCAGGCTTTTCGCCTTCCCCTTTTAGAATACCCTGGACCCGATTTGATATATCCCGCACTTTTGCACCAGGGAGGCAGCACACCATGTGGGCATACCTATCTGGCTCACAGAATCTCCTGTCTGTATTTCTGACAATGGAGACCCCAATGACCACTGCATTCCTCTTTACCTTTTGGTCCACCATGCCAGGCTCAGTGCCAGCGACCTGGTCACTGCTGCCAGCTTCTGTCAGGTCATCTCCCTCAACAGCATCCAACAAAATATACCTGTTACTGAGAGGGATATTCACAGGTGTGCTCTCCATTTTCCTGGTATTTTTCTTCCCACCCCTGACAGTTACCCACTTACCTGACGCATCTGGTCTTGGGTTAACTATGTCCCTGAAAGTTGAATCTATCAACTCCTCACTCTCCCTTACCAGCTGTAGGTCCTCAAGTTGCAGCTCCAGTTCCCCAACTCGGTCCTTAAGGAACTGCATCTCGGTGCACCTGATGCAGATGTGGCTATTTGGGAGGGTGGGACTCACCCATGGATCCCACATCTGACATCCAGAACAAAGCACTAACCCCATAGGCACGACTGAGCTAAAATAATGCCACTTACCCTTCTCCTCGCCTGCTTTTGCCTAAGCCTGTTGAGCCAAAGGCTGTAACTCCCACTCCTTCAGTGCCCCACTCACTCAGTGCGCTGCTCCTCGCTGGCCGCTCCCCTCCCCTTTTGCTCCTTTTACTGGCCGCTTGACCAATTAACCTTAACCAATTAACCCAGTCACTCTCTCCATCCTCCCTGAAACATTTAAAGTAACAGAACCCTGAAACATTGAGCTCCCAGTCCTTTCTTCAGGCCTTTGCCTGAAACATTAGCTTGGTTTTTCCTTCTCTACTCATGATGAGTATTTTCTGCATTCTCAGATTTTGTTTCAGATTTCTATCAGCAGCTTTTTGGCTTTTCCTGTCATCCACACCCCAGTCTTGCTTGTACTTAAGAGGGAGCTAAAATATTTCACTCTCAGCCTTTCCCAGATCCTGTGCAGTAACTTTCTACCTTGATGAGACATAAGCTAACTCACATTTTTAAAAAGAAAAGTAACTATTACTAAACTTTGGCCCACACTATTTTTACCCAAATACATTTTTGGGGATATTAAGATTTATCTAAAACACAAATATACTTTTCACTCTTTTTACTATATAGTAAATATAAATAGAAAAATGTGTGCACATGAGACATGGGATCCATGGAACCTTGCCTGTGTGAATTCAGAATTGGCTTGCCTGTTGAAAACAGAGGGTAGTAGTAGATGGAATGTATTCTGACTGGAGCTCCGCAGGGATCCCTGCTCTTTGTTATTTTTATAAATGACCTAGATGAAGAAGTAGAGGGATGGGTCAGTAAGTTTGCAGATGACACAAAAGTTAAAGGTTTTGTGGATAATGTAGAATAACGTGCATAAGGGTGAGAGGTCATTTACTTGAGACCTCGAGATTATGAGAAGCATAGATAGAGTGGATAGCCAGCACCTTTTTCCAGCACAAGAGTAGCAAACACCAGCAGATATTTGTACAAGGTGAGAGTAAGAAAGTTTGGGTTAGGTTTTTTGCACGGCGAGTGGTGGGTGCCTGGAATGCATCACTAGGGCTGGTGATGTACAATAGGTATAAGGGTTAAAACCTTGTGCTTTTCATTTTTGTTAATTTTGTGCCTATCCCTTCAAGAAAATTTATTGTTTGTGGTGACTATGACATCATATCTTGTAATATCCAGGCAAACAGAGAGCTTATAGCTCATTCTTCGACGAACCATGAAAGATACATGAGCTTGAGATACTTTTCTTTGAATTCATTTTAATCTTATTTCTTCTTATTTGTTTAAAGTTGAATATGGTTATATCATTATACAGTATGCTTTGTTTATTGATCGTTATGAAAATCTCAATGCGAAGTTATGCCAAGTGTTTATCCATTTAATCAATGAATTAAAGCTACTTAAAGCTGCAACAACAAAGTTCATTTTTTTGGATTAATAAGATAGTAATTCGGAATATCATCGCTTACATTTCCTAGAAGATTACATGTTTTGAAATGTGGACATATTAGAACCTTGGGAGGTGTCGTCTACATTTTTATTCAAAGAAAAATTATGATTGTGAACTTTGGAAGAAAGGCTCATAAAATTTGAATGAAAGAGCCACAACTTGTTAAAAGCAAGAAGCATTTAAGCTTTAACAAGAAGTTTAGTTGTCTGTGAGAATATTCCAGAAGCCTCAATTAGAAAGTCTGTGTGACTGCAGACACCTGTAACCTTGGAGAGATAAGAGCTAATGGACCACAGAATCTGGCAGGAAGCCCGAAGTATGTGTTCTAAAAACAACTGATAAAAAAACGTTTGTGTGCAGAACACAGAGACAATTCAGCGAGAGAAATCCTCTTAAAGGGACCACATAAGATACAAATTTGCTTACAGTTCCCAGAAACCAGGAGAAGACAGGCTGCAGTGTGAAGAATCCAAGAGGGTGAAGAAGAAGTCTCGTCTGGCTAAAGACTGCAAGCAAACACCTCCTCTCAAAGATCATGAATTGAGCCAGCAAGGCGGACCGACAATGTTTGGCAAGAGATTGGAGCCAGCCACCATTGAAGAAACAGCTTCAACTACCAAGCAAGGAGAAGACGTCGATAAGGTACTACAGGCCTCATTAGCTGATTTAAAGGTTAGTGGAACTGAAACAGATGAATGTACGTTGCAAAGCCACACTGGTGCTGTACCGAGCGAATTGTTGAAGATAGAAACTCAATCAGCAGTGTCTGAAAGTTCAGATGTAAATCCTGATGATAGTATTTCTAAGGTTATGAGCATAGGAAGATCTTCAAAGGCATCTAGAGGAAATACAGCTTTGTGTGCTTCAAGCATATCACCTATGCATGCTAAGGTGCAAGCAGACTTGGCTTCTGTCTATGCACAACATGAGAGGTTGGAGAAAAGACATGCTCTAGAAGGTATGGAAGCTGAAATGAAAATTCAGCAAGAAGAGCAAAAATGATTACTTCTTAAATCTAAACCTTTAATGCCTCTGTGTCAATTTCAGAAAGAAGATATTTATGTAAGACGCAGATGGAGACAAGTGCAGTTTATTGCAAATTTATTTTGGAAAAAATGGGTGATAGAATATCTTTCATTATTACAAGAAAGACAAAAATGGTCAAAAGCAAAATGCAATTTTATATGCGGAGACATTGTAATTATCATGGACAATTCTGCACCCAGAAATTCTTGGTTGCAGGGGAAAATCATAGATACAGTTCCGATCAAGAAAGGTTTCATTTGGCAAGTGCAGAATAAAACCAAGACTAGTTACTTAAATCGACCTATTACTAAAATCTGTCTTTTACAAGAAGCAGAAAGTTTTGATTTCTAATCTTCTACTTATCATATATACTTTTGTATCTGTAATAAAAATTATTATATATTAGTAATTAATGTATATTATAATAATTAGGGGCTCGAATGTAAAGATTAAAACCTTGTGTTTTAGATTTTTGTTAATTTTGTGCCTATCCCTTTAAGAAAAATTATTGCTTGTAGTGTTACCATAGTGATTATGACATCGTATCTCGTAATATCCGGACAGATGGAGACCTTGTATCTCATTCTTCGACAAACCATGAAAGATGCTAAGATACTTTTCTTTGAATTCATCTTAATTTCATCTTAATTCATCTTATTTCTTCTTGTATCTGTTTAAAATTGAATATCATTATTATCATTATACAGTATGCTTTGTTTATTCATTGTTATGAAAATCTCAATCCAAAGTTATGCAAAATATTTAACTGTTTTATCAACAAATTAAAGATACTTAAAGCTGCAATAACAAAGTTTGCTTTATTGGATTAATAAGATAGTCATTTGGAATATCGACGCTCACGTTTTCTAGAAGATGGCACATTTTGAAATTGGGAAATATTAGAACCTTGGAAAGAGTCATCTACCATAGGGACATTTAAAAGTCTCTTAAGGCTTCTTCAAGTGTATTTTCCGCTAAGAATCCACCTGAAGAAGAGAAAGCGGCCCTTTGATTTGCCGTTCAGGTGGCAGCACTAAAAGCGCAGTGCTGGCCACCTGAAGGGACAGCTGCACCAGGATGCGAATCTGAGCGCACTCCAGCTCCTGTCTCTTGAGCTGTCACATTAGGATGGCTGGCTGTCAGCTGGGACAGCCAGCATGGGCTATCAGTGCAGGGATATCCCCCATGGAATGTCCCCACACTGATCGCTCTGCCCCCCGGCGGGGGAGAAGGGGTCTGGAGTGGCCGGCGGGGGAGAAGGGGGCTGGAGTGGCTGGCGGGGGAGGGTGGGCTGGGGCAGCCGGTGGGGGAGTGGGGGGCTGGGGCGACCGGCGGGGTAGAAGGGGGCTGGGGCGGCCTGAGGGGGAGAAGGGGGCTGGGGCGGCCGGCAGGGAGAAGGGGGCTGGGGCGGCCGGCAGGGGAGAAAGAGGCTGGAGCGACCGGCAGGTGAGAAGGGGAAGGGGGCTGGAGCGACCGCCAAGTGAGAAGGGGTCTGGAGCGGCCGGCAGGTGAGTACGGCGCTCAAGCCGTGTACCGGCATTGTTTCTGCCAGCCCCCTTCTCCCCCACTGGCTGCTCCAGCCTCCTTCTCCCCCGCCGACTGCCCCTGCCCCCTTCTCCCCCGCCGGCCACTCCAGCCCCCGTTCTCCCCCACCCGCTGCTCTAGCCCCGCAGTCTACGCGCTGGCAACCCAGACAGCTGCTCCTGCCCAACATCCTGCGCCGAGGGAAGGGGCAGTTGGGAGAGGAGCTGTCAGGCGCTCGCCAGCTGACTGTCATCCTGAATGCAACCTGGGAAAACCACTGTGCAGCAGCTATTATCCCTCTCAGAGGAGGGTTACAAAGTTCGCTTTGCAAGCGCCTCCTGCACATTCACGTGGCCTCCCAACAGCCGCATATTGCCAAAATATGCAGCTTTACAAGCGGGGCAATTGGCCACCTGAAAGTACCTTTAGACAGGCACATGAATGCAAGAGAAATAGAGGACTATGGATGTGAGGTAGGGAATTTTTAGAGTTTGAGTAGTTTTGTATTAATGAGCACAACATAGTGGGCCAAAGGGCCTACACTTTGCTGTGATGTTCTATCTTAATATTATACATTGTATTTTTTTCCCCCTTTTTAACAAGATATAGTAGCATCCTATTTCTATGCTTTTGTGGCACGAACATTTAAATTTATATCTAAGCACACACACTGTTGGAGGAACTCAGTGAGTCAGGCAGCACCAATGGGAGAAAAAGAATGATTGACATCTCGATCCAAAACCCTTATTCAAGTATCGATAAATGTCAACCATTCTTCCTCTTCTACTGATGCTACAGGTACCTCCTGCAGATAACTTTGCTTCAGATTTCACTGTCTGCAGTCTCCTGCGGGTCTCCTATTAATTCATATAATAAACTGCATATCTCTCTAATTATAATGTTATGTTGGTAATGCAATTCATTCATTCCAAACAAAATAAAATCTCAAAGTATTTCAGTTGATTATGTTTATAAAACTGTATTTCTCCAAATAGTGCAACAGCCGATATTCATCAGGTGAGACCATTTGTCGTTTAAAACAAAACTTCACATCGCTAAGTGCAAGCACATTTATATTGTAATTTCAAAGACCTGCACCTCAGCATGATGATGGCACCACTCCATTTGAACTTTTACCTACAAAAGGAAGTATACTGGTGCATTTAAACAGGAAAGTCTGGGGACGCTGTGATTGGAGTGCAATGCAACTACATAAAAGTGCTGGAGAAACTCAGCAGTCATGCAACATCCATAGGAAGCAATAGTGGTGGATGTAGTGGTGATACATATTAATGACTGGCAGTTTTTTCTGTTATTAGAGGACTAAATAGACACATTTGGTTATTATGCTGATCATTTTTGCTCCCATGTTTGTTTCTATTTTATGGATAAGTTTCTGTTTTGTAACTTATGATTTACATAACTTTTACGCTGACTCTAGGGTTTGGGGAATTTTTTTTACAAGAAAGTGCTGGAGAAACTCAGAAGGTCATGCAGCATCCATAGGAAACAATGATATACTATATAACCAATGTTTGGGCCTAAATCCTTTGTCAAGTATTTACCTGAATAAATAGGTGGGGAGAGAAGGGTTGAAGAGGTAGAGGGAGGAGCACAGGCCAACAGGGGTTACAGGTGGGGTTATGGGTGGGAGGTATGGATTCCCCTAGTCCTCACATATCACCTCACCAGCCTCTGCATCCAACATATTATCCTCTGCAATTTCTGCCACTGACATTATCCCACCACCAGATACACCTTTCCTCTGCTTTCTGCAGGTTCCACTCCTTCTGTGACTCACTTGTCCACTCATCCATTCCCACTAATCACCCCCCTTAGTATCTACTCCTGTGACCACACACCACCATTCAGGGCCCCAAACAATCCTTCGAATTGAAGCGACATTTCACTTGTGAATCTGCAGGGGTCATCTACTACATTCAATGCTCCTGTTGTGGGCTTCTCTGCATCAGATTGGGAGATCATTTCGTTGAGCATCTTCACTTTGCTGCAATAGCAGGGACCTCCCAGTGACCCAACTATTTCAATTTCACACCACATTCCCATACTGACATGACTGACAATGGCCTCGTGCACTTCGAAACCGAGGCCACCTGCAAATTGGAGGAACAACACTTTATATTCTGTCTGGGAACTCTCCAACCATATGGGATTAACATCAACTTCTCTGGTTTCCATTAGGCCCCTCCCCTGTCTCTCTCTTTCTCTTACCCTATCCCTCTCCTTTCTGCCAGTTCTTGACCCTTTCCCTCAATTCAGAGCTTCCCCCTCCCCCATCAACTCAGCTTTTTTTCTCTTCTGCCCTCCCAGTCATTTCCACATCTTGCCTTTTGGCCTGTGTTCAACACCCTGCCTCTTCTTCCTTCCTATCCCTACCTTTTATTCAGATGCCTGCCTGCTCTTTGTTCATACCTTGACCAAGGGCTCAGGCCCAAAATGTGGTTATACTGTACATCTTTGCTTCCTATGGATGCTATGTGACCTGCTGAGCTTCTCCTGCACTTTTGTGGATTATATTTTTACATGACTGAACTGGGCATAATGACATATGGAAGAAATGTTAATATAAAGAAAGAGTGGTAAATATAAAATAAATTATTTCCATGTGCCGTTCAATTTCATAAAAGCCTCTCTGGTTACCTCCTATCTGAAGATGTCATACCCACTGTTGCGCACATTGCTATATTTGTCTGTTACCAAAACAAGCCTCTGTACAAAGTTCTGATTTTTTTTTTGCAAATGATTTAACCATTGAAGAAGGTGTTTTGGCTTTTGCCAGAGGTATTTCCTGACAAGAGTAAATAGCTTAACCATGTTTGAATATCCCTTTTAATCATTTGTAATTCAGTGTAATGCAGGAAAAAGTGTATGGCATTTAAATGATGAGAAAGTTTTGATGATATCAGGAGTGCAGTCTTCATTGATTGATCCTTTAAGCATCACCATCCACATTTGTTGTCCTTCCTGTAAACACAAGTTCATGTTTATTCTCATCCGATTGTACAATCCGGTGAAACAGCGTTCTCCAGTCCTTGATGTAAAAACATTAAACACACGTCCTGATATAACACACATGCAGAATGCAGTACACATCTACATGTATAAAAATAAATAAATATTGTTGAATAAATGGTAGAGTCTCAAAGGGTTTGTATGAGCAGTTCATGTCAGTCGTTCAGCAGTCTCACTGCCTGGAGAAGAAACTGTTTCTCTGCCCGATGGTTCTGGCTGTAATCTCCTGTATCTCTTTTCTGATGGGAGCAACTTAAAGATGCCATGTGCAGGGTGATAGGGATCCTCAACAACTTTGCGAGCCATCTTCAAACAATGATCTTTGTGGATTATGTAGATGGGGAGGAGGGAGACCCCAGTGATCCTCTCCACCATTCTTGTGGGCCTGTGGATTGACCTCCAATCCAGTGCTCTATAACAATTGGACCTACAACAATCCTGTAGAAAGTTAAAATACAAAGCTGGAGAACACAGCAGGCCAAACAGTGTCCTTTGTATTAGCAAAAGTAAAAATAAATAACTGATGTTTCGGGCTTAAACCCTTCATCAAGGTATAGAAAAATATCAGTAGGTATCCGAGAAAAAGAGTAGAGGGGATGGTGGTCACAAAGGCAGGAGGTGAAAGGTGGAGGGGGGGGGGAGGGATGGCTAGGTGAAGGAAGGGGGAAGGGAGGGAGGAGAACTGGAAAGGGAAGGGAGAGGGAAAGGAGAGCAGGTTAGCAGAAAATGGAAAAGTTGATGTTAATGTCATCTTGCTGGAGAGTGCCCAGATGGAAAATCAGGTGTTGTTCCTCCAATTTGTGGGTAGTCTTGGTGGGACAGTACATAAGGCCATGGACAGACATGTGAGTGTAGGAGTGTGACACAGAACTGGAAGGTCTCTGTCACTGGTGCTGACAGAGTGAAGGTGCTCAGACAATAGATAGTGGTTGTACTGGTTGTCATTCGTCCAAATACCATTGACTCTAGATGGGTTCCCACTGAAAAGAAGGTACAAAATATTTCACTATTAGGTAGGAAAACTGGGAATGTTAGGCCAGATGACTTCAGATCAGTAATTAGGAAAAGATGGAATTAATTAAGAAAATGATAGCAGGTACTTAGAAAATATTAAAAGGAATATTGAACTGCACGTTTCACAAACATTTCTACGACTGATTCCACCTGCATTGAATCCGTCCATCGTTATTGAATGAAGATCTACCGGGACCAATGCCTGAAGAGGGCGCACAAAATCAGTGAACTGGTGCGGACTGGAAAGGCCAACATGGCCTGTTTCCGCTCCGTAAATGGTTATATGGTTATATGGTTAATCTGCGCCCAGTCTCTTCGATGTAGAGAAGGCCACAAAGGGAGTAGCGGTTGGAGTAAATCAGTCATGCGGATACACAAGTGAAGTGTTGCTTCACTTGCAAGGCCTGTATGGAGCCCCAGACCGTGGTAAGGGAGGGGGTGTGGGCACAAGTGTTACATCTCCTCCAGCCACAGGAGAAGATGCCAGGGGGTGATTGGTGGGCACGAGGGGGTCACAAATTGGGCGGTACCTAAGGAAGGCAGAGAGGGGAAGATGTGTTTGGTAGTGGGATCCTTTAGTAAGTGCCGGAAATTCTTGAGGATAATATGTTGGATGCAGAGGCAATGGGGGGTGGGTGAGGATGATGGGGATTCTGTTTGTTGCATCTGGAGGCAGAGGGGGCCAGGGCAGATGACCTGGAAATGGAGGAGATACATCTGAGGGTTGAGTTGATGGTAGTGGAGGGGAAGCCACATTTGTGGAAGAAGACAAACATTTCGGAAGATCTGGACTGGAAGACCTCATCTTGGGAACAGATGCGGCAAAGACAGAGAAATTGAAAGAAGATGATGGAATCCTTGCGGGGAACAGGATGTGAGGAAGTGTAGTCAAAGTAGTTGTGGGAGTTAGTGTTTTTACTTCAACCATGGTTCCTGCAGAGTTTTGTGTTTTACTCTTGTAGTAAGTTGAAAGGATGGTGGGCGGTAGCCTCAGTCTTCTTGGGAAGTGCAGTTACTGTTGCGCCTTCCTGACAAATGAAGAGATGTGTCCAGGATAGGTCACTTCTTAAGTAGGCTCTGAGGAACTTGGTGCACTCTATTTTACAAATAGTTTTGAAAATGATGTCAATCAAAACAAAATTCAACTTGTATGGATGAATCCTTCGTAAAAGCCTGAAAATGTAAAGATCGAAAAAACTGTAAATAACTAGAAGAATTAACCATTGATCATCCATACAGTCAATATGTCAAGAAAATAAGCATAAATTTGGATGACATTTTAAATTTAAATTTTTTATTTAGACATACAACACGATAATAGGCCATTTCGACCCACAAGTCCATGCCACCCAATTTACACCCCATTAACCTACACCCCTGGTACTTTTTGAACAGTGAGAGGAAACTGGAGCCCCCAGAGAAAACTCACACAGACACGGGGAGAACATATAAACTCAGGATTCGAACCCCAGTCCAGTCCCGATTATTGGTGCTGTAAAGGTGTTGCACTAACTGCTACACCAACCGTGCCACCCATCTCTTTGAAACTAATCCAAGCTTAAACTTGAATGAAATAAACTTTTAGTATTACCCAGGCACAGTGCACTCAAGGTTTCAGAATGAAGCTGAATCATTCATAATATTGGACTGGGCAGTTGTGTGTCAGGATGTCTGACATTAGCTTGTGGAGATTTCTGTCTGTACCAATGTAAATTGAAGCTCAAATCTTCACACCATCGTTCACCAAACAGGTTGAATGGAGATAAGAAAAGATTGAGCTTATTTGTTGCTTTTTCTGCTATTTAAAGGAAAACTGTTTGCATTGAGGGACTGGAGTAAACAGCAAAACTGATTTCAAGTGCTCAGTCAACTTCCAAAGTCTAGAAAAAGTGCTCCAACCAGTACAAAAAGTCCAACCAGCAACCGACCATTACAATTCTGTTACCATTTAGAATAAGAGGATCAGTGATGATGAACCTGGGCCCAAGTCACTGGTTCATTGTCATGGTGGGGTAAAAGTAAAAGATCCAGCCTTAACAAGCTGCACAACTCTCAGCTGACTCTCCTGTTTCATGTGTACAGTACATTCAGAGCGCAGTCTGACAACCTTAGTCTGAGGGAGAGGAGCAGCGTGTCACAGCAAGGAATCAGTGGCCTGAGCATGGACATAATCCCAGACGTGGTAAATGATTTAAAAACCTTGGGGAAAAGGAAAAATATTTCCGTACATGAAATTAAAAATGCTAATTTCAGAACTGCTAATTGAGAATCAAGAATGAGGCAAAATAAACAAAAGAAAAATCGCATAACTATTGTAGGGTCTGTCAGGATTTAATTTAGAATTTGGTTAATTTTTAAAACTGAGTTTCCAAAAGAAAAGTCGAAATGTTTAATGTAATGTTTTTGAAATAAGCACTCTCAGGTGAAGTTGGCCACATATATGAGGTGTAAATTTGTTTATCAGAAAGTAGTAAATCTTTGTGGAATTTTTTGTCCAAGGAAGTAGTAGAGAGTGCTAAACTAAATATATTTATGATGCAGATCTGTGCATAGTAGGGAAATTAAGGGATATGGAGAAAAGACAGAGAGGAGCTGTCTCCACTCAGATCTTATTGAATGGCAGGGCAGTCTTGACAGGCCAAATGGCCTACTCCTTCTCCTATCTCCTATGTTCTTGTACAGACTGATATCCATATTGTATCCTTCCTATATCAATGGCTTGCCCCATTAACATCTGTAAAGTTTCATGCAAGCTTTTAATATCCCTTATATGTTTCGACATATTTAATCTGCTTAACTCCCATTCCTTTCCATTTTCCTCACCTATCAATAATATTGGTGCAGAAACATAACTCTGGCAATGCTCTGAGAATGATGGATGATAGGAGACAGGAATCATTTTTCATAATTCAAATAAATGATTCTGCTAAGATAGAGCGGTAATCTTCATGGTCAGATTTCCTCCAGATTTCAGGTGAAAAGCAGGATAATATGTCTGTTTTTCACCTTGTGGTTGAGGTAATTTTGTAAGTCCAAAGTTAAAAATGTTTCCTGCTGGTGAAAGAGTCTCTGCTTCCTTTCTAACTTTGAAATTCAGAAAAACATTAACCAATTGCATCATCTTGGATGCTGCTGGATGCCTTATATTTGACTATTCAAACAGTCTGCTAACTGTCCTCTCGTGTATTCTCTCTCAAAACGAGGTCATAAAAACTGCTACAAGTAACCTAACTCTGACCAAATCTTTAGTCATCACACCAACCAAAAGCAGTGGATGAGTGTGTGCCTATGCGCACATACAGTGAGTACCCCAACCAAAACCTGTGGATGATTAAAAGATTTGCAACCTGCTGAAGGCGAAGTCAATGGCATTTAAGACCGATGATCCAGATCCCTACAGAACCAAGTACAATCTACAGAAGATCATCACAGCAGCAAAGAGGCAATTCTGAGGGCAGCTAGAGACAGAGTCAGATACTCAGCAGCTATGGCAGGGGTTGCAGACCATTACATCTTACAGGGCAAGGCCAAACACTGAAAATGGCTGTGATGCTTCACTACCCAATGAGCTGAACACCTCTGATACTCACTCTGAAAAGGAGAATTCAATGGTGCCAATGAGAATCCCAGCAGAAGCTGATGACCCTGTGATATCTGTCTCGGAGTACAACATCAGAACATCCTTCAAGAGAGTGAACCCTTGCAAGGATCAGGCCCTGACTGCATACCTAGCAGGGTACTGAAAATCTGTGCCAACCAACGAGTTGGAGTGTTGATGGACATTTTCAATCTCTCATTGCTGCAGTTGAAGGTTCCCATGTGCTTCAAAAGGACATCAATCATAACGGTGTCCAAGAAGAGTAGGGTGAGCTGCCTCAATGACTATCATCCAGTAGCCCTCACATGTACTGTCAGTGCTGGTCAACAAGCTTCAAAGCCTGAGCCTCTGCAACTGGATTCTGGATGTCCTCGTTAGAAGACCATAGTTAGTATGAATTAGAAAAGTCTCCCCCTCATTGACAATCAACACAGGCACACCTCAAGGATGTGAGCTGAGCCCACTGCTCTACTCTCTCTACACCCCCATGATGGCGTGGCTAGGCACAATACAAATGCCATCTACACATTGGCTGATGATAACACAGTCATCAGCAGAATCATGACGGCAATGAGGAAGCATATAGAAGTGAGATAGATCAGCTAGTTAAATGGTGTCGCAACAACATTAGCAAAACTAAGGAACCAGTTGTGGACTTCAAGAAGGGGAAATAGGAGATCAAACACCAGGAGTCACCAGTGGAAAGGTTAAGAACTTCAAATTCCTGGTGTTAACATCTCTGATGATCTATCCTGGGGCTTCCATGAAGATGACTTACCTGTGGCTATGCTTCATGAGGAATTTGTGGAGATCTGGTATGTCAGCAAAGATGTGCAAATTTCTACAGGTGTACTGTGAAGAGCATTCTGGCAGGTTGCATCACTGTCTCGTATAGAGATGCCAATGCACTGGACAGGAAAAAAAACTACAGAGTTGTGAACTCGGCCAGGGCCATCAAAGGCAACAGCCTTTACTCTATTAAGGCCATCTACAAGAGGCGATGTATCAAGAAAGCAGCCTCTATCCTCAAGGACCCTCACCACCGAGATCATGCCCTCTTCTCACTGCTACCAACAGGAAGGAGGTACAGGAGCCTGAAGACAAACACCCAATGGTACAAAAACAACTTCCTCTTCTTTTGCACTATTTTTAAACTGTACTGATTTATTATTTTTTTAATCTGCTTTCTAGCAATATTTGCACCTGCGGTGTTGCCACAAAACAATGAATTCCTTGTCATGTTCATGACAATAAATTCTGATTCTGATCTCTATGCCTGCTGACTTGTATCCTTCAGCACATAAACCAGTCTGATCTCATAAGGATTCTCAAAGTTAATACTCTACTAATAATGATTATGCCTTCAGCTACCATGTAAGCATCGGACTCTCCTCCAAAAATAAATATCCCTTTGCCTCTATTTTCTAACAAGGCCACCCTCTTTAAATGCCCCATCTTTTAAGCTACTTTGTTGACCAAACATTTGATCATCTGGGGATTGGGGCATTTTTTTCCTTGCTACCTTAAAATGTGCTGTGGAAATTCTTGTTGTAACATCTTAGTTTGAAGAGAAGTGTGATACAGGAAATGTCCATTCTACAACTTTGTTGCTATAGTATTGGTGTGTTGATTAAGTTCACCTACGGAGAAATGGATTCCTTTTCCTTTTCATCAACATTAGTTTATGATGGAACTTAACAGCATTGTACATTGATTAACTTTAGGTGGCACCATGTTTGTTTTTGAGGTTGTGTGTGCTTTTTCAATTTTGGAAACTGAGAAATATCACACGCTTACCACATTTTGCAGCTACAGGTACGATGGTGTTATGTCCGGCACTCCCATCGTAAGTCAAAAAAATCTTGTCACTAAAGGGTAGTGGGATCAGTGTGGGGACTGAAACAGGGCTGTCAGGAGAGAACGGAGCAGTGGGATCAGTGTGGGAACTGTTAGCAGGATGTCGGGAAAGAGCAGGGAAGTGCAGTGGGGTCAGTGTGAGGACCTACACGGGGCTGTCAGGAGAGATCAGTGTGGGGACTGATAAAAGGCTGTGGGGAAACACTGAACATCATAGCCTAGCCGAGCCAAAATATGAAGTAAAGTAAGGATTCTATCATCATAGAAAAATCCTAGGTCAGACCATCATAAGTTGGGGGCTATCTGTACAGTATATATTCGAGGCTTAATTCAGACTGACTCGGCACTTGAATCAACTTTTTCACACCACTCCTATTAAAGAAAGTCATGGACTCCTAGTATTTTTTTTTCTTGTGTCATGACATGGAAGTTGATCTCATTTATTTCACTCATAATAGTGCTTTTCTTTAATTATAAGTATTTTGATCCAAAATGTCATGCCTGGCTCAGTTTTTTTTTATTTTAATTTCGTAAGATCATAAGAACAGGAGGCAGACTTTCAGCTTAATTCAATTGGATCGTGACTGGTCAAACTTTCTTTTAAGATCCCTTTTCACATGGTACTCTGAACCCTTGACTTCCTTATAGAGTAATAGTAAATCTGTCTGACTTTGCATATAATTATAGCTTTCTTTGGCAAGGCATTCCAAAGAGGCAATTCTTCTTTATCTTGATCTTACATGTGCAACATTATTCAAATGCTGTGGTCACTCACAATATATGGGAAAACATCCTCCCTGCATTTATTCTGACCAGCCACAAGAATCATGTTTCAATCAGACTGCACTTCATTCTACTAAACTCCAATGAGTACAAACCCAACCCATTCACCATTCCCCAGAAACTTCCCATCTCCATCTTTCCATCTCTACTCAAGTACAACAATTATATATATTCCTTAAAATATTTGGGCCAAAACTATGCACAGTACTCTATAGATTCGGTCACCTGGTTCCTTGTACATTTGGTGTAAGACGTGTTCTCTTTTATTATCCTAACTCCTTGAAAAGCAAATTTTCACTCTCTCAGTTACCTGCTGCATAAATCCCTTTGTGCTACACCTTTCTGACATTTTCCCTAACTAATGTGTTTTATTTCTTATTCTTCCTTTCAAAATGAAGAACCCTATTTTCCCATATTACACTCTTTTCCAAATTCTTTCCACTTATTTAATGCCAGTATCTGAAATTTTTTTCCTCCTCACATTTGCCAGTCTCACGATTTTTGTACATCTCAAAAATTTGCAAATAGAGCCTCATCACCTCCTACTCATTGGTCAATTCTCTATCCATACCTCAGTCACCATCTTGCAAAGTAACTTATTGTGTGGCACCTTGCCAATGGCTTTTAAACCCCCAAATATATTACACCTCCTGGTGCTTGCTATTCACAATAATGCTGCTTCAAAGAGTTCTAATGAATTGGCCAGACATGATTTCCCCAGCATGAAGCTCTGTTTACTCTGCCTGATGGTTTCCAAGGTTCTACAATTACCTTCCAAATAACTGACTCTAATGTTTCCCAATAGCAAATGTTAGGAAAACCAGCCCAAAGTAGTCCTTTTTTTTGTATCCCACCCCCATTTTTGAAAAGACAGTTCTCTATTTCTTCAGTACCTCTCCACGTGCAAAAGACATTTTGAAAATTACAATCAATGCATTCACTGTTTTTAAAAATCATGTCCAGGAGACTTTTCATCCTTTAACCCCTTAGTGTGTTAAATATTAATTCTCTGGTAATGGCACTGGTATTTAATTTCTCCCCCTTGTATATTTGCTATGAATGGGACTTTTGTAGTATTGTCTTCTCTAAAGTCCAGTGTGGAAGATCTATTTGATTCCTCTGCTCTTTCCTAGTTTTCTACGACTATATTCCACCCTTCCTGCTGTCTCAGGAAAGCTGTCAACATATTAAAGGACCCATCCCACGCTGCCCACACACTCTTCTCCTCTCTTCTATTGTGCAGAAGAGACATGAGCTTAAATTATGAACCTCCTAATTCAGTGACAGTTTCTTTCCTGCTGTTGTCAAATCTCTCACTGGTAAAAGATGCCCTTGCATTGTTTTTAACTGTGCTCTTCTCTATACCCTGTGTTATTGAAACACTACTCCCCATGTTTACTTATTTATTAATTATTGCATAGCTTCTGTATGAATTGACTTGCCTGAAAACCAGGCAAAACGAAGCCTTTTGCTGCATCATGGTACATGTGATAATAAACAGATCAGTGGCCTGTGTTTACTTTCACCTCTTCCTTTTTACCTTCAAAATGAAGCCCTTATCATTAACAACACCTCATATTCCATGTGAGCCCCCTCCAACCAGATGGCATTAACATCATCTTCTCCGGTTCCCGTTAGGTCCCCACCACCCCCCTCATCTTTCCCCTTGTTTCCTTTCCTCTTGGTCTCTCTGTCTTTCTCTCCCTTCCTTCCCTTTCCCTTAGTCTCCTTTCTCAGAGCCAAAATCAATTCCTCATCATATCTAATGAACACCTTTTGTCTGTTGATCTGTACTCCTCACCCTCCCATTCTTCCCCTTTTTTCCCCAGCCTTTCACACAGATGCATGTCTTTTTTTGCTGAAGGACTCAGGCCTGAAACATTGGTGATATATGATCACTGCAAGACCGGCTAAGTTCCTCCAGCATTATTGTGTTTTGACTTCGATCACAGCATCTTCAGGTTTTCATGTTTTACTCATCTTAATATTTGCCCCCAGTTGCTTGAATAGATTATTGCCTCTTGATTTTGCATCTTTCTTTGCTGAATTCTGACTCCATCCCTATCTTATAATTTTACTTGCTTCATTTCTTATTAGCAGAGTTATCCCATCACATTTTCTTTCCTGCCTGTCCTTCCTGCATTGTGGATTTCCCAGCTTCCTCAGTCTTTCTTGTAATCTTGTCATGGCAATAAAGTCCTACTCACTTATGACAGAAGATTTGCTGAATGAATGAATGAATGTCTGGCATGAAATTAAATATACATAGATCAATCTGAATATAGAATTCTTTGTTTCTGGGTAAAGAGATTTTGACATTGCTGCGGGAAAATTGTGTTTATGCATGATATAAAGATAAACTCAATAGTGATATTTATTGGAAGCCGATCTATTAAGATTATTGAGAAACTTGCAAATAAATTTGGTATCAAAGATATTTACTGGTACTTATTACCAAGTTGACTATTATGTCCAAAACAGTTCCACTCTTTATTTAAGCAGATCCTCCTGAGCCCCCTGGTTTTTGTAACTCTGTCATGATTAGATTTGTTTCACAGCCTGCAGGGAATATTGAAACAGCAGGGGGCAGCAGGATTGTGAATGACAAAATAAAGGTTTGGCCAACTTTTTTTCTTCGTCCATGTGTCTGTAATTTCAGTCTTTAGTTCTTGCAATGATTCTTCTCTATTTAGAAAGCTAAAAGTATTTTCAGTTTGTGATTTTCAGTTCTTTGGAAGTCAAAAGACTGATGTTTAAAAGTTAAAAAAGTTTATTAATGTCAAAGGTTGCTTTTTTTCAAAAATAATCCATTTATTTTCTTCCTGTGATGAATGATCTTTTATTACATTGACTACACACATGCCTTGTGTAGTTACTGGTTTGCATATTTCTGATTTGCAAACTATACCTGGTGCTTTGTAATACAGTATTGTTTACAGAAAAATATTCCATATTTTCAAATAATACACTTAAATTTAAATTTAGGCATGCAGCACGGTAACAGAGCCATCTGTCCCACCAGCCCGTGCTGGCCAAATATCCCAATTAACCTACAACCCCTGTACATTCTGAAAGGTGGGAGGCAACTGGACCACTCATTGGAAACCCCTGCAGTAACAAGGAGAATGTACAAACTCCTTACAGACGGCGCAACCCAGGTCGCTGGGGCTGTAATAGCGTTATGCTAACCGCTACACTAACCATGCTGCCTATTTGAGCCTGTACCTCAATTTTACTTTAATAATCTGTTCCCTGATGAAATATATCAGATTGAGAAATTGATTAGGTACATCCTTGCAGTTTATGAAAGACCATGCAAGAAGTTTTTCTTGCACAGCCATGAAAATGTCAAAATACTTTCTCACATTATTATTTAATATAAAGTCATACAGTCCAGAAATAAGGTCCTTCAACCCACCAGGTTCCTGCCAACCAAGGTTATAGAAAATTCCCCTCTTTTTTGTGGATGCATGTCTAATAAAGTCAATAGAATAAGAAAGTTGTGCATATTAACTGTTGATCAGTTAAGATTAAGGACTCAATTACCTGGGGTGACTTCTTGGTTTTGTACACATTTTGTACAATCTTCAGTTTAACAAACTATTGTCTTTATAGTATGACAGTTTTCAGATTATTGAATTTATTTTTTTTATTTAGAGATACAGCACAATAATAGGCCCATGAGCCCATGCCGCCCAAATGCACCAATTAACCGACAAATGTTGTATGGTTTTGGCTGATATAATAATACATTTTGCTGTTCACTGCTGCTGCACATCTTTAGATCTCCTAGATACCTTTGATTAAGTACACAATCAATAAATATGTCATCCATTCTCCAGGTACCACTATTTGTATAGTGGTTGCAGGAAGATAGGTTGCTTTTTTGGGGAAATATTAGTAAAAATGTTCATGAAAAGAATGTTGAAGATCTCTTTTTAATTTGTATGAAGTAGACTTCCATTGACGTTTGTCTTTATTTCTGCAGTGTATCAGAGGAAGAAAGGCCTCATTGGAAGAACTGCAAACTGTTCATTCAGAGCAGCATGCATTACTGTATGGAACAAATCCACTGAACAGACAGAAGCTCGACAGTAAGAAACTGCTAGGTACATGACAGTTCTTTCCTCTTTACCTTTCGATGCCACATTCCATTAATGGCTATTGTTTCAAGCCACTGGTTTGGTAATGATGTAACACTGAAGAAATCCCATCATCTTATTTTTCCTTTACAGTGATTTCATACTTTACAGATAAGAGTTATTTTGTTCAAAAATAAGTTTGATATTTCATGTTTTATTTTAAAGTATGAGATACTTGCACATAATGGGTGATCATTTTGTGATGTCACATTGTAAATCCTAGGCCTTTGTGTGCCAATAAGGCCAGATATTAGCTCTCTTTCGGAATATTGGCAAATTTCAGTTGACACATACACAAATCACATTGATTACCTCATATGTTTTTCAAATTTATTGGAAAAATATTTAAATTTGGATTCTGAATATTACTTTCCCATTTTTTTCAGTATTATTCATTCTTATTTTCTAATTGGGTCTTGTTGTTACATTGCCAACTTTGATTTTAAAAAGAAGTTCTAGTTTACTGATGGACGAATGAAAAGGAATTGCTGTTTGACTAGCTGAGAAACAGCTGTAAGTCAATCTTAAAGTCAATGGAAAACCAAGAAGTACAAAGCTTGATCTGGCCATAGTGTGGGCAGCAAATGTGTAAAAATGTCTTTGATTTCTTGACTCTGACATAAATGATGCAAAATCCAAACCAGCAATATTTTTCTTAAATTCCTTGTGCTAAATTTGTTGGCTTTGTCTACATATAATTTTTTTTAACTCATATTTGAGTTTTTTATATAAATTAACACCTTTTTGGACAATGATATCAGGCAAATAAGAGGATCAGAGACTGGATACAAAATATGTATTGTTGTGTCTGTATGTTGTCTTTATTCTTCAACACTTCCTCCATCCCCACCCCCACTGCCATGCTGCCCAACTATTCTCTGAGCAGTGGACAGATGTAGGGATTCATCCTGATTGAGTGTATGCCTGCAGTTTTCGTCTTTGAGACAATCTTGATTCCATTGCTGAAATTCCACATTTTGCTTGCTTCCAAAATTGATGTTCTCCCAAGAAGGGAGGAGTACCAAGAAAAGTAAAATATTAAAAAAGAAATTATTTAGGATAAAACAAGAGTCAAATTTAAAGCTTTAATGAGATTAGGAAGAAAGAAATTATAAAAAAAAATAAAGATCAGTGTAATAGATTTTTTGTTAAATGTTTAATTTCTGGTCTATTTACTATTCCTAATGTTTGAATACAGTAAATTGGGTTTTGGCTTGGGATGATTGTCCAAATGATCCAAGTTCTCAATAAAAAGTGTTTTCTAAACCATATTTTTGTTTTAAATTAGCTTGGAAAGTTGTTAATGACAGAAAATTTTGCTTTCCTGTTTTGTAAGATTTATTATTTAAATTCACTTGAATGAAATGTAACTTGGGAATGTGTGCATTTTCATCATGTTCTGTATGAAAAGATTTCTGTCTTTATTATTTGATTGCTCAGTTTCCCATTTGTTTTCAGAGTATCCTTGATCAAACGCTATTTCACCTTATTGATTTATTTTTTTCTTTCTTCATTTTCAGTGTTGTGGTATTTGTTTAAACAATCAACCTTTTATCATTTTGTTTGCTTTATTTTAACTCTGAAGCTGTTCTAAAACAGCTATCTGTCTTCCCATATGTGGTTCCTTCTATCAGCTGATTTCCATTTCCTCTCTTCCCCCCCCGCCCCCCAAACTTCTTGTAATTGGGAATTGTAAGTAAGCCACTGTATGATGGCATTTACCCTCCACCCCAACATTTGCTTCCAATAAGACTCTTTTTAGTGGGGGGACATCAGTTGTCTGACCTAAAAAAAAACAATGTCTGCCAGTTTAAAAGAGAAAAATGCATGCATTCATGTGAAGATTATGGTGCAATTTCTGTATTCAGAAAATTGTGTCAGAATATGTTTCCAAGGAAATATGTGGGATAGAAACCAAACAATTCCTATTCTCATGAAGTTACCCATATTACTGACAGGTTGGATGAAGAAAGAGGGAAACCAAGTCAAAATTTCAATATGCTTAAAATAGAAGCAGGTTTAGGAATATGATGAAATTGTGGTGTACTTTCCAAGTTCAGAAGTTTGTTTTATTTTTGTGGGTTTTGTTCTCATTGGCTACCCCAAATGTTTTGCTTAAAAGTATGGCAACGTTATGTTGTTCAATCGTTTCCACGATGGGCTGAAATGAAATAAGCCAAGTTTCTTTCTGTTTGAATATTCTGAGTTGCTCGAGATGGGTTTCAACACCATGGCTCGAGAGCTGAATGTGTTCTATGAACCACAACAGAATGTATTCTCCCCAGCTACCTGCTAATATTTACAGGTACACAATCCTTTATCCAGAACCCTTGGGGGACAGTGTGTTCTGAATTTCGGATTTTTCCGGATTTCGGAAAGCCAGATTTAAGCCCACCCGAATTGTGCTGCTGTATCCACCTCCACCGCCTTCCAGTCACACTGTCGTCTCCCCTGCCCGCCCGACTGGCGCTGCCGATCTCTCCCCTTTGCCCGCCTGTCTCACGCTGCCAGTGTCGTCGTCCATCACCTGCCCGAATCACGCTGCCGGTCTCTCGCCCACCCGAATCGCGCTGCTGGTCTCCCCCCTCGCCCGCCTGACTCACATTTCCGGTCTCTCCTTCTCGCCCGCCTGACTCGCGCTGCCGGTCTCTTGCCCGCCCGACTCACGCTGCCGTCTCTCTCCCCACCTGCCAGATTTTGGAGCTTTCTGGATTTTAGATGTCCGGATAAAGGATTGTGTACCTGTATATACTAGTGCATCAGTGCTATTTTAATAGAAGTTATTCCTTTCAAAAAGAAGTTATTGATCTTCTAAGAATTAAGGTTGTGACACTCCTCAAGCCATTGAAGTGAGAGTTTCTAATTGATAATAATAGGATAATAGAGTAGCTTAGCACAAAGTTTGAACACTCATTGACTTTTGATCATTTAACATAGAAAACTAGATGGTGATCTATTAATGTATGTTCAATTGTATTATAGCCTAACCTAATAGACTGATATTTCTACAAAGCTGCTCACTATCAGCATTTTCCATTTCCCTGGTTGTTGAACTTATTCTTCCATTGAACAGGTTCCCAGATGCAGATATATCTGCAAGAAGCTTGGGACTTCTCTGGCTGTCAATCTTTGAAAATGATCATATAAAAAAATATACTATCAAGTGGAAATTAAAAAGAGACAAAACATAAAAAACAACAAATTATTTTTAAAGTAATGCAAATAAAAAAAATGTGAATTGCTTTTTAAACTTTGCAGCCTTTCTTCTCCATTGAACTGAATGGAGTCAATTAATTTGCACCAGATTTAATGTCCAATATCCAAGCATAGTTGAGATTGCTGCAATAATTAGTTGTGCAAAAGATTGGGACTTCTGCCTTCCTGTGCATTTAAAAACTGCAGCTCTGTGCTTAGTCATCAAGTTTGCAGATGGCATATCAGTCGTCGGCCTCATCAGCAACAATGATGGGTCACGCTATAGAGAAGAGGTGGAAAATGATGCGAGAGTAACAATCTGAGTCTCAGTGTGGACAAGACGAAGGAGATGATCATGGACTTCAGGAGGTCCAGGAACGACCGCCCTCCACTACACATTAATAACTCAGTAGTGGAGAGAGTACAGAGCATCAAGTTCCTCGGAGTCCACTTAAGAAGTAATATCTCCTCATTTGTCAGGAAGCCATATCAGTGACTGGTCTTCCTGAGAAGACTGAAGCAGGCAAGGTTATCAGCCACCATCATGTCAAACTTCTATAGGAACTCTATCGAGAGCATCCTGGCCAGCTGCATCACACATCACAGTGTGGTGCAGTTGCTGTAGAGAAATGGATCAGAGGTCAATCCACAGAACCATAACAACAGCAGAGAGGATCACTGGGGTCTCCTTCCCCCCCCTCCCCCCCCCCCAATCAACGTGATCTACCGGGATCATTGTCTGAAGAGGGTGCGCAAATTCATTGAGGACCGCTTCCACCCCCACACAGTATCTTTCAGCTACTCCCGTCAGGAAAGAGATATAGGAGTATCAGAGCCAACACCACCAGGCTGAGAAACAGCTTCTTCCCCACGGGCAGTGAGAATGCTGAACAACTAAATGAACTGCTCACACTAACCATCCAAGACTCTACACAATTTATTACATAATATATATTTATTTTATATATGTATAATTGTCCTGCATATGTATTGCTTGTATGTTTACATGTTTTGGATGGAGGACCAGAGAATGCTGTCTGGTCGGATTGTACTCTTGCAATCGGATGATAAATAAAATTGAACTTGAATAATTGCTGTCTTTTCAGGTGAGATTTTGGACATTCATAAAAGAAGCACGAGCATAAACTTATTTTATGTAACATTTTTGTCACCTCATCCATTCTCATTTTTGGGGAAACGTCTGCAGGACAACACTTTGTAGCTTGCGTTGCTGAAGTCTATGCATGCCATTTAATTTTATTGTTAAATATGTAGAGGTAAAAACTTTGGAAAGTAATATGGTGTTGAAAAATGTACAAATTAATCCTTGTAAGTTGATGTTTCTGTGACTCCTGCTGCTTGTTGAAACATCTAGAGCACAGTACTGTTTTTATTAAATCCATCATGTTTTTCTTCTTTCTCCTCTACCTCCATTGGGATGCTTGCATCCTGTAATGAAACAGAATATCATAATTCTTTTTTGGTGATTGAATTAGTTTCAGAAAGAAGTAAGTTTATTATTTTCATTTTGGTGAAATTGTACTTTTGTGATCAATTTTTCTGATGATTATATTTGTTGTATAGACTGATCTTTCAAAGATCCAGATGGTCATAACCATAGCTTTTTCCCAATTGGGGGTTGACAAGAAAGGTTGGGGGGAAGGTATGTGACCATACGGCTGCTGACATTGCATCCCTATCTGCTTTAATTGCGGGTGTACTTTATAGAAACACACACCAGTTTTCAATCATTATGGTGTCTGTCGTGTTGTATTAATAATCAAGCAAAATACTTTGCTCCTTGTTCTTGAAGCCAGAATCTCCTGCACTTCATGAACATCTGTTAATTTCCATTCGCAAATCAAATAATTTGCGCGTTATTTGATTTTCTACCTTTGCACTTTGTGTACTAACAATGAATACATTTGGTTTCAGTCATTAAAATAATTTTTATTTGGAAGAATAGAAATAGTTCAAAACATTCTTGTCCAGCTAATAAACTCTGAGGAACTGTTACTGCAGTAAAAGCTTTTGCATGGGCCCTAGAGGCCAGGAAAGGGGTTAACACAGCATTGGCGGGTAATACACCTTGCAGATGCTCATTTGTATTTGTAATACTCTCTGTCACATTGTGATTACAACATTGCTGCAAACATTATGATTTATCGTGATGCCCTAAACCAAATGCTATTTTTAAATATTATTCCACAGGTTCCATCACCCCGATGTTTGTTATGCTTCCTTGTGGCGGACTTGGAGTAAGTCTTTTTTTCCCTTTTATAATGTGTAAATAATGTCTTGTTTGTTCTTTCCATCTTAGCAGCAACATAAATTGTTGCTTTGACTTCCACTCAGCAGATAATTGAGAACAGATGTCCCCATAAAGAGGAATTCAAGGTTTGCTGAACTAGGCATCTTGGCTAAACCACAATATGTGTGACATTATTCAGGGAAATAGAATGATGGCTTAAAAAAAAAGCTCCATGATCTCTGCTTCAAACATGTATTTGCAAGGTAACAAAGCAGGTGGATGTGGATTCGGATTCATTCTGTAAAATCCTGTTTGTAAAATACTTTCCTTTTTTTGACTTCCCTATGTAAAACTGCATCTAGAGGAGACTGTATCTTTCCACAAAGTGGGGAGGGTGGAATTTGTCCTTTTGAATTGGTTCTTCACGTTTTCCCCATGCTCTGATGTTTGACAGAGGGAGAAAGTAACTCATTGCTTTATTGCCAATCTTCCCACAGCCACAAATCTCTAAAATTGTTTATTATAATAGGGTAGCGTTCACTATCAACAGCAGTTCTTCACTTGTGGAGACATCACACATTTATTGCAGTATAACCTCTCTGACTGTTGTGGGAAGCTCAGTTAACCTGATCCCAACCTAACCAGCACCCACATAAGTTGTTGATTTATGATCAGAAGTAGGAACACTGATTTTTTTTCCTCTGAATTAGGGCTGCTGAAGACAATTGTACACCAGTTGCCTCTATTAAGAAAATTTGGGAATCATATGGGAAAACCTTATGATGTCTGCAGTTCAGCTGCATGATGGATAAATATACTGAGACATTAGAAATGTAATATGGAGCATCCTAACAATTTGTTGTTATCTATGTGGTAAACAACTGTTGGTTTGCAAATTGCTCTGTTGAGTGAATAAACTGCCATTTCTATCCATTTGTGAAAATTTACAAACAACTGGCTTACTTTAAAATTCTGATTGTAAATAAGAAAATATACTTTCTGCTAAATATTTTCAAACTGAATTTTTAACATTTCTGTTCTTATTTTTGCTCTCTACCTTTATTCTGTTTGAGGGAATTAAATAATTTTTAACCATTTCAATTCTTAGAATGTTGTTCTGACAGAATATTGCATCCAGTTCAAAAAATGCACCTCATGGCACCATTCTCAGAGTCTGATTGAATATGCTTAGAAAGGTGCCAACATGCATTAAAATTATTACTTTTTAAATATTTCATGTGAATTTCTTTGATTCCTTGCCAGAAGTTAAAGTATACAACGTTGCAAGTCAGCTATGATCTTACTAAATGGTGGAGTTAGTCTCAAGGGGCTGACAGCCTACTACCCCTGCTCCTATTTCTTATGCAGTCTTCATAAAAGCAGTGTTTATTTGACACATCTGGCAGTTTTGTAAGACAAGCAATTTGGAAATAAGGAAGGCAGCTCTTTCTTTCTGAATTGTGAGTTGTTTGTAAAAGAGCAGTGCATATAGTGGTGGTAGCATGCCAATTTGTCACCACAGTGTGAGCATTCCCGAGCCAGTGTTCATCATTCTAGCAGTCTGTTCAATAAACAAGAGAATTGAGAGGGACAAAAAGACAGCCTGAACAACATGTGTCTTCATATGTGTGTGAGTGGAAAGAGTTCCAGCATGTCATTTTATGTTGGTTGGTTTACTCACACACAGAGATACATTGTGGTTTCACTTCATGTTTTGTATCTATGTGGAAATTTGTTTGACTATAAAGAAACATACTATTGAATATTTTTATTTTAAGGCAAAGCAAATGCATTTCAGTTTACCCTAATGTATATGCTATTGGAGAATATTTGAAGGCCACATAGTTAGTAAACATAAGAAACGAGCAGTGGTAGGGCACTTGACCTACCCTCAAACCTACCTCTCCATTCAGTGTAATCATGGCTGACCTGCCCCAGGCCTCATATCCTTTTAAACCAGTTCTCTATTGCCCCCAATTCCTTGAACTTTTATATTACTAGCCTGAACAATCCTCAGAGAGAATTCTAGATTCACCAGCCTCAATGAGAAGCTCCTACCCCTCAGTTTGAAATGACCATTATATAACTTCGTCCCCTCATTCGAGAATCTTTCCTTAGTGCAAATATTTCATGCTACTAACGAAGCTAATGTTTTATTAAACTCTCCCCTATTCTTCTAAATTCCAATTTATGAGTGTTCGTATATCTGTACAGCAGGAGCCCATAACAAGATATAAGCCAGGCTCGTTCTTTGATATAATCAATCAGCACAGCTATATTTGGGAAAGGAAATGATGTAAGAAGATTCCACATTCAAACACATGTTGATCAGGCAGAACAGGTTCCACAGGTATTGAGCCAAGGTCTGTCATTTGCATCTTCTGTGGCCTTAATTTAGTTGTTGTTGCTTCAGTTATACCTAATGTTTCAAACTAAGAGTGTCCAACCACAGATGGTCCAGGCCAGCATGCCATGTTGCAGCCAATACAAAACAGTTATTCTGGTATCTTCCCAACACTCTTGGCTCCTAGTCTGATTACAACTAGCTTCAAAATACTTATCAGTGAGTTTAACCCTAACCCTCCCCCCCCCCCCTCTTAAATTTCAAACCTCCAATCCTCCCAAGATCTCTGTTCTCTCTAATTCTGGCGTCTGTGATCCCAACTTGTGTGGAAGCAATGTTGGTGACTTTGATTTAAACTGCCTAGCTCTGAAGTTCTAGAATTCCTTCCCACAACCTTTTGTTGCTGTATTACTTCCCTCCTTTTCAATATACCTGGAAAACTTGAATAAGCATTTGACAGCCCTCTCCTTTGATAGCCTTGTGACAAATGTTTTTGATGAAATTCTATGAAGCACATTGTGATGTTTTACTGTGTTAAAGGTGTTGTATAAATGCTGTGTTATATTTGTTTTGCTAAATTAGTCTCTATTGGATAAAGTCAAGTTTATTGTCATCTGATTATACAAACCCAATGAAACACTTACAACCAGATATAATGAACATACATTCAAACAATACATATGTAGGGCAAATTCATCTATACAAATAAATAAATAAATATTGCTTCATCAATATGAGAGTCTTGGATGGTTAGTGCAAGCAGTTCCTTTGGTCGTTCAGCATTCTCATTGCCAGTGAGAATGTCACTTCAAATGTTAACCTCCAGAAGTTAAATTTTACATGGTGTTGTAGTTTGTTCATCATATCAGACTGTGGTTTTATTAAACTGGAACAGAATCAATTTGACATTGGAAATTAACCATATTAATTTAGACATACAGCATGGATACAGGCCCTTCCACCCTGCAAGCCCATGCCACCCAAATACACCAATTAACCTACAAATACCCATACATTTTTGAAGGGTGGAGGAAATTGGAGTATGTGGAGGAAACCATGCAGACACAGGGAGAACGTACAAACTCCTTACAGATAGCGGCAGTCAAATTCGAGTTGCTAGCGCTGTAATGGCATTACTTCTATTAGCATGGTGCCTTCTTAAAGCGGAATGGTTGCATGTTATTGTTTTAAAGATATATTTCTGGTGATCACTGAATATGTTGGTGTTGCAAAGATAAATGTCAACATTCATTGTTATCTGTCTCCCTTTTTATTTTCCATCATTTTTAGTCAGGACATAGGCTGTCTCATACACGAAGCAGATAGAAAATGAGTCAAGGGTATGAATAGTACCAAACAGTTCCAGATGAAAGACTTTATTTTACTCTGAACTAGGACGTGATTCATACAGTTTAAAAAAGTGTTCTTGGGTGCCATTTGAAGACTGATCTTATGAACAAAGCACATTGAGGTATTTTGGAAAATTAAGAGTGGAATTTTAAAAAAGAATAGTTCAGTGTTGTATTGCAGTGAAATGATGTATACGACTGAAACTGTACATATTAGTTTAAATCCACAATCATCTCATTGTTGTTTGAATATGAACTTAAGTAGCCAGCTTCTCAATTGCCAAGTAGATTTGAACAAATGCATAAAGGAGTCATGCTCATTCAACCAGTGCTTCCTGGCAAAATGAATGCTGTATTTGGTGTGTGTGTGTGTGTGTGTGTGTGTGTGTGTGTGTGTGTGTGTGTGTGTGTGTGTGTGTGTGTGTGTGTGTGTGTGTGTGTGTGTGTGTGTGTGTGTGTGTGTTGAATGATTATAGAACATTATTAATTGTTGCTAGAGAAGGGGGTGGAGGAGAACAAAATTTGCTTGCCATCTGGTCAAGATTCTCTATTATTATTTTGAAAAATAAACAACTCCTGCATAGTGAAGCCAGCAAAGGATTCATGCTTTAAAATTAAATTCCATAATATAATGCATTTATTCTACCAAATTTATTGGTTTAATCTTTTATAGGTCCACTCCAGTTGTATAATATGGTAAACTTGCACAACACAACCTTGCACAATATATTACACTGCTATGGGACCTTAACATTTCTCATAACTGTCATAATCCATTGGTTTTATTGCCTGTATTTAAAAAGCAGCATTGTACAAATATGTGTGGGTTTTTTTTTCAAAAAGCCACCAGTATTTTATGTTGAGTACCAAAAACCAAACTGCTGGAGGAATTCAGATCGTCGAGTTGCGCCTAAGGGGCTAGGCGGTGGTTTGGGAGGTGGAGGGGGAGGAATTGTTGACATTTCACCTTGGGACATTGTGTCAGGTGTCTCCCCTTAATTCCTTTCCCTCAAAGGATGCTGAACAGCCTGCTGAGTTCCTCCACCAGTTTGTTTTTTTCATCTAGATTCCTACATCTGCAATCTCTTGCATTTTATGTATACTCCTCTGTTATACAGTTAGTGAAGGATATTTTTCTTATGTTTTGATGCTTAGGTGGACAGTGACACAATTTGGAATGAGATCCATTCATCTAGTGCTGCACGTTTAGCAGTGGGCTCTGTGATTGAGCTTGTTTTCAAAGTGGCAACTAAGGAATTAAAGGTGAAGTCTCTCAAAAATTCAACAATAACTGTTAGGGAAGGGAAGGTCATTGGTGTAGACAACATAGGAAGTTGAAGGTCAAGTAATGGTAGTCAGATACTTGGTTTGGGTTACTTAGTGTTGCGTATGTTATGAAGTTTGTACAGGTACAAGCCTGAGTTAAGTGAAAGCACTATTCTTCTGAGTCTGGAAGGTAGCGTTTCAACCTTCAGCACCACAGATCTGTGCAGATAATGCAGCCTGACACCACTGCACTATTGAAGGAGCAGTGTATGAATAAGGTGTCAGACCAAAGTCCCGTCAGTCCCCTTATGATAGTAATATGCTACTTAACGGCTGTATATGGAGCAGAACAATGTGGGCTTCTCAAAGTCCAGTCCATTGTTAATTCTTCAACTACCTAAAAACCGACTACCTGAACATTAATTAAACGTTAATTTCTGACCCCCTTGCCATGGGAAAATTAGTTTTCATGCTCCCTCAATTTCAAAATACATTTAATAGACAACAAAGTGCTTTAGGACATTCTCTGGTTGTAAAAGATGCCACATAAATTCAAGTTCATTCATTTGTGATCACAGTGTACAGGTTCTCTTGGCCTCTGATATTGGACAACATAATCCATTTTGGCCAAATCAGAAATAAAGTTGAGATCATCACAGATCCACTGACATACAGCATGGTAACTGGCCATTTCGGCCCACGAGTCCGTGCTGCCCAATTTACACCCAATGACCCTACACCCCCAGTATGTTTCGAACGAGGAAACCAGAGCCCTTGGGGAAAACCCATGCAGACATGGGGAGAACATACAAACTCCTTACAGACAGTGCAGGATTCGAACCCCAGTCTCAATTGCTGGCACTGTAATGGCATTGTGCTAACCACTACACCAACTGTGCTGCCCTGCTTGTAAAATAAATTATTTAATTTGCATTTATGGAACACTTCTTGTCCAGGGCATTCTAAATAATTTTCAGTCCATTAAATATCTTTGAAATTATAATTTTAGAAACATACAACTATTAGACCTGTGCTGACCCTTTGAATGAGCCTTTCATATAACCATATAATCATATAACCATTCACGGAGCGGAAACAGGCCATGTCGGCCTTTCGAGTCCGTACCGGTTCAATAGAACAATTCCACTAACTCAAACCTCCCGCTCTCTGCCAATAACCCTCCAACCCCCCCCCGCCTCACCTCCATGTACACATCCAACCTTCTCTGAAATGACAGAAGGGACCGTGCTGCAACTATCTCATTCGGAAGATCATTCTGCCACCACTCGCTGAGTGGAAAAAGCCACCTCTAATATTTCTCCGAAAGTGTTGCCCCCTTACACTTAATTCATGGCCTCTTGTTCCAATCTCCCCTGCCCTCAAGGGAAAGAGTCTGTTTATGTCTAGTCTATCTATTCCTTTCATCATTTTAAATACCTCTATCAAGTCCCCTCTCAGTAGTCTTCTGAAATATTTTTCAGAATTGTAGCTTCCACCAATTTCTCAGTCTATAAGTGAAAAGTGTTCTAAATCTTTTCTCAATTACTTTAAATCAATTATATGTTTCATGTCCCATTCACCAAATGGAATAGTTTTTTTCTCAACAAACATCTTTTCAAATACAAATCTATAACATTGAGTTCTGAGGCCAATCACATGACCCTCGTGTTCTTCCAATTAAAGTCAGTCAACAGAAACTTGATTCAAAACAGTGTATATTTAATCTGTTGCTGAACTGTGGTCATTGCTTTAATTATAGAATCACTTCTCAAATCCTATTTGATAAGTTATGATATTGTAATGCAAATTTGAATAAAAATATTTTAATGACCTTTATCTCAACATAAATTGCACCATACATGGTTATTCAAGTCATGATGTTTTGCAGAATGGGTTTGCGATTGTGAGGCCTCCTGGTCACCATGCAGAGGAAAGTACACCAATGTAAGTAACTTTCCATCCTCAAGTAAAACACCTCACACTGAAAACACAGCTCTTCGTACTAAGTCACCTGGTGGAGTTTTTAGTTTAATTAACCCACATATGAATTTCTGAACAAAACGTGGTGAAAATTTGGCCCTACTCTTCTTTTCCCTCTGATGATAAATGAACATCAGAATGCAGATGACCAGAATCAGGAACAGAGCTATTAACCATTCCCCTTTTTTTTCATTCCTCTTCCCCAACTTGAATCTTCAGGGGATTCTGCTACTTCAATTCTGTAGCCATTGCAACAAAGCTGCTACAGCAGAGGTTGAACATCAGCAAGATCCTTATAGTGGACTGGGTGAGTAAACCATGCTGATACAAAGCTCCAATTAAGGGATATATTTTTCAAATCCTACTTCGCTGCCCAACATTTTTGAGCACTGCTGCACCACTGGACTTGTTTTTATGGACTCAAATATACAGTCTTGTTTAGGTTCTCATCCAGATGATGAACTAACATTTGGATGCTTTTTATTATATTAATCATTTTTGATTGTGTCATATGTAAACTTTTGTTTGTTGGACTATTTTATAGTCGATAATCTAGTTCAGCATGGAAAAGTTCCACCATAAATTGGAAGTGAGCTTGTGTCATTCTATCCAATGCTTCAGGAAAGCAAAGAACTGTTCCTGGGGGGGGGAGGAAATGGTTAGAGATAGCCTCCTACTCTGTGCTCTGGTAGCCAATCTCATAATGGTGGCTACAGAAGGACTTGCATTTGTGGCCTGGTTAAATAAGTTGGTGTGATTACATATAAAAGCTAGAGAGAAGGGGAAGGGGAGAGAGGGAGTGGGAAGATGCAAAACTTGCTCATGATATTTCTGTGTTAAGTTATTTAGTTCAAATGATCTTACAACTTTTTTTTAAAAATGGTTTATTGGACGGATGAAAAATGTAGATGGGTTAATCATATTTTCAGCTGTACAATCAATTCTGACAATACAATTTGCCGCCTTTATTATAGGACTCGTTCATTTTTACTCAGGCTGCCAGTGAATGGAGGGGAAAATGTTTCCTTCGGGAAGTCATGTAGTTTAGTTTTTCATCGCGATTTAAGAAAGGGTGATCAGCATAAACTACATCAAGGTTATAAACATTTGAGAAAATAATAAATGTGGAGCACCTTTCTTAAAATTTTAATGCTTTTAAAGCACTCGGTAAAGAACAAATGAAGTTGAAGCAGCCTGAAAACATTTACTCACAAACCTAAACTCTGATCCTGCATTAAAGATGAGACGAAGCATCTACTTCTCCAGTACTGCCTTTCAATCTGTTGTTTAATATTTGGTAATAGGATGTACATCATGGCAATGGCACCCAGCAGGCTTTCTACAATGACCCCAACGTGCTGTACATTTCATTGCATCGCTACGATGACGGCAACTTCTTCCCAGGAAGTGGGGCCCCAGATGAGGCAAGTAAATAAGATAACCATTCGATTAAAGAATGTCTTCTCTCCTATATCATATGCAATGCATAAACAACATCATCTTGGGGTTGCTTATTTTGGTTGACAATTGACGTAATTAAAATACTTCGTAATAAAACAATTTTGAAAATATATTTTGTTTCTGTTCATTTGAATGTTCAAATATCTTCAAAATCACACCTTCCTAAGTACAAAACTAGCTTTGCACCAAATTAAAATTAAGATGCTGCTGTATGTTTAAATATTTGTTCTAATTTTGACTTTTAGGTTGGGACTGGCGCAGGTATAGGATTTAATCTCAATATGGCTTGGACAGGTGGCTTGGATCCACCAATGGGTGATGCTGAATACTTGACTGCATTTAGGTAAGACTTCAGAATGTTCAGACATTAAAGATTGTGACCAGCATTGTCAATATATTCTATTTAAAGTCATTTTTAAAGGAACTTTAAATAATTCTGTTCATTCTACTTCTTACTCTCAAAAAAAACAAGAATTAAGGGGTCAATTCTTCAAGTGTGGATTTATAAAAGTTGTTTGGATTCAGCAATGCTAGAGTGTTATAGCTTGATCTTGCTCTTGTACAGATTTTTCTCTCCAGTTTTTCCAATGTGGGTTCCTTTTGGGTTTAAGTTTTCCTCTGTTTTTCTGGGTCAAAAGTGGCTGCTTGTAGTAAGCCACCTGAGGGTATACCTTGACAGGAGACACAAAGATGTCTACTGGCTGCACCTTTGCACTTCTGTGAATGAAGATTAGGTTGGAATTCTAAATTGTTTGTGGCCCAGGAACCAGGTCAGGCTGGCCTTGATGAGCCTTGAGACCAGCCCAACTGGGGTTCTGGGTCACAAGGACATCTAGTTCCCTGAAGCTACTTTATGATCAATCCCACAGTAAATGGTAAACCCTGTCCCTCAGAGATGCTTTGACAACACCTAAGCTCTTCAAGAGGGATTGCAGACAAAAGACTGTTTTCAAATCTCTCTGATGCCCACAAATATTGGGGAAGACAGTGAATGTTTTAAAAATTATAAATAATTAACCAATATAAGCATTAGGAACATTAAAAAAAAATCAAAACATAAATTTGACCTGGGTTAATTCAAACAATGTTAAGTACCTGAAGCTCACCTTTCTTGCTTGGAGCCATTCAAAAGGGCTTGCTGAACCACATAGATTTAATGGGCAAATTTCTGAGCAGAACAATTCTGGAGCAAGATGGCATTTCACAGCCTAACCAGAACACGGACAGAATATCAGTGGTGTGGATCTCCCAGGACTTCCATGTTCAAAATGTCTATTGATCCCTCCCTCAGGAAAAAAAAAGTTGGGTTGTTGATATACCGCCTTAGTTCTGACTAGAAATTCCAGGGCACTGAGAATAACTGCATCATGTGACGATCCCCCATTTTTCAGTTCATTTTATTGTGTGGGACTGTCCCTTTAAGAGAACAGATTTAGCAAAAGCCTGCAGGTTTTGGAAAGTGACTGTGAACTAGCAGCAAGCTTCGAAGAGAGCATGTTCCAAAAAGTTGATACATTTGCAGAATGAAGGGGATCAGCCCGGAGAAGCCAGGGGTAGAGACCATGTGTCCAGCTTCTTAAAAAGACTACACATTTTGTTCAAGAGCCATTTTAAGAAGGCAGCACAAGAGAAACATTTCTTCAACCTCCTTTGTGGGATTGAGAAACCCACTTCGCCTCATTGTGTGGTTATCGACAGACTGTCAGAGTTCTTCCTGTTAATACAGAGGGATGAGAAAACACTTCGACTGATCCCCGAAAAGGGTTTTAAAGTTGCAGAAGAAATACTGCACTCCACTTCGACTGACCCGTTAAAGGGGTTCTAATTGCTGAAGAAGGCCCTCGTCTAAAAAGGACATTTCTCTGAAGTACCAGAGCAAGGGTTTTCGTGAGTTAATCAACCTTCTGCCACCCCCCCCCCTCCCCCCACGTCTCTTTCACTCACTTTTGAACTGCTCCTTCCATCTAAGTGCATGTCTCACCTACGTGTCTTGCTATTCTAAGGCCTGTATGTCTCCACCATCCTAAAGCCTACGTGTCTTACCATTCTAAGGCCTGTATGTCACAACCATCCTAAAGCCTGTGTGACGCATCAATTTCAAACCCAAATCCATCACTGAACTTCCGAAACTAAACTTTGAACTGCCTTCCCAGAATTGACCCTTGAACTGTAGTGGCTTGGGGGAATTCCACACACACCGATATATATTCGCAAATAGTTAGAGTTTAAGTTAGATAATTGAATATAATTTTAGTGAAGTTTAAAAGAGTTAGTTAGATTAGGCAATGAAGACGCTGTTTACATCCGGTACCGCACGGATGGCAGTCTCTTCAATCTGAGGCGCCTGCAAGCTCACACCAAGACACAAGAGAAACTTGTCCGTGAACTACTCTTTGCAGATGATGCCGCTTTAGTTGCCCATTCAGAGCCAGCTCTTCAGCGCTTGACGTCCTGCTTTGCGGAAACTGCCAAAATGTTTGGCCTGGAAGTCAGCCTGAAGAAAACTGAGGTCCTCCATCAGCCAGCTCCCCACCATGACTACCAGCCCCCCCACATCTCCATCGGGCACACAAAACTCAAAACGGTCAACCAGTTTACCTATCTCGGCTGCACCATTTCATCAGATGCAAGGATCGACAATGAGATAGACAACAGACTCGCCAAGGCAAATAGCGCCTTTGGAAGACTACACAAAAGAGTCTGGAAAAACAACCAACTGAAAAACCTCACAAAGATAAGCGTATACAGAGCCGTTGTCATACCCACACTCCTGTTCGGCTCCGAATCATGGGTCCTCTACCGGCACCACCTACGGCTCCTAGAACGCTTCCACCAGCGTTGTCTCCGCTCCATCCTCAACATCCATTGGAGCGCTCACACCCCTAACGTCGAGGTACTCGAGATGGCAGAGGTCGACAGCATCGAGTCCACGCTGCTGAAGATCCAGCTGCGCTGGATGGGTCACGTCTCCAGAATGGAGGACCATCGCCTTCCCAAGATCGTATTATATGGCGAGCACTCCACTGGCCACCGTGACAGAGGTGCACCAAAGAAAAGGTACAAGGACTGCCTAAAGAAATCTCTTGGTGCCTGCCACATTGACCACCGCCAGTGGGCTGATAACGCCTCAAACCGTGCATCTTGGCGCCTCACAGTTTGGCGGGCAGCAGCCTCCTTTGAAGAAGACCGCAGAGCCCACCTCACTGACAAAAGGCAAAGGAGGAAAAACCCAATACCCAACCCCAACCAACCAATTTTCCCTTGCAACCGCTGCAATCGTGTCTGCCTGTCCCGCATCGGACTGGTCAGCCACAAACGAGCCTGCAGCTGACGTGGACTTTTTACCCCCTCCATAAATCTTCGTCCGCGAAGCCAAGCCAAAGTGGATATAATTGTTGATTAATAATTAAAGATATTTTAAATTTAGCACCATCTGGGCTAATCTTTATTGCTTCTGTCATGTAGGTAACAAGTAAAACAAATGAGCATAATGAAATGCAAACTTTTTCATTACAAAATGTTCTGAGTGATACCAAAGGAATACAGCATATTTCTCATTGTCACCTAAGAATTGAAATGAAAATAATAATTAGAGAGGATATGTCTTATGGATCCAATGCTGGGTACAAGTGTGTAAAAATGTTAGGTAAAAATGCACGGGTGTCTTCTGGTAAATGAAATGTTATAGTGTAGTCAATCTGTGGGTCCTGAAATCCAAAATGATAAAAGCTTTTCTTTTGTTACAATAATAGGCACTGGGGTACTGAAACCTTGAGGCAAGTTGGAAAGATTTACATTAATGATGCATTTTGTTGGAATATTTGCAGCTTTCTTGACAATCAGTATGCAGGGTTGAAAACGGGAAGCTGCATTTTTGAACAGTGATATCAATATCTACCAGGGGTTTGAGAAGCAGCATTTTATATGCCCTTGGAAAGTGCATCAGAAATGTTTGGATATTTTTCATTTTTTTGCAATGAAAGCCCTGAAGTGTTTTTATTAACGAAGCATTGCAGTTGTATCAGAAAGCAGGTTTGTTGAAAATTATGTTTTTGCTCTTCAGCCCTCTGAAGTTAATCTTTTTTTCCAAGTGTTAGATATAGTTCCATAAACACTACTTCCAATAACTAGCCCAAAGAGCCATTATTTGTGAGTAACGGCCTTTAGCAACTAATGTCATGGCCATTTCCAGTTGCATTGAAAGAACTCTGAGCTGAAACCTCTCCTCGGTCAACAAACAAGTGTGCACAATGTTAATGGTGAGAAGTGACAGTTCCCACTGATTTCACTCATTTACCTGAGGTGCTGAGGCCATTTACAGTATCTTTTGGTATTGCATCAAATTTGTTCAACAGGTTTAAGATTTTAAAAGGGACAGACAGAGTAAACTTGGATAGGCTTTTTCAATTAAGAAAGGGGGAGATTCAAACTCGAGGACATGGTTTAAGATTGAAGGGGGAAAATTATAAGGGGAACATGAGGGGAAATTTCTTTACGCAGAGGGTGGTGGGGATGTGGAATGAGCTTCCGGCAGACGTGGTCGAGGCGGGATCATTGGTTACATTTAAGGAAAGACTGGATCGTTACATGGATAGGAGGGGACTAGAGGGGAATGGACCGGGTGCTGGTCAGTGGGACTAGGAGGGTGGAGATTTGCTACGGCATGGACTAGTAGGGCCGAACTGGCCTGTTCTGTGCTGTAAGTGGTTATATGGTTATAGGTTTCAGGATCTTTATGTCTGATAAAATTGCAAGTTTATTTACTCTGTATGGGCTAACGAGAACACATCAAGTAAGTAATGTAAGCTATTACCAGCAGCACATTGCTTAGTTGAATTAACCAGATACTTTAGAAAATAGTGTTTCCTACAGCCCATGAATTTTATTTGCAAACATCTGCTTTCAAATCCAGCAGATAAGTTTGCAGAATGTGCAGATGCAGAATAGAAGATTTCGTAGCCTGTAACATCTTGGATAGACTAAAAGCCATTCTGGTAGAGTTTTTAATCTGTTGCCAAGTTTCTAGGGTGACACCATGTATTTTGGAGATTGGAAGTTAACATATTTTAACTAACTTTTTTTCCAAGTTGTTTCACCGATTCTAGTGAAATAAAGCTTTGAAGTGTAGAATTTATAGCACGCATGGGCTTAAGAAGAAATTGCAGCAGGTCATATATTCAGCATTATGCAGGTCCCCTGAGACAATAGATGCCTTCAAGGCAGCACCTTGTTATTTAGACCCATAGAATGCCACGTTGCATTTGCTGGGGATCAAGCTTAAGATGAAAAAAGATAAGATAATTGGACATAATGAAATCCAGAAGGCACTCAGTTTCACCATGAACTTGGAAGTAGAGTGTAGAATTGAACTTAATTCAAACCAGCTCTTGGAAATGCCAAATGCAAGGTCTTTGAAGTTTGTGAGGAACCAGAAGTACTTTATGCTCGATGGTAGGTTTAGATACGTGGTTTAACCCTTTAATGGTGCTGAGAGAAAACATTTGGGTTATGAACAATTTGGTCATGTGAAAAGGAAAATCCAAAGAGGTCCTGAACAAAAGCTTGTTTTTTTAAAAACAAAACAAATTCCCAATTTAGTGGTAAACAGCAATTTAAAATGAATCTTCGTGTTTAAATGTCAGAATTGCATGATAAATTAATTGCATACAACAAAATAAATGATATCAAGCTGTTGTCTCTAGGTTTTCTATTTTTGCTGATATGACCATGCTGTCAGAACATTCAGTTTGGAACTATAAGAAAATCTGAAAAGATACCCAGATTTTTTTTTTAAGAATTTAGTATACCACTGTGCTGTGACGTGCAAGTTTGGTGAAAGCTAAAATGTATTCATGTTCAGGGAAATTGAAAGAAATGCTTGAATGTTGGGTGTTAAATGTTGGCTGTGGGATCATTACAGAGGTACAAAAATCTAAAGTTCCATAAGGAAAACATGCAATCTTCAATTGTTTTAAAGAAAATTTCTATTAACTAAAAGACAAGGCAAAGTGTAATCCCAACCAACAAAACTGTTAGATGTGCGCCTTACTTGTGAAAAGCAGACTTTGCCAAATGTAGCATTTCCTTTGGGTTTTTTTATACGTTTACCAAAAACAATGTTCTATTTCCTTGGTGCTGGTGTTTTTTATATACTATTCAATATCATACTTGTCTCCCCATTGTGTTATATTAAACCATAAGACATAGGAGCAGAAATAGGCTATTCAGCCCAACAAGTGTCCCCACTATTTAATCATGAGCTCATCCATTTTCCCACTCAGCCCCACTGCCAGGCCTTCTCCTCAACATTTGATGCCCTGGCTAATCAAGAACCTGTCAATATCTGCTTCAAATACACCCAATGACTTGACCTCCACAACCACCTGTGTTTCTTTTCTCTGTTCCAATAATCCCTTTCAATGGTGAAGTTGTGCCTTCTTTTCCTAGACTCTACCACCATGGGAGACACCTTTCTACATTTTTTTTACATTTACAACATGGTAGAATCCAATTCTGGCCATTTAAACCCGCGCCAACCTAATTACACCTAAATTAACCCACATCCCCGTATGTTTTGGAGGGTGGGAGGATAGTGGAGCACCTGGAGGAAAGATATTCAGACACAGGAAGAATGTATAAACTTTTTATAGACAGCACCGGATTCAAACTGGCATTGTAATAGCATTGCACTAACCATATCTTTCTCATCTAAACATGGGTATCTAACTTAGACAATGATCTGTCAATGGTTGGCTAATGTTAAGGGACCCATTGTATGTAACAGATAGAAGTTTTCAATAAAGTAACATCGAGAGCAGCTATTCTTAATCTTTATTTGTCTCTGTTCCCCTTCGAACCCTGCTGAAAGTTATGGGCCCCCTTTCCAGTGAAGCAGTCAAGTTTGATTGGTTTCTTCCAAACTTCTCTCCTACCAACTACATTAAAAAAATGACAAGTATTTTATGATTTCAGACTGTGACCCCGTTAAATGTGTTGTGGTCCTCATTGAGAATGGCTGATCGAGAATACCATGTATGAAGCATTGTCAGCTCAATTTTGAGCTGATGTGCACTGATCCAGGGGAGAAGGATTATTATATCGGCCATCCCATTATTCTTTAATAGAAAAAATATCTGGGTTAAAATGCTTAAAAAAAAATCACAGGTTCATTTTCATGGGCAGTCTTAATAGAAACAGAACAGTAGACAAATCAAATATTAATCAGCTGCCACAATAATGAAGGGGCCAAGTATTGTTCTGAAGGGGCCAAGTATTGTTCATAGCAAAAGTATAGTAAAGGGGGACATTTTAAACTTGCTTTGATATTAAGCATGGCTGTCTAAAAATAATGACCCCATGATCCTTATTTGCCTCTGGAATTGATAAAAGCCTGATAATAATTTTGATTAGCTTTTTTTTTAAAGAAGATATCACCTATGATACAAAGTGTGTCATTTGTAGCACATTGTGAAAGAGTAACTTTTTTTTACATTTCCATTTACGGATGCGGATGTTGTCAGCATTTCTAATTGTGATGAGCAGCCGCCCTGAACCACTACTGCACCTCATCTGGTGAAGGTCCTTTCTCAGGAGTTCTTGCAGCCATGGTGCATTTGTAGCAGAGGAATGAAAGCTCAGTTATGGGGTGTTATTTATGACTTTGTCTTGGATGGTGTCAATCTTCTTGAATGTTACAGAAGGTAAATGGAGACTCTTCCATCAAATTTCTTGCAGGACTTGTAGACAGTGAAGTGCTTTCGGGGAATCAGAAGACGAGTTCCCTGCTGTAGTGGCGATTCGGTGATCATGTTTCCTCATTATTAAAGATCCCAGTGTTGTAACTGGACTAGAATGGAGGTTGTTAAGACCAAAAGAAATAGGAGCGGAAATAGGCTATTCAGCCCATCTAGTCTGCCCTGCCATTTAACCAGGAGCTGATTCATTTTCCCACTCAGTCCATTGCCTGCCTTCTCCCCATAACCTTTAATGTCTCGGCTTATCAATCCCTACCTTTAATGCACCCAATAACCTGACCTCCACAACTGCCTGTAGCAACAAATTCTACAGATTTACTACCTCTGGCTAAAGAAAGTAATCTGTTTCTTTTCTCAGTTCCAAGCTATGCCCTTCAATTCTAAAGTTGTGCCCTCTTTTCCTAGACTCTCCCACCATGGGAAACAGCCTTTCTGCCTTTTTCTGCATCCTCAGCTATATAAAGTGCTTCCAACCATTCTGATATGTGAAGGAAATCAGATTGTATGATTCTGGCTATTATGAGGATAGGCAATCAAGGACTTGAGCTGCATCATTGACGCACACATGCTGGCCACGTGATGTCTTTCAAAATCAAACAGCGCTGGCTAGCACGTCTTAACTCTTCATGCTCAGGCATCTGTGGAGAGAAAAACGCCAAGGTTCCAAGCTGGTGTACACTTGTGAAAAGTACAAAATATTTCAATGCCTCATACTCATGTGTGAACATTGATTGATGTCACCAGTATAATTCTGTAACCAATGATATGCGACATGTATTTTTAAAGCTCATATATGATATATGTGTTCGTTTTTCATCAATCCCAACCCTACCCCAGTACGTGTTTCTTCTGAAGAAGGTAACAACGGAATTTGCTATACATTGAATTGTGATTATTCTAGTTTGTTGCTGGAAATGTGATTTCTCACTTTTAATTGTTATTATTTACTCATTTCATTGACCCAATTTTATCGAGTTAGATATCTGCTTGCTGCCTACCCAAATGGAACAGAAGATTTTGCAGTGAGTTCAATGGCATTCATAGTTTGGTTTACCATGGATTTGCATGTAATTTGAGATCCTTCTTGGAACAAAAGTTCCGTGCTAAGTTATTAGAAAGTATTTTAAGAGATTGGATATACATGTATTTGGATAGAGGGACTGATTAGGAATAGTCAACATGGCTTTGTGCATGATTAACCAGTCCTTCTTGAGGAGATTACCTGGAAAGTTGATGAAGGAAGGGCTATGGATGTTGTGCACATGGGCTTATGGCCTTTGACAAGATCCTGCATGGGAGGTTGGTTAAGAAGGTACAGTCGCTTGGTATTCAAGATGAGGTAGTAAATTGGATTAGACATTAGCTTTACAAGCCAGGGTGTGCTAGTAGATGATAGTCAATCTAACTGGAGGCCTGTGACTTGTGATGTGCCTCAGGGATCAGTGCTGTGTCCTTTGTTGTTTATCATTTATTTCAATCAATGATCTGGATAATAATCTGGTAAATTGGATCAGCAAGTTTGCAAGTCACTCAAAGATTGGAGATGTAATGGACAGCAAGGTTTTAAAAACATGCAGCGGGATCTGAACCAGCTGGAAAAAAAATGGACTGCAAAATGCCAGATGAAATGAATTCAGTCAAGTGTGAGGTGTTGCACTTTGGAAGGACAAACCAAGGTAGGACAGACATTGTAAATAGTAGGGCACTGAGAAGTGCAGTAGAACAGAGGGATCTGGGGATACAGATACAAAAAACATCCTGATAGTGGTGTCACAAATAGATAGGATCATAAATAGAGCTTTAGGCACATTGGTCTTCATATATTAAGTGTAGACAATGGGATATTACAGTGAATTTTTCTAAGACATTGGTGAGGCCAAATTTGGAGTAATGTGTGCAAATTTGGTTGATTTTTTTTAATAGTCTTTTTTAATTTAGACATACAGGATGGTAACAGGTCGTGCTGCAAAATTACACCCAATTGACCTGCAGCCCCCTTGCATTTTGAAAGGTGGGAGGAAATTGGAGCACCTGAGCGAAACCCATGCAGTAACGGGGAGAACGTACAAACTCCTTACAGTCTGCACCAGATTCAAACTTTGGTTGCTGCCACTGTAACACTATTGCACTATCCACTATGCTAACCATGCTGTCTGATGTCAATAAAATTGAAAGAATGTAGAGAAGGTTTACAAGGTTTCTCCAGAAATTGAAGAAGTAAGTTGCAGTGATTCGGACTTTATTCCCTGAAGCATAGAAGAATGAGGGGAGATTTACAAAATTATGAAGGGTATAGATAAATTCAAGCAGGCTTTTTTCACTGAGGTAAGGTGAGACAAGAATATGGCTTAAGATTGAAGGGGGGAAAAGGGGTATTGGTGCCCCCATACCAGTCTATGATACATCTGGTTAGCACACTTTCCACCACATATCGGTAGAAATTTGCTAGGGTTTCCGATATCATACCAAACCTCTGCAATCTCCTGAGGAAGTAGAGGCACTGACATGCTTTCTTCTCAATGCCATTAGTGTGTTGGGTCCAGAAAAGATCTTCTGAGATAGTGACTCCCAAGAACTTAAATTTGCTCTCCCTCTCCACTTCTGATCCCCAATGATCACTAAATCATACACCTCTGGTTTTCCCTTCCTTAAGTCAAAAATCAACTCTCTCTGTTCATTATGGACTGAAACGTTGGGATGATTTAGGGACATATTTCACCTGTAATTGGCCTTTTCAAATATTCTCTTCATCAGTGAGAAGTAATGATTTATCACTGGAACCCTTTTATACCTACAGCTTTGGACTGGAACCTCAGCCTGGCAAGAATACAGTTTTTTTTAGCTTTTGCCTGATTTGCATGAGAATTGTTTGGCGTTAATTTTATATTAAAGCTTGTGAATTTCACAGAACTTATTTTGTTTTTTTTTTGTGTGAGTATTTAAGGGTTAAATGAGTTCCCACCCTCATTCTAACATCCTTCAGCATGGCTGAAGAATTGGTGCCAGGAGCACAGCTTGTGGATCATTGGGATCTCTTCTGGGGAAGGTCTGACCTGTACAAAAAGGACGGGCTGCACTTGAACTGGAGGGGGCCAATATCCTGGAGGATAGGTTTACTAGAGTTGTTGGGGAGGGTTTAAACTAGTTTGGTGAGGGGGTGAGAATCAGAATGTGAGACCAGAGATTAGAGTAGAAGGACAAAAGCATGATGCTATGTGCTCTGAGTTGGTGGACAGGCAGGGGAAAAAAATATAAAAGTAGCCAGTTAGAGAGTTTTGAGATGTATCTATTTTAACGCTAGAAGTATTCAGAATAAAGGGGTTGAAAGTAGAGCATGATTCAGTACATGGAACTGCGATGGGGTGGCTATTACTGAAATTTGGCTGGCCGAAGGGCAAGATTAGCTGATGCAGGTACCTGGGTTTCGGTGTTTTAAAAAGAATAGGATGGGAGGTAGAAAGGTGGGGGGAGTAGCATTACTAGTCAGGGATAGTATCACAGCTATAGAAAGGGAGGATGCTAGAGAGGGAATGTCCACTGAGTCTGTGTGGGTATGTCGGAAATAAGAAGGGAGCTATCACTGTACTAGGAATAGTCTAAAGGCCCCCAAATAGCCCTCGGAATACCAAGGAGCAGATAAGCAGGCAGATTTTTAGAATGGTGCGGGAAATACAGGGTTGTAGTTATGGGTGATTTCAACTTCCCTCATATTGACTGGCATCTACTAACTGCAAGAGCGATAGAAGGGGATGAATTTGTCAGATGTGTACAAGAAGGATTCCTGACACAGTATGGAAGAGAGGCAATAGTGGATCTGGTTCTGGGGAATGACATGGCCAGGTGATGGACCTTTTGGTGGGGGAGCATTTTGATGAGAGTGACCACAACTCTTTAGTTCAACATAGATAGGGAAAAGGATATAAACAGTCAAATTGGGAAAGTGTTTAACTAGGGAAGAGGCGGATGAAGGTTGGAGGAGTTGTGGATGGAGCTGAAGGTTGTTGAAGGTTGCAAGATGACATTGACAGGATGCAGAGTTGGGAAGAAAAGTGGCAGATGGATTTCAGTCCAGATAAATATGAGGTGATGCATTTTGGAAGGACTAACCAGAAGGGTGAGTACAGAGTTAATGGTCAGTTACTTAAGAATGTGGATGAACAGAGGTACCTTGGGGTGAAATCCATACATCCCTCAAGTCGCCGCACTTGTTGATAGGATAGTTAAGGCCTATGGGATGCTTGGATTCATTAATAGGGGGATTGAGTTCAAGAGTAGAGATATCATGTTACAATTCTACAAATCTTTGGTTCAGTTCTGGTCACTTTATGATAGGAAGGATGTGGAACCTATGGAGAGGGTGCAGAAGAGATTTACCAGGATATAGCCTGGATTGGGAAACAAGTCTTATGAGGCAAGGTTAGCAGAGCTGGGACCTTTCACTTTGGTACGTAGAAGGAGAAGGGGAGACTTGATAGTCATCTACAAGAGGCATAGATAGGGTAGACAGCCAGCACCTGTTTCCTAGGGCAGGATCAGCAAACACCAAAAGACATAAGTACAAAGTTAAGGGAAGGAAGTTTAGGGGAGACAACAGGGGTAAGTTTTTTTTGCACAGAGACTTATGGGTGCCTGGAATTCCCTTCTGGGGATGGTGGTGGAAGTTGAAAGATTGGGGGCTTTTAAGAGACTCTTAAGGCACTTTCAGGTGGCCAAAATCCCACAATGTAAATCCGCATATTATGCCCATATGCAGCTGTCGGGAGGCCACTTGAAAAGCACAGGAGACGCATGTGAGGCAAACTTTGTAACCCTCCTCCGGGAGGGATAATTGCCGGAGCACTGAGGTCCCCCCACCCCAGCACCTGAATGCAGCCACCTGAAAGTGGCTGCTAAGGGGATGAAAATCAGCTGGCGAGTGCCTGACAGCCCCCCTCCCAGCTGCTGCTGTTCCCCCGGTGTGGGATGCCAGGGCAGGGGCAGCCAACGCGGGCTGTCCCCATAGTGATCCCACTGCCCCGTGCTCTCCCCACAGCCCTGTATCAGTCCCCAAATTGTGAGGCGGCTGGCGTGGGCTGTCAGAGCTGGGGCGGCCCGCGTGGGACGTTTCCGCACTAATCCCACTGCCCCACTCTCTCCCCACAGCCCTGTATCAGTCCCCACGCTGTGGGGCTACCTGCGTGGGACGACCCCGCACTGATCCCACTGGCCTGTGCTCTCCCCACTACCCTGTATCAGTCCCCACACTGTGGGGCGGCCGGCGTGGGCCGTTCCAGCTCTGACAGCCCGTGCCGGCCACCCCACAGTGTGGGGACTGATACATGGCTGTGGGGAGAGAGTGGGGCTGTGGGATCGGTGTAGGGACGTCACGCGCGGGCCGCCCTAGCTCTAACAACCAGCCATCCCAACCCTGACAGCCCGAAGGGGCAGGAGTTGAAGTGCGCTCTGAGGTGCACTTTCAGGGGGCCAGCGCTGCCACCTGAACGACCATTCCACAGGTCTTAAGCGAGATTCTTGGCGGAGAATGCACCTGAAGAAGCCTTTAGACTAAGATTTAGACAGACACAAGGATGAAAGAAAAATAGATGGTTATGGGGTAGGGAGAGTTTAATACTCTGATTCAAAGGGATGTATGGGTCGGCACAACATCGAGGGCCTGTACAGTGCTGTATTGTTCTATGTTCTTTTGTTTCAATGCATTCCATTTGATCTTGTACACCCCACTAAATCACTCACCACAATTGGTTGAACAATTCATGTGGCTACTTTATTATTCTTCTGGGTGACTTGTATTTTTTTTCCATCCTCAAATTCTTCAATTGTCACTTGGCCACCTGAAAGTGCCTTAAGAGTCTCTTCAATTGTTTCTGTATGCCTGTAATTTCTTTATTGTGGAAACTTTTTCCCGTATCTACATACTGTCATCAAGAAGTGAGCTTGACTAAATAGATCCTCCCAAACTGCAGGTTTGCTGAGAGTCTTCTGAATGATTTCACTGTTGGCTTCTCATGAGTTTCTGTATAATCTAGGTGTTTCAAAAGGATACAGTTTTCATGAAAAAAAATCAATCTTTCTCCTCTGCAAATACAGGAGGATCAAGCATAGGTTTTGGTCTCACAATCCTTGCCACAATATACACAATGAGGACAGTGTCTCTTTGAGATACCGTCTTAGCTTTAGTGAAATATGTATGCTAAATGAATTGAGGCATAAATGGAAGCTGCAGCAAAATTAAATACTGCTCAAAGATGGGATTAAATAAATAGCTTTGTAGACAGAACAGTCATGGTGGGCTAAAGGCTTGTCCCTTTGCTGTGCTGTAGTTTTCTGTTCTATCTATTTCCTCCATGTAATAATGCTATCTCTTCTGAAACTGTTGACACATCACACCAATGATCCAGGGACACATTTCACCTGTTATACTCTTACAAAATAGGTGCACATTGGATAAAATGTGATATCAGAATGGAGTCATAGAACCAGTTGTTAAACATGGAAAAGATTTTGTTTCATCATCTTAATCCTGTTAAACTACCTAGGGTTGTATTGACAAATAACAAGGTAAAGACATTTTAAAATTTGTTTCTCGAAGTGTCAATATTGTTGCACACATTTTTTAATCTTCATGACAATACAGCTATTTAAATTCAAGATTCAATTTATTATCATAGTAATAAAACAGTGTCATATTACATGAAACTTCTTTTTGCCTGCTGCAAGGCAGACAGATTTGCCACCGGCAGGAATTGCAGAAGCGTCTTTTACAGGCTTATAGTCAGACTTACAGTCAGAGAGAGAGAAGCAAGAGTCACCAAAAGCAGCCACACAGAGTCCAGTCCAAATTGAGCTCCAGATCCGAACCTCCAACAGCACCCTCAACACCTCCGACAGCACTCTCGTCACCTCCTCGCATCCTGGTTCCGATAACTGGTACCCCTCCAGCCAGTTTGAGCCACTCTCCAGCAGTCTGCATCCCAGTGCGAATCTTCTGACAGCAGTCCACAGCTTTCACGGGTTTCTCACCTCGAGTCAACAGCAGCCCGTCACATGCGTTGGTCCCTCAGCTGCAGAACCACCTCTGGTCTGCTGTCATGGTCACCATCCCCCCCAGGTCATCTCCTCCGCTTCTCCTTCTCAGACGGGGCGTGATCTTCCCATCCTAAGGTGCCCTGCTCTAGTCTACCACTTCCCCCTCGTGACTGTTACAGATGAATCAGCATTGCTATCTCGGGCACAGACCCGCAGTCACGGGATTTCAATAAAACCACCATCGGCTCCCTCAGCAGGCTGTTCAAAACCCCGTGTGGAGCTGATGGCAGTTGACTGGGCGGCTGGACCCCACAGGAGTGCTGCATCCCTGGTCCTTCACTCCCCGCAGGTCCGGACCAGCGGAAGCGCTGCTGCTACAGTGGCTCCGGCAGTGTAGCCATTGTAGGTTTATCAGAATATTATAGAAATATTTTTCTTGATTGATTTTTTTTTTAATGTGGCACCTGTTTGTATTTGCAGGAGAAAGCTCCTAAAACTGTGACTAGAAAACTTTGTAGGGGAGGGGGAATTGAATCTTTTCTTACCTCTGGCCAATTACTTCTATACTTTATCGAGTAGGCTTTTTAGAATGTGATGTACTTAGTCCCATAACAGCTACTTGGTGTGAGGATCAATCTCTCATCCATAAACACATTAAAAATGCTTATTTATAAACTACCAACTATTGTCCATTTATTATATGCTGAGATATCCTTTCACGAAAGCAATATGTTGCGTGACTTAGTTGTTGTAGATTAATTTCGACCTCTTTTGCACAACTGAAAAGTAAACCACTTGAAAGTAATGATGATTCATTTGGAATTATGTATTTCATGTAACTTCAGCCCTTCATACCTCATGAAAAACCCAGCATTGCTGAAGATTGGTTTTCTTGGGATTCAGATTGATTGACCATAGATTTTTTTCCCCCTAACTTTAAAATGTCAGCTCTAAGCATGGTAAATATTATTTACTATTATTTAATTGTGTTTTTAAATCCTTGTTTTCCACTTATATTGTCATGTTTTGTGGTGGTATCAAATTTAATATATAACTTTTAGTTTCTTTGTATTCAAATCAAAATGATGGTGGTGATTATACAAAACAGTGGGAAAGAAACAGTATCACTTGATGAGACCTCTAGGTAGTAGTTGAAATATTGTATTTACCTTATGTCGTAGTTTTAGTTTGCTATCGTCAGAATCATATCGAAAACGTCTGATGTTAACGAAGCATATTTTCCTCTATATTCAGTTATGATGAGGGGAGTAAACGCGGGTGTAGAACTGGATTTGGTGTTATGTGGATGAAACCAGAGTTGGTGAGCTGAAAAGGCTAATGTGTCCATGAGTATTGTGTGAAAATTCCAGGGTGTAATCTTTTTTTTTCCATGATACATAATTTAAGATTCAAATTACATAATAATAAGAGTTGTTCAATGTGGAAGGAGGCTGCTTTCTCCACTGGATCGATCCCGTTTTATTCTTCCTATGTTCTGAATAACTTCCACAAATCTTACCACTCACTCACCTACACACTCGGACAACCTACAGCAGTCAATTAATCTGTCAGTTCACATCTTTGGGATGTGGGAGAGAATCAGAACACCAGCGGAAATTCATACAGTCACAGAGAGAATGTGCAAACTCCACACATGCAGCAGTGGAAATCCAGACTCGAGCGTAGTCGATGGAGCTGTGAGGCAGCAGCTCTGCTAGCCGTAAAAGACTCTCAGATTTGAATGTTGCTTCTCCCATCCCAGGATGTAAAAACATCAAATTTACTGGTACCATTCCATACATATCCTGATTAGGCTTATGCCATAGACTCGTCAGTTATGCAGGAACACAGATTCAGCCATTTTGCAGAGCGTCAGCCTCTACCACCAGTAATCTTGTCTTGGCTTAGCTGGAGATTCAAGAAGACTTGACTACTCGACTGTGTTCCCGTGCTCCAGTGACAGAATTATATCACGTATTCAGTTTAATGTGGGTGAAGTTTACCTGTTGCGTCTACATGACATCTAAATGTATATATTATCTTGATTGAATAGATGCAAAAAAAATTCAGTTTGCAAATTCTAAAGTACTGTGAACAAAAATAGATTATCTTCTTTTTGCCTTCATTGCTGATGTAATGTACTGTAATTTTGGACAGCATTTCAAAACGTTGAGTGTATCATAAAAATGGCATTTTTCTAATGACATTGTGAAGCAAAATTGTCTTTTTGTTACAGGACGGTGGTGATGCCCATTGCGAATGAGTTTGCTCCTGACATGGTACTTGTGTCCTCTGGATTTGATGCAGTGGAAGGACATCCAGCCCCTCTTGGAGGCTACAAAGTCTCTGCTAAATGTAAGCTTGCTTGTATGATGAATGAAATTATCATTTTATTTAAAGTAGGTGGTTTAATTAGAGGTTAGTTTTTTTTTAAAAAAAGGCAAACTTTTGACAGCCAAATTAGTGAGAGTAAATGGCCTGCATTTTCCAGCTCTGAGGGGGATGGCAGAAACATATGAACACTAATCTTCAAAAGGTCTTTAAATCCTTCAGCGAAGCCAGGGGCTTTGCTGCTTGAGTTGTAAAATGTCTTTGTTCTAAAAGTCATAGGCAGCGGTACATTTTAGACGATGAAAGTTGTAATGGTAAGAAGTTGTTGGTTTTCTTCATGAATAAAAATTGTAAGTATTTCTAAAATATTATTTATAGTTTCTCTTTGCCTGAGAGAAAATGAGAAGTAGGCATTTTTTTTGAGGCCCTTAGGAAGTAGATGGCGTGCCACTTTAGGAAATTTAAAACATTTATCACAAAATTGCATATATTAAACAGAAGATCAAAAGGGACTGAACTGAAATAGTAAATTGTATTTATTGAAATTAAACCTGGCTTATATTATACATTTAGTCCCAGTAATCCCTGGTGGCCATTTCAAATATGATGTAATACTTGGAATCTTTGATCGTTCGCCAAGAGTCAAAGTAGACTTCTGACCTTTGACTTCTCTTGCATTTCCTCTTTCCTGACACAGGTTTTGGCTACCTTACCAAACAGCTGATGGGCCTGGCTGGGGGCCGTGTCGTGCTAGCCCTGGAAGGAGGCCACGATCTCACTGCCATTTGCGATGCCTCTGAAGCATGTGTTTCTGCTTTACTTGGAAATGAGGTAAAACATCAATGCACATTATAAGCTGACAAGTTCAAGAACTCACAGGTGCGCTTTTAGCTGCAGATTATGAATGAGATGAGGGCAGTCTTCGAAAAGAAATATAATTCCACAAGACCAGTTCATCAGTTGCAATGACCAATTGTAACAATGAACTGGAGAAGACCTAAAGCAGTTGTGTGAATATATCCTGTTTGGAAGTATTGAATTTTATTAAGATCTATTGTTACATTTCTTGATTATTTTCCTGTTTCTTTTGCATTTGAAAGGCTGATTTCCCCTCCCCCCCTTTAAGATTTTTCCACAGTTTCCAGATATTCCGACACTGTTTACTATTTTCTTCCAGAATTGCAAACCTGAAACTATTTGCTGAGTGGTTGTTACTTTAGGATTGCCTGTCCCCCTTCATTCATTGTGCAGTATTCTAACTAACATTGGAAACAGAGTAGGGAGCTGCTACTCTGAAATGCACTGTTCTGCTGTCACACAAGATAAATATTGAGTCACTTATTGTGCAAAGCTTTTGTTCTAAAATTCTCCTGTTGAAGACTCTGTCATGATACAACAGAGGTATGTAATAATAATTATAGTTTAGGATGATATACTAATTATGTTTAATCGTGTCTGCTTCCGCTAATTCTAATTTTTAAAAATATTTTCTCAAATCCTCCGTAACATAAACTGTAGCCAGTTTCCAGCACTTTAGAATAATGACTTTTAAATATTATAATGTTTCTTATCTCATTGAAGCTACTGTTCTGTGCTTCACTGGTTAAGATTAACAGATGAGGAACTCTGTAAAGATCAATATGGCAGAAAGAACATGGAGGCTTTGGAAAGAAAAGATTTACCAGGATGTTGCCTGTATTAGAGGGTATGAACTAAAAAGAGAGGTTGGACAAACTTGGGTTTTCTCTGGAGCTTTGGAGCCTGAAGCGAGATCTGATGAAAGTGTATAAAATTATGAGAGGCATGGATAGGATACGTCGTCAGAATCTTCTAGGCAACGTAAAAACGTCACATGCATTTAAAGTGAGGGAGGGGATGTTTTTGATGCAGAGTGGTGGGTGCCTGGAATGGGCTGCCAGGCGAGTGGTGGAAACAGATAGAATAGTAGCTTTTTAGAGACCTCTAATTAGATACATGAATATGCAAGGAATAGAGAGAGATACATTGTGTGCAATTTGCAACGTTTTAGTGTAAATTGGGCATCATGTTCAGTGCAGACACTCTAGCTTTAAATAACCTCCCTACAATTTTCCTCTATCACTTATCCCACCTCCACTTTTCATCTTGAAGAACATAGTACACTCCTAGCTCCACTATTCACAGTGTTCAACAGCAAGTTTACATGGAGATGCAACCAGATGTTCAATTACCTCTGTCATCTTTAAAAAGTATTGCAAACTAATACTTGAGCTGACCATTATCATTTGGAGTTCACATATAATTTCCATGTGCATGTTCATTTAAATAGCATTCAGTATTATTGCAGAACTATTTTTATCCTAAAAAATCTCTGATGTCATTAACAGTTGGATATTCATACTATTTAAAAGATGTTCTGTTTGTAAAATACCTTTCTGAATATTTAAGATGTGCTTGACTCTGTTTGTTTGAGCAAGTGATGAGCACAAATGGGGATGTTGTACCTACCATTCAGTGCGTGGAATGTACTGACACAGGCCTGCTATGCAGGATTGCTATCATGGACAACACTGACCCTTGTGCTTGCTTTCCATGCCCAGGAGTCAAGCAGCAAGCAAGTTAGGCATCAGTGGTGAAAGGGTCTTGCAAGAACAGTCTTGACAGAAGGAAAAACTGGGTCGAATATCAACTTCATAAAAACCATCAGAAGTTATGCATATAACTTTTTAATAATTACTTAAAAAATTAATGTTAAAGATTTACAAAGCAATTTTAAAACATTAAGCTTAAATAAAATAAAATAACTTCCCCATTCTGGAGACTGAAAATTGCCATATGAATAATTAGGGTCTACTCCTTCCTCGGGTCTCTGAGGCAGACTCCCAGCCAAAGGTTGGGCATCCAGGTGCAATATAGCAGCAGATCGGATCTGTCCAGGTCTAGGACTGCAGTGTAGAAGCTGTATGCTGGCTGTCAGTTACATTTCTGAAAGCCTTCCTCCCTTTCCACTGTGATAGATTACATGCAGTTTGTGACACCCCTTGCAAATGTGACCAGAGTGGTTTTTAAAATGCATGACTTAAAAATGGGTGATTCAAAAAAAATTAATTTGGCAAAATACTAATTTACCTTTCACCTACTCCCCTGTATAACTGTACCTGATTGTAGAGGGTTAGATAGCAGCCATTAGCCTGATCTGACAATATGATAGTTTGAAGTACTCATTTTGGTCAGGGCCAATGAGTCAGGAATCTGCCCACTAACTGTGCAGGGAGCTTCAGTTCTCATTGCAGCTGGAAAGGGGGCCTGCCATTAAATAGACAAAAGGTGATTTTATCTGTTTCTCTTACCCCCCCTCCCCCCAATTACTCGACCTTTCCAATGCAATCATAATCGAAGATTCCACCCACCAACTCCTTTCTTCCTTCCTTAATCCTAACACCTCTTACAAAAGGGTACTGAACAGTGCTTTTGTGACATCTGGAGAGTTCCAAACTTAAACAGGCCTGTATCACTGCACTTGGCAAGTGGCTTCACATGACCTTTAGACTTAGTTAATATTCACTGGTTATTCTGAGAAACATTAAAGCTTTTTTTGGTAGTTTGAAGATTGTCCAAAGCTTGTTTCACTGACTGCTAAATATCCTGACTAGTGGCTAAAGGAGAGGAGGGGGAGAAAGAAGGAAATCAGACATTTGTGTTTGTCAGCCTGCTATAACTCTGTTGTGAAAGTTCTGAAATTTCAAGCATTAGTCCTGATATCTGGAAAGAATGTCAGTAGAAGTCAGCACATGTGAATAGATGCATGCTGGGAACAAAGAAAATTGATGAAATTGGCCGATGGAAAAAGTGCGATGAAATGTCACCTGGAGTTTCCTTGACCCCAGCAGAAGCCTGGCCCTTGTGAAAAAGAAACCCTGAAAATACATTACTATTAATGTTATGATCCTGACCATTACCACTTGCTCTTCCTGGCAGTGGCATGAAGTGTTTGAACAAAATGTTTGTAGGCCTTGCTGTATCTTTCGAACAAATTCAATATTTGTATCCAAACTCTCTTAGGCAAATAAACATTAGTGCAGGGACTACTTTCATTTTAACTCTACCTTTTTGATGCATTGAGAGAGTATGAAAAGTTCAATAAATGTGAGATCAGTTAGTTCAATATAATTTTATTCATCAGTTATACTTAACACCACAAAAGTTACATAATATGAATTATATTATTCAGATTTATGTTTTAGATGTGGGCAAGAAGTTGGTGCTTTTTTGCATTTGATTTCGCGGTGTTCCACAATTAAACCTTTTTGGTTTGATTTGGGTAATTTATTAGAACCAACAACAGGAGTTAGATTCCCACAGGATCCAATGTTATTTTTACGGGTTAGAGGAATTAAACCTAAATTAAAATTGAAATAGTATCAAGTAAATTTTGTTCAAATTGCTTTGGCAATAGCTAGAAAATGTATTGCTATAACTTGGAAGTCAGATATAGATTTGGGATTGAATGATAGCATACAGAAGTTTGGAGTTGTATTCCTCTTGAGAAAATTACTTACAATTTAAGAGATAAATATCATATAATGAAATTATGGAGCCCATATTTGCAAACTATTGGTATTAAAATTTAGATGAATCTTAAACATTCTCTTTCTCTGCTCAGTCTCTATGAGTATATATGTATATAAAACTTTAAAAGTATTGGAAAGTGAATGCTCCTGTTGTGGTTTTCTTGTCTTTCTTTTTTTTTGTTTGTAGGGGGTTTGGGGTGGGATGGGGATTTCAAGGTCATTTTTCTTTTTTTATATATAAAATACCACATGTATTTGGATTAAGTTTGAAACATTGTGATATGTTTGTTAAGTGGTTTTATATTAAATAAAATTATTTAAAAATTTCTACCCTTTTATTATCTGCAACCCAAAGGGAGGTGATATGTCTTCAAAGACCTGTTCATAATTCTTTTCACTTAAAAGGAAACAAATTGGTTTTTGATGGATGAAATGTAATGTTTCAAGAAAGAGGGGTTAGATCAAATCAACCAACAGGCAAATGGTTGATCATGCTAAGTTTCATGCCACTGTTAGATTACAAAAATATTTCACTGTAAAGTATACTATATATTTCCCAGTTATTAATGCACATTGCTTCCTCCTGGCATGGAGAGACATAAGCAAAATATTTTGGAACCAACAGTTTCCTGTTTAAATTTTGATTTCCTTTACAATAAAATGTTGGTATTACAGGGGCTTTCTTGTGAAGGGGGGGGGCGCAGTTGTAATCCTGCAAGGGAAAGAAAATTAATCATGAAAGATTGTGTTTAACTCTTTGCTTTTCAAATCTTTGTATTCCTAACTATTCTACCAGATTGATTGCTGATCTGTGGAAGTCCTGACTTTTTTAATTTTTTTTTTCTACTTTTTAACTGAAAACTTATTTTTCTTTTCTTTGCATTGAATCCAATCATTTGAAAAATAGGTTAGTTTCAAATGTATACTAGAATTTAACAGGAGAATTTCAGCTAAAACTGAGCTCAGAACTGGGAGCATCTCACGCCTTCAGGGCTGAGTTGCCCAGATGGTGCATTCATTGCAACCAGAGAAGTGAATGTATTTATTTTAAGTTCCATGATCTTCTCAAACAGTGTGCTGTTAATGAGAGAGCAGGTTGATAGATCAAATGCCCTCTGCCTGAAATTATTCATTATTTTAAAAATAAAAAAATTGAGAATGTTATATAAATTTATTTCCTAGGTTTTGGAGATTGTTTTGTAATTCAAATAGATTAAATGTCTAATTTGATTGATTCCTTTCCTTCTCTAGTTTGTGGAATGAAACTGAGATGGGAAATAATCCTGATATTATCCACATTTTGTGATAAAGTGCAGATAGCTTAGTGGTATGATGACTTGCTTTGATAATCTTAAAGTTTGCTTAAAAAAAAAATCCCTTTCCAAAAATCCCGGCCACATGCATAAAGATAGCAGTTGATTTTCATACATCACTTAAATTTTGTTTTTGAAGAACATCATCGACTCAGTGAAAATTTTTGATCCTCCAATATTCAGATAAAATGTTGCCTTTTGAGTCCTTCTCTCTCATCAGAGGAGAATTACTTGGATTTCCTCCAAGAATGAAAGGTTTCTATTCAAATATAAAGTCCATGTAATTTCAGATAGTATCTGTTTTTTTGTGCAGAATATCATGCCTTTTTTTAAAGGTCAGTATAATTGGTGGAAAGCTGAATCAGTTTCATCGGAATTGTATCCATCCAAGCTGACTGTTGCTCGCTAGAATTGAGTTCAATGAGTGGTCAGTTGTCTTAATAAAAATCCAAAATTTAACTACTTTCTTGTATTAATCCTTTCACAGGAAATAAAGTCATCAACACGGATTGAGTTACATCAATGCATCTTGTAGTTTCAATTTTATGAAGGTTATTATTTATTCTTTCTCCTGTGCTCCTAGGTTTCTGCAATTTATGATGTCAAATATAGGAAGCTAGATCATGTTGACCCTGGATATATTTGTGATTTGCCCTGTTTATCTCTGCTCAACAAACATTTTGGATCCTGAAGCTGTGAAAGTTCTTGGATGAATTTTGTGCACTAAAATTTCCGATGCATTTGATAGCTTTAATAATAGCACAGAACAAAGAGTTTTCCATTTTTAATTGGAGCTATGAGAGGCCCAGAGGACCCCAAAACCCAGCAGCAATAAACATTCACCAAGACAAATGATTACTTAAACAAAAGTTACTTAATTTTCTTTAAACATAAAAACAGGATTAAACTTTAACTTGTTACTATTAACTTAACCAAACTTAACCCCTTTCTAATTCTGAGCGCATATGTATGTAATGTGTGTACAAGTTCAGAAAAGTTATTTGATTCATGGTCTAATCTCATTTCTCACTCCTCCAAGTTCACCGGTATCAGGCAGTTCTTAGACTATGCACAGAATTTCACATTTATGAATCTTCACCAGGCTTTGGTGCTTGAAATGTAAATGATTACACTCAAGAAGGTTCTTGTCGGTTTTCAGAGAGAGATTTGTTGCTTGCTGGACACACACGAACTGATTCCTTCCAATCAGCCGTGTCAGGTTCTTGCCGAAGAAACTTGTCCCATCAGAATTTCCAGATGATAACCTCTTTCTTTCAGGTCACCACAGAGTTTCTTCTGATTCCCTTATCTCAGGCAAAACATACAGCCAGCCATCTCCTCTTGTATGGACCACAAGGGCTTTGAACAGACTAAATTAAGAACTCACAACCCATCTTCAAAATGGGGTTTTCATACAAACTTCCAAAAGCCACTGCAGAAAACCAGCAGTCTCTCTCTCTCTGTCACACTCAGAGAAAAACCTGTTTGACTCTCTCTGCTTGCAAAACTACATGACTTTCCTAGAACAGCAAACTGCCTTCAGACAGATTGCTGCACCGGACCAAATCGTCTGAGTCCATTCATCTGTGGCTTTCCAAAACAATAATCCATTACTCCACAGCATGTCCAATTAACACCTACTTGTGAAGTCCTTCAGCAAAGCACGTTCCATTGTCTTTGCAAAGGCACTGGGAGCCTGGACTGTGTGGCTTGAGCAGAGCTTTTAAATGAGATCTATTTTGAAGTGTTTGTATCTGTGTGTGACCTAACTAAAAACCCCACAATTTATCTCCTTCAAAACATTTCTATATAATAATATAAAATATAACACAGAGCTAATTATGTTTTGATTTCCTTTTTCAGCTTGAGCCATTTGCACAAGAAGTACTGCAGGAAAGACCAAATCCCAATGCTGTTCGCTCCATTGAGAATGTAATTGAAATACAGAGTGAGTAGAACCACAATTTTCTGAAGTGTATCCATTACAGTGACTAACTGTATTCAATTAACTAACTTTTATGATATTTGATTTAGTGGCTCAAATGCACTTCTGTTGAACTTCAAAGCCTTGCTTTTATTCAGAAAGAAAAAAAATCAGATTAAAAATAATGTCATGGACATAGAGAATGTCACTGAATATTGTAGCAGAATCTCGTTTCTGCAAGATGGGAAGAGTAACGAGCCCCAGCCTTTCTTGCTCTACCTTCAATGTTCTATTGAGTCTGTTCTCAAACAAGGGATTTTTTTTCTCTGTGATAATCTCAACTCCTAGGTCTTTGAGTATTGTCTGAGCATCTGAAATTTCACATACTCTAAGCTTTTTATAACAAATGCTTAAATATTCCTGAACAATAGCATTTTGTGTGTCATGATTGAAAAAACATATCAATAATTTTAGTAACTATCCTCAAGAGCTGTCAACTTGAGTTACAGTTGCAGGCGAGTGCATACATTAGAGTGATTTACTGCCAAAATCTTTATATGCGGTTTCTGTGAACTCAGCTGCCAACTCTAGAGTTAAACCTCTGCCCATTCCTTCAGAGGAGGTAGAAAAAGAACTGATCAGTCCAGACTAGTCTTTTTGTCTCATCTCCTCATTTCCTAACACTTGTTGTAGTATGATGCCAATGGCCTGTTTGTGGTCATTACAACTGCCCTTTTAAGTGCAAAGTGATGGAAGAAAGTGCTGTAATTGATAATTATCAATTATCAAGAAACATACGGGGGTAGTAGGCTAATTGGGGTATTTGGGTGGGCCGGAAAGGCCTGTTACCATGCTGTATGTCTAAATTTATACAACAATGTATTTCTTTGAATAGTATTGGCCTTGCTTCAGAAACACAGTGTAAAAATCCAGAATTTAATTATTTGAATGAAAGCCTTTTGGATATCATTTCAGTTTTCAGGAGTTTGTGTTGATGGTTACATTGCTTTTGTAAACATTTAGTGCTGATTTTCTTGATATCCCTATAACCTTACAGTCAAAATCAACAGGAAAAATATTTGGGATTTAATTTGTATAGCAACCACTGTGACTTATTACAGAATAATGAATGAAATTGTGATGTCCTTGATTTATGTCAAAGATTTAATTGGTTGTTCTTGGTTTGATTTTTTTGACATGAAAAAAAATGTTACATTCAGAAAGCGAAACCAACCGAAGAATTCAGTCAGACTTTGAATGTTCTGCTTTGATGAAAAGAGAAGTAAACATCATTATCTCCACTAGAGGGCATTTTATGCTCTTGAACAAATGTAATTGTTAAGATTAAAATCCCTGCTCATCTTAAAATCCTCCTTTCAGTTAAAATGTACGGTTATTAAAATGCTCAATTATAATTAAAGACTAAGCTTGTTATCATGATAGATTTAAGTGTACATCTTAAACAGTATTAGAAGGTTTTCAAACAAGAAAACATTCTTGATTTTATATCTTCTTTGGTGGCAGTTTGTCCCGATTGATCAACATTTCATTTCTCCTTAGGTAAATACTGGAAGTCACTCCAGCGATTATCCTCCACAGTCGGCTACTCACTGATAGAGGCCCAAAACTGCGACAAAGAAGAGGCTGACACAGTGACAGCTATGGCCTCGTTATCAATGGGGGTTAAACAAGGACCTGATGCAGAGAAGAGGTAAGATGGGAAGAAAAATCTCACTCGGCACTAAACAAGACTTGTTTCCGGGTAACTAACTGGGAGATTGAGTTGATCCCCTTGAAAAGATATTTTGTGTGATTATGTATTGGCCTTTTCAGAACTCTGATTAACAAGTCTTTATCTCTACTTTCTTTCCCTGCAGGCCAGACGACGAACCCATGGAGGAAGAGCCACCAATGTAGTTGCCAGCTGGAGTTCTCTCTTTTGCACACAATATCTTTATTTCTCTAACTCTGCCAGACTTCATTCTGTATCCTGTGTCCTGCTGTGGTGTTCTTCCAGAATACAAGGACAACTGGGCAAAATGCTGGCAATAAACAAAAAATAAAGACATTTTTTTTACCTCTGTCCATTCCTGAAATAGGTTTGTGGGACAGCCAGCATTTACTTTGGCAGAGTCCCCAAGGAGGTGTAATCTCAAAAGCTCTGCTCTGAGTTTACCTACTCAAAAGTTCTCCTGTCTCAGGCAGTCAACCACTGTTTCTGTTGTTCTTGTCCTTCAACAAAGGAGTTCATGCCATCTACAAGTCCAGGTGCATTGATTGTAATCTCAACAAATCCAAGTGGCATACAGTAATAATTCAAAGAACATTAGTGTGGAGAGAAAGACTAGACTGGAATGGAACAGAAGCATGGGGCTATTTTCTCAGAAGCCTTTTGAAGACGTGAGCGTTTGTGCCTTTTTAAACAACAAATGGTTTGCTGACTTTTGAATTGGGGAGCAATGCCTTAAAAGTGTGGAAATACTTCTTCCACTTTGTGATGTGGAAGAGATGGTGGTGAAGCCTCTTTCCTGGCATGCGTGCAAAAAAGGTCCAGTCACCAGCTGGATTTCCATATCAAGTTGGAGTACCATTTTTGCTGTTTTTTCCAAACAAACCTAGCCTATTTTAAGGTAGTTGCCAGTCCAGAGTGGCAGATTATACTGTTGAAACTTGTCGGGTTATCATTAAAACCTGCTCTCCTTATTATGCTGGGTTTATATAACACTGAGTAGTATAGGAAATCAACCAATAACAAAGCATGTGTTAGGTTGACTTGCAACAGATAAACATGTTTAAAAATTGGAATGTTAATCAAAAGCATGATTACCGGACATTTTTTCCCCAAACTTCCACTTCTGTGGTCTCATTTCTAATTAAAAAAACTGAAAACATAAACCAATAATAATCTGTTATCCATTAGAAAATAAGAGGGTTTTTGACAAAAAGACCAGGTAATTTGTTAATAGTACAGGAGATAATCATGTACAAATGTTTTCTTAACAGACCAAGTTTGATTTTATTATGTGGGCACCTTCCAGAGGAAATGGCTTTCACTGAAGCTAAGGGAAGATGATTGTGAATACTCGGAGGAGCACCTCACTGAATGCTTGTGGTCAGACTTGGCAACTACCTTAACCATTGCATTTTTTTTATTTGTGTTCATTTTTACTCCTGGTAAACCATTTAACAAAATAATATCTACTTTTTATATAAAGAGATCCTTGCAGGTTTTTAAAATCATGTTTCATAAGACCTAAAAACTTTTTTAATTAATTTTTTCATGAATTCCAGTTACTTTACCCACTGGTATTTCAATGAAATTATTTTCATTTTGACTTTTTTGTGATTACTTCCTGGTTCCAGTTTAATTTTAATCTTCTGTATTACACCCGCCCCCATGTGGAACATAGCTTTCTGATGGCTTAAAGAAGTGTACTGGAGATTTTCAGGAGGATGTACTTTGAGTGAGGGATCTTGTTCAAACTTTGTGTAACAATTCCAGTTGGTGTATATTACTATATGTTCTGTTATGAGTAGATTTATCAATGAAGTCTTGTAAGAATAGTATTGCAAGGTGATATCATACCCATTTAAATATGAGTAATACTACAGTGATACTACATTTGATATTTGTAACTGGTTGCACTGCAGAAGGCCTGCCATTTGCTAAGGGGGAATTAGCATTAAGGTTTCCAGTTGCCCCACTCTGAAGCCAAGAAGGAAGAATTTTTTGTTGTTGTTGAAGGACTGGTTGTTTTTACATTGTGGCCTAGGAGCTATGCTTTATCCGCTATTGACAGGAGTGGGAAGTGCCCTGGGCCCACGGTTGATTCCATTCTGCAGGTGCTTGGGTTGGCCCCAGAATGTGACTAATGCTGGCTGTGAAGCAGCATTGCGCTGGAGTATGGGAGAAGGCACACTGTCCTGCCCTCTGTAATGTACACAAGCACGCTCACTCTGGGATTTATGGGACAACTCACATGGGGGTTATTAACTAGTAACATTTTCCTCTGAGTAAATGGTTTTCATTCCTCCTTTTTCTAATGGTTGCTTGAAGCTTAATGAATTTAGCGCTGTGGGGAGTATGTGGAGCATGTGTGCGTGTGTGAGATGTTTGGCAACACTGAATAAGGGCACTACTGTATTTTTGTTTTAAAACAGATTTACACAACAAAATATAACCAGCTGTAATCTTTAAGATGGTGTTCCACACTTTCTATAGGATTATGTATGTTTGATTGCAAAGCAATTAACACATCAATTCTGTGACTTTTAAGAAACTGTTTGCATCTACTCTTGATGTTAAACATTCCTTTAAATACGTGGAGTTAAGTATTCATTCCTTTTGATAAGGTGACTTTAAATGTTGTTTTTAAGGGGCCCATTGTTTTCTTTTAAGGGGCATTGATTTTTTTTTCATTTTAGTGGAGTCAGTGAGCTTGCATGTGCCACAAACAGAAGATACCATTTGTTCTGTACAGGTATGCATGCAATTCGCATCGTTATTTCTGGGGCAAGTTTACCAAGTTTCGCTTTTTTTCCTCAGCATCTGCAGATGAGGATTGACTTTTTTTCTGATGAGCATACCAGGAAACCTCAGAAGGAGATGCCTCTTATTGAAATATCTTCAAATATCACTCTTTAATACCGTACTGTTATAACTTGATACTTAAATTTGACAAAAAAATATCTAGCACTTGTGTCATACCAATAGACTATTGCATAATCTGCATATAAAATTGTAAGAACACAGCAAAGAAAAATTGTAGAACTGTTAACTGCCTGTGTTGTCTTGGGGCCAACCCTTTTGAGGTGAGCAATTTTTTTCTGGACTAAGTATTTAAGATCATAAACAATTAACCTTTCAGCACAGCTGTTCTTTATCTCTGCCACCATAAATCATATAGCGGTAATCCACTTAGCAGTTGTGTATTGTGATCGATGTGGATGAATATTTTCAAAGAAAGGTTTTTTTGGGGTGATATTGTTGTTACGAAGCAGGAGTGATGGTTACCTAACAGCCTCACTTTCCTTCATGTTTTGAAATTGACTGCAGAGTATCACGTTACGGTGTATTACGTTTTGTGCTCCATAGTGGAGGCGCCTTTTGTTTTCTTTTCCAGTTTGAGAGGAGGAAAAAGTGTGAGAAGAGTTTTAAAGTTAGTTCACCCAAAATCTTTTATTTCAGTAATGTAGTAATGGAAGTTGTAACTATATTTTATCCTCCTTTGTACCTATCTACACACAAAATGACGCCACCATTGTTATCAGTATCAGTAAACTGATTTTCTGTATTTTAGCCACAATCAATTATTGTATGGACCTATTTTATTGGTGATAGCCTTTTGTGGTAGCTTTTGATGGTCTTCATTTGCCTGTTGAAATGGGTCAGCCTTTCAGACTGACTAATGATGTATCTCCTTGACAGTACAGACTTCATTTTTGACTTTATTAGGAGTCCAGTATTTTGTACCACATTATGACAACTTGCTATTGTGGTGTAAATAAACTAATTACAACATCACATTTAAAGATGTGCTTTCCTTATTTTAGAGTTCTGTTATCAATCTAGGTTAACCTGGAGGAAAATAGACTGAAATTTTTCTTTGATAACTTTGTTTTACAGCTTTATTAGAATTATATTCTGAATGGATCCAAAAATTGTAAATTGCAAAACATTATTGCAACCTCATCTTACAGTATCCCTTGCAGAAGCGAAAGCCAGGCACATCAAATTCAGCTCTGCCAAGCCTTATCATCGGGGTACTGGAAGTGGGAGAAGAGAATGGAGTCCTTACTTGAAGTAGGGAAATGAAAACAACTGTGGTAGTTGTTGGCCATATAATTGATATTGATTGGTGCATTACCTGTACCCCAAGGAGATGAGGAAGGGAAGAGACAGATGGAGCCAGTGAAAGAGCAGAGTAGAAATTGACGCAAAAATAGTGAAATTTGAGTTGTTTACAAATACAAATTTGTTTATAAATCCATTATGCCCTGAACCTCTTCCCATGCATCTTCTCATTGCAGATGAACTTCATGGCATCTACCATCTCAATAGTCCCTATCAACACACTCCTGGTAAATTACACCCTTTGAACTTCCAGCACGCTATGTTCTCAGGTCCTCCTGAAGATCTAAAGACCATCTCTTTTCAGGCATGGTGTACCAACCTTTCTTCACTAACTGAACACCAACTTCACCTCCTACCAACACCTTCCTCCCCAAATAAGGCACTCGCTTCTCTCCCTTCCTGCATGTTTAAGATTAGATCACTAAAAGTTATCACCTTCCTTCCAAAAATGATTACTGGTAAAAAGGCAACCAGATTAAAAAATGGGACCATTTCTGGTCAATGTAGTCAACTCTGTGTGGAGCTACAGATGATGGGCAAGGTCCTTCATGAGTATTTCTCTCTTTTTACAGAAAGATACAAGGCTTGGGGACTTGGGGCAGTCATTGATCGTGAGAACAGTTAGTATTACTGTTGAAGAGGTGCTAAAGGTCCAGATACATATGAAATTAGACAGATCTCCTAGGCCTGATCGTATATATCCAAGGACACTGTGGGAAGCTGCAGGGGAAATTGCAGGTGCCCTGGCTGAGATTTATGAGATCATTAAGTACAGATGAGGTGCCAGAAGACTAGGGGGTGGGGGGGGTGCGGCGTGGTGGCAAATGTGCCTCTTTTCAAGAAGGGTACTAGAAAAAAAGCCTGGGAACTACGGGTAAATGAACTCAACATCTGTTAAGGTACTAGGCAGTAGTCTTAGGAAGAAGATGCATTTAAATGGACAAAGGCTAATTGGAGATAGTAAAGCATGGTTTTGTAAATGGGAGGACATCTCACAAATCTGATTGATTTTGAAAATGTGACCAAGAAGGTTGACCAGAGCAGAGGTGCAGATTTCAGCAAGGCATTTGATAAGACTTTTCTGAGGAAGGTCACGTCATATGGAACCCAAAGTGAGATAGCAGAATTGATAGAAAATTAACTTAAAGAAGAAAGCAGAGGGTGATATTGGAAGATAATTTTTTTCAGACTGGAACCCCATGACTAGTGGTGTGCCACAGGGTTCAGTGCTGAGCCCATTGTTGTTTCTCATCTATATCAATTATTCAGATGAAAAATTACATGACATGATTAGGAATTTTGCAGATTAGATATTGATATTGCAGATAGTAAACACTGTTGCTAAAGATTGCAGCAGGATCTTGATTTGACTGGGGAGAGGAGTGGTTAATGGAATTTAATGCAGAAAAATGTGAAGCAGGACTTACTGTGAATGGTAGGAATATGGTGAGTGTGGTAGGCCAGAGGGATCCAGGTGTTCAGGTAAGACAGGGTACTCAAAAGGGCTTTCCACACATTGGCCTTCATCTGAGTATTAAGTATAGAATTGGGAGATCATGTTGCAGTTGTACAAGACTTTGGTGCGATCCCATTTGGAGTATTTTATTCAGTTTTTGTCACTGTGCTGCCGGAAAGATGGAGAGGGAACAGAGAAGATTTTGAGGATGTTGTGGGGCCTTGGAAGCTTGAGTGAAAGAGAGAGGTTGCCTTTATTCTTTGGAGTGCCAAAGGATGAGGGATGATCTGATAAAGGTGTACAAAATCATGAGAAAAATAGATTGGTAAAAGCACAGTCTTTTCCCCAGAGATGGGGAAATCGGTAACCAGAGGACATAGGTTTTAAGTTGAGGATGGAGATTGAGTCTGAGGGGTAACTTTTTGGGTGGGTGTATGGCATGGACTACTGATGGAGGTGGATGAGGCTGTTTAAGAAAAATTGGGTTGGTACAGGGATAGGATAAGCAAGATGGAGGCAGGTGGGATTAGTGTAGGTGGGACATTTTGGTCAGTGCTGGCAAGTTGGGCTGAAGGGCCTGTTTCTGTGCTATGACTCAGAGGATCTTTGACCCATTACACTTACTACAAATGCTGACAAACCTGAAGAGTGTACATTTCTGGACAGCAGCCTTTGCAAGCAGAATCAAGGCAAAACAGTCCCTCCCCAGGAATGTTTGGATACAGTTAAAGTGAAGAAACTGAAGTTGTCCTCAGAGCAGAGAAAGCTGAAGAGATTTGATAGAAGTGTCTGAAGATTCAGAGAGAATAAATAAAAAAACTGTTTTTGACATGGCTGAGATGTGGGATTCAGAATGCCTTGCCTGATCATTAGGGCATCGTGAGACATTTAGTACTGGCTTGGCAAAGAAAACTGGAGGGGGAAAATTCAGGAGGCCCACTAGTTGAAAAAGCAATGCCAAGATTAGCTGCTTCATAACCTTGTACTCTAATGGGGTAGGATAGTTGGCATAGCAGCTAGTGCAATGCCTTTACAGCACCAACGATTGGGACCAGGGTTCAAATCCCACGATCTCTGCACATTCTCCCCATGTCTGTGTGGGTTTTCCCCGGGGGATCTGGTTTCCTTCCATCATTCAAAATGTACTGGGAGTGTAGGTTAATTGGGCAGCATGGATTGGGCCGAAATGGCCTGTTACTGTGCTGTGCATCTAAAAAAAGACTGGTTCTATACAGTATAGTTTAAATAGAGAAATGTTCTCTAGCATTTCACAGAAGCATAAGCACAAATTGTCAATGAGCTGTGGTGTCAGGGTAGAGAGGTGTAAAAAGAGGTAGATTTTAAATTGGGTCAAAGGGGCGGACAGAAATTTCTAAATTGCTTGTGGTACAACTTGTTCAAAGTTGGTCATTTGCTAAATAATGAAGTAGATTTGTGTTTTCCAATCTAACCAAGTTATTTTACAGTCTTTACAGCACAGAACAGACCCTTTAGCTCAACTTGAGCAGGCTGACCAAGGTATCTACTGTGCTTGTCTCATTAGCCTGCATTTGGCCCATATCCCTCTAATCCTTTCCCATCTGTGTACTCTAAGTATTGCAATTGTACTCGCCTTTATCACTTTTCCTGGTTGAGATGAGAAAAAACCTTGAGTCAGTGGATCTTGGATCTGTGGAACTCATTGCCGCATGTAGAGTTGGAGGCCCGATCACTGGGAGAGTTTAAAGAGGAGATTGATAAGTATCCAATTGGCCGGGGCATCGGGATATGGGGAAAAGGCTGACAATTGGAATTAGGTGTGAGTATAGTTCAGTTTCGGAACAGACTCGATGGGCCAAGTGGCCTACTCCTATTCCTTTATTTTGTGATCTTGTTTACATGTGAACATTGTGTGTTTTTTTGCATTACCAATACAGTAAGTGGTAATTAAATCTGCCTTGCCCACAGGAAAAAGAATCTTATGTATGTACTCTGACAATAGATCTAAATCTATTATTGTTAGTTTACTTTCATGTTTAATCTTTTCTCCCTTTAATGCTATTTTTTTTAATCACTATCTCTTCTAGGGCACCAGCAATTTCTTGCCTTGCTTCCCAAAATATCCTAGGATACATTTGATCAGGCCCTGGGGATTTGTCTACCTTGATATATTCCACTACCTCTTTTGTAATATGGGTATGTTTCAAAACACCATGATTCATTTCCCTTAATTTCTTAGTTTTCATGACTTTCTCCAGATTAAGGACAGATGTGGTATGCATTCTCACCCATATCTTGTGACTCCATGCACTTCTGAGCACTTGAGGACCTACTCTCCCCCTGGTTACCCTTTTGCTTGTGTATACTTTTAGAATCTCTTGGGACTCTACCTATCTACTAAAGCCATCTCATCCTATTTTTTGCCCTCCTGATTTTCTTCATTGAACTGCATCTCATTCTCAAGGAATTCACGTGAACCTAGAATACACCTTTTTCCAGACTAGAGCCTCAATATCTCTCTTCAACCATGGTCACATTATGGTGCCAGCCTTGCCCTGCACTATGACATTGGACTCTTCCTGTCTCATTTTTAAAAGTCTTTCCTTTTCCAGACAGTCCTTATCACAAAAACTGCCTCTCCCAATCAACTTTTGAGAGTTCATGCCATTGAAACAAGTCTTCCCTGGATTTAGGATTTTAACTTGTGCACAATCCAATAATTTTCTGTAACTATTTAAAGATTAATAGAATTATAGTCACTGATTCCTAATTAGCTCACCCACTGATACTTCATTCATTTGCCTTGCCTCATTTCCCAATAAATCCATTTGTTGCCCTCTCTCAAGTTCTCCCTAACCAAAAATCTAATAACCCCGGCCCCTCCTCTCACCTCCATCATGCTTGTAGCATCTGCACCCCAGAACACTGAGCTGCCAGTCCTGCCCCTTCCTCAACCATGTTCTGCTATAATATTTGCAGTTCCAACTACCAATCCATGCCCTGAATCCATCTTTCATGGCTTTCTGTGTTAAAGTAAATGCAGCCAAGTCTATCAAATGTACCCTGCTCTTACCCTGACTGCTGTTCACTTTAGCTTCAATATTTGCCTCATCTTTCTCATCTGCCCCACTATTACTTTTGGTCCAAACCCCAACTAAACTCATTTAACCTTTTTCAATTATCTCTAACAAGCCTCCCTGCCAGGATATTGGACCTCATGCAGTCCCTCCTGTACGTCAGCTGTTCCACAGAAGAGACCCGAATGGTCCGAGAAGCTGGATCCCTCCTGCAACATCTCCTCAGCCACACATACATCTGCCCCATCGTCTTATTCCTAGCCTCTCTAGCACATGGTACTAATGTATACAATTACCTCTGGCTGCTCAACCTCCCTCAAGAACATTTCGGCACCAATAGAGATACCCTTGCCCATGGCACCAGTAGGCAACATGCCATCCTGGAGTCTTGCTCCTGTTCATCCTTCTAACTATCAAATCATCTCTCACCACAACTCGACTGGGCTTCATTCTTCCCTGCTGTGTATCAGAGACAGTCCTGGTGCTACATACCTGTCTGCTACTCTCCTCTGAAAAGCCATCCAAAACAATACACTTATTACTATGGGGAATGGCCAGAAGCAAATCCAACACTCCTGCCTTTGCTGCTGGTCACCCGACTCCCTGCTGCCTGCATCTTGGGTGTGACTACCTCTCACAAGCTCTTCTCTTTGACACTCTCTGGATCACTAATCTCCTGCGTGAGTTCAACTGCAGCTCCAGCCACTTGATTTGCCAGTCAGGTGCTGCCGCTGGACATATTTTCCGACACATTTTCCACAGGTGCAGACACCAGGGACACTGGAAGTTCCCCCGATATCCCGCTTCTGCAGGAGCTGCATATCTCTTGAGGAGGTGTCGAACGTCCTGATGCTTATGAAGGTAGTCAGATTTCCTGGGACTGATCAGATATATCCAAGGACACTGTGGAAAGCGAAAGAGAAATTTGCAGGTAAAAACACAAAGTAAATGCGGGAGGAGCTCAGCCAGACTCATAGCCACCATAGGAGGTGAAGATATATAACTAATATTTTGGGTCTGAGCCCTTCTTCAAGGTATAAGCAAAAATCAGGTAAGCATCATAATTAGAGATTAAGGGGGAGGAGCCCGGAGCTATCAGCCAAATGACGTTCATTCTTGGACGTGATATGAGGAAAGATGAGAATTGATTTTGGCTCTGTGAAAGGAGCGGGAAAAGGGAAGAGAGATGCAGAGCTAGAGGAAAGGAGACAGGGGATGAAGGGGGGGAGGTGGTTTATCGGGCACCAGAGAAGTTGATAATGCCATCCAGTTGGAGGGTGCCCAGATGGAAGATGAGGTGTTGTTCCTCCAGTTTGCAGGTGGTCTCAAGTCTGGCAGTGCATGAGATATGTCAGCAAGGGAACGAGATGGGGAATTGAAATGAGTGGCCACTGGGAGATCCATAATGTTTCAGCTGACAGAGCTGAGGTGCATATATATATAAAGCAATCTCCGAGTCTGTTCCCAGTCTTTCAAAAGTAGAGGAGACCACAACAGGAGCTCGATGCAGTAGATGACCCCTACAGATTCACAAGTGAAATGTTGCTTCACTTTGAAGGACTGTTCGGAGGCTCCCCCCCCCCATCCCCCCCCACTCCCCAAAGGAAATTGCAGGTGCTCTGGCTGAGATGATTTGTCATAAAATACAGGTGAGATACAAGAAGACTGGAGGGTGCCAAATGTGGTGTCTCTATTCAAGAAAGGCTGCAGGGAAAAGCCAGCGAACTACAAGACATGAACCTAACATCTGAGGTTGGTAAGTTAGTAGACAGTATTCTGAGGGAGAAGATATACTTGCACACAGATGGAGAGTAGCTTTATTCCTGCGCTCTAAGGAATAAAGCCCCAGCCTGCTCAACCTCTCTCTATATCTCTGGTGAGCAACAAGGTTGATAAGAGTGGAATTATAGATGTACATCTGGATTTGAAAATGTTCTCATGATAGGATGCTCTGGAAGGCTAGATTGTGAGGTGAGATAATAGAATGGATAGAAAATTGGCTTTTTGGTAGAGCAGAAGGTGATGATGGTTGGATGGCTGTGATGTTTCACTACACCGACGGGAGGGGGCCCAGCTGAGGAGCGAACTAACACAGCACGACCAGCTGAGGGATGCCCGACATCAGGGCTCTCAGCTGGAAGAAGAGGAAAGTGACAGGAAAGGGAACGAAAGGAAAGAAGAGCAGCAGCAGGAGCCCCAACAGATGAGTAGCCCAGAAGAAAAGAACCAACAGCAAGAAGCCAAGAAGAAGAGGCCCAGCAAAGTGAAGCAAGCAGCTCAACAAGAAACTCAGAAGAGACACAGATACAAGGAAGAGTAGAAGACACAAACACAGGTGCAGACACAGAAGAAGAAGAAAAAGAAGACCAAGCTCTGCACAGAGGAATAGAAGATAAAATAGATGGACAGAAAATTTTTAAAAATTTCAAGAACAATGAGAGTATTAAAAGAATGGTTGACATTAGAATTAGTGAAATGAAAAGAAAAATGAAAAGTACAGAAGAAAAAGTGAATGGATTAGAGCTGATCATGACAGAAATAGGGAAAAGATTTAAAAATGTGGGAGAACGAGGAATGGCTGTAGAAATGGAAGTGAATGACTTAAGAAGAAAATTGGAAGACAGTGACAAAAAAGTCACAGGAGTTGTTAGTTGATATAATGGACAACTATAGTAGCCGAAACAATATAAAGATAATGGGCTTAAAGGAAGATGAAGAAGGCACAAATATGAAAAAAATTATAAAAGAATGGATCCCAAAGATCCTGGGAATGCCAGAAATGTAGGAAGGAATGGAAATAGAAAGGGCACACAGAACATTAGCCCCAAAACCACAGACACAACAAAAACCAAGATCCGTTTTAGTAAAATTTCTGAGATATACAACAAGAGAAAATATACTGGAGCAGGCAAGGAATAAAATTAGAGAAGACAATAAACCATTGGAATACAAGGGTCAAAAAATATTTTTTACCCAGACATAAGTTTTGAACTCCTAAAGAAGAGGAAGGAGTTTAACACAGCAAAATCGATCCTATGGAAAAAAGGCTATAAATTTATGTTAAAACATCCAGCTGTGCTTAAAATATTTATCCCTGGGGAGCAAAACAGACTGTTCTTGGAACTGGAGAAAACACGAGAATTTGCAGAACACCTGCAGGATAGAAGGAGAGATGAAGAGATGTAACAAGAATGAAGAACGATGACAAACTACATATAAAGATGTAAAAATAATGTATAAGTAAGAACTAAAGAAGGGGAAGAAAGGAAGTTAGGGGGAAAAAAAGAGGGTGAGCTTTGTTATATGTGAAGATAAAATTCTTTTCTGGAGGGGGCTGGGTGGGAGAGAATAACAGTCACTGCGAAATCAGTTGACGCTTGCGAGCAGGTTCACAATCCGAATGGAGAGGGGAGTTGTGGTTGCCCAGCAAGGGACAAGGGGCAATTCAGAGAGGAGGGGTGACATTTGTGGTTAAGGGAATTTTAGATGTGGGAGTTGTTGAAGTATTTTATGTTTTAAAAGTGTTGTCATACATTGAGTTCAAAAAGGGAAAACTGAGAGATAAAAATGGGGAAAAGGGGAAAGGTGGTGGGGAGGAAGTGGAAATGAGGTGTAAACAGAGTATGAGATGGCCATGTTGAACTATATGACTATAAATATTAATGGAATACATAACAAAATTAAATGAAAAAGGCTATTAAATTTCCTGAAAAAAGAAAAAAATAGATTTAGCATTTGTGCAGGAAGCACATCTAAATGAAGTGGAACATAATAAATTAAAGAGAGACTGGGTAGGGCACATAGTGGCAGCATCATATAATTCAAAAACCAGAGGCGTAGCTATATTAATAAATAAAAATGTACCAATCAAAATAGAGGAGGAAATAATAGATTCAGCAGGGAGATATGTAATGATAAAGTGTCAGATATATTCAGAATTCTGGAATTTGATCAATATATATGCACCTAATGAACAGGATCAAAAGTTTATGCAAGATATTTTTTGAAGAATGTAGATACCCAGGGGAATATATTGATAGGAGGGGTTTTAACCTTAATTTGGACCCAGTGTTGATAAAACTGGACAAAAAACTAGCAAAAAGAATAAAGTGGCCAAATTTATGGTTAAATCAATGCAGGAAATTAAACTTATGGATATATGGAGGAGGCAGCACCCAAGGGAGAAGGAATACTCATATTATTTGAGAAGGCATAAAACATACTTAACGATTGATATGTTTTTGTTGTCAGCCCATATTCAAGGGAGAGTTAGGAAAACTGAATATAAAGCTAGATTGCTATCTGATCATTCACCGCTGTTATTAGCAATAGAACTGGAGGACCTCCCACCAAGAACATATAGATGGAGATTAAACTCCATGCTACTTAAAAGGCAGAAATTTAGAGAATTTATTGAACGCCAAATTAAAATGTACTTTGAAATAAATATGGAATCAGTGAAAGACAAATTTATATTATGGAATGTAATGGAAAGTCTTCATTAGAGGGCAGATAATAAGTAATGTAACTAAGATGAAAAAGGACTTCAATCGGGAAATAGAACAGTTGGAAAGGGAGATAGTAAGTACAGAAAAAGAACTAGCATCAAGGGACGATATAACAAAAAGAAGAGAATTAGCGGACAAAAAAAATAAAATACGAAACACTACAAACGTATAAGGTGGAGAAGAACATAATGAAAATAAAGCAAAAGTATTACGAACTTGGAGAAAAAACATAAAATATTAGCCTGGCAACTTAAAACAAAACAAGCTAAAAGAACTGTATTGGCATCAAGGAAAAAGGACAAACAAATTACATATAATCCAACAGAGATTAATGAGAACTTTAAGGAATTCTATTTACAATTATTTCAAACTGAGAACGAGGGAAAAGATGATAAAATAGAAGAGTTTTTAGCTAAAATTGAACTGCCGAAATTGCAAGCAGAGGACCAAAACAAGCTGATAAAACCATTTTAAATAGAGGAAATACAGGATATATTAAAAAAGCTGCCGAACAATAGAACGTCTGGAGAGGATGGATTCCCAATAGAATTCTATAAAACATTTAAAGAGTCATTAATTCCTCTTCTCCTGGAAATAATGAACCAGATAGAAGAAACACAAAACTTGCCAAATTCATGTAAGACAGCAATAATTACAGTAATACCAAACACGGGGAAGAATCCACTAACACCAGTATCATATAGACCAATATCTCTACTTAATTCAGATTATAAGATAATAGCAAAATTATTAGCAAACAGATTGGCCGACTGTGTACTAAAAATAGTAAAACAAGGTCAAACTAGATTTATTAAGAAAAGACAAACAGCGGATAATGTCTGTAAATTTATTAATTTAATTCATGCAGTTCAAGGAAATAAGATGCCAATAGTGGCTGTTGCTTTAGACACAGAAAAAACCTTTGACAGGGTAGAATGGAATTATTTATTCAAAGTTCAACCTACCAGAAAAATATATTAATTGGATTAAAGCATTATATAATGGACCATTGGTGAAGGTGACAGTAAATGGATATGTATCGAACCAATTTAAATTAAGTAGGTCAACTAGGCAGGGATGTCCACTATCTCCCTCATTGTTCACTTTAGCAATAGAACCATTGGCAGAACTGATAAGAACAGAAAATAAAATAAAAGGGATAAAAATAAAGGAGGAGTATAAAATCAGTCTATTTTCAGATGACATCATAGTATACTTAACAGAACCAGAAATATCAATAAAAGAACTACATAAGAAATTGAAGGAGTATGGAGAAATATCGGGGTACAAGATCAACACAAATAAAAATGAAGCAATGCCAATGAGTAATGCGGATTATACAGAATTTTAAAAAGAATCACCATTTAAATGGCAAACACAAGCAATCCAATACCTAGGTTATTAGTTTAGATAATAATTTAAGCCACCTGTACAAGTTAAATTATCACCCATTAATGAAGAAATTACTGGAAGACTTACAACATTGGAAAGAATTACCACTAACATTGATAGGGAGGGTAAATTGCATTAAAATGAATGTCTTCCCAAGGATACAATACTTATTTCAATCGTTACCAATTCCCTTAACAGAGAAATTCTTCAATGAACTAAAGAGAATAATAAGGAAATTCTTATGGAAAGGGGGGAAACTGAGGATAGCATTAGATAAATTAACAGAGAGGTATAACCAACGTGGTTTGCAGTTACCAAACTTTACAAATTATTATAGAGCAGCACAATTAAGGTATTTATCAGATTTTTATCAGACAAGGGAAAAACCAGATTGGACTAAGATAGAGCTAGATAAAATAGGGGAGAAGGTACCAGAACATATACTTTATAAGTGGGATTAAAAGCTGGTACAATATAAAAGCTCACTAGTATTGCATCATTTACTCAATATATAGAAGATTCACTTAGAAAGGAAAAAAAATTACCAAATACCAAAATTATTATTGACGCAAAATCATCTAATCCCTTTTACAATAGATAACCTTTCCTTTAGAGAATGGGAGAAAAAAGGAATTAAAAGAATAGAAAATTTTTTTTTTGGGAAATAATTTATTATCATTTGAACAAATGAAGTACAAATATGGAATAACTCATGGTGTAATGTTTGCATACCACCAACTGAAAACCTACTTAAAGGACAAATTGGGAAACAGACTGAGATTACCAGAAGGAAGCAGCTTTGAATATGTGATTACAGACACAATGATAATTAAAAGATTTATAACGAACATGTACATCAAGCTACAAGAGAAGGAAAATGATGAAGTAAGCTATAAACCCAAACAAAAGTGGGAAAAAGATTTAAACATAAAGATAAAAAATGAAATATGGGAAAAGTTGTACTCTGGAACTGTGAAGAATATAATAAACACAGGGTTACACATGATACAATATAATTGGTTACACAGGTTATATATCACACCCCAAAAGTTAAATAAATGGGATTCAACATTATCAGATAGATGTTTTCACTGTAAGAAGGAAACGGGAACAACAGTACATGTAATTTAGGCATGTGAGAAAGTGGAAAAGTTTTGGGAAGATCTAAATCAGGTATTAAATAAAATCACAAAAAGCAACATACCAAAAAATCCAGAGATCTTTCTTCTAAGTAATCTAAGAAGCAAAGAATTAGGCCTCAAACTGGATGAAGTGCAAAAAGATTTACTATGAAAGCCTTAGCTGTAGCAAAAAAATGTATAATGTCAACTTGAAAATTAGAAGATAGCCTGAGAGAACAGCAATGGTACATGGAAATGAATAAATGTATTCCATTGGAAAAAATAACATATAATTTAAAAAATAAAGTCACATTATTTGAACAAATTTGGGAACCATACATGGAACATAACAGAGAGGGCCTACCGTGGACCTCCACCCCCTAAAATGATAAAATGATAAGAAGACAAAATGACTTGACCCAGTGTGTAAAAGTAGATGACACCATTTTCTTGTTTATTTTCATTGTGTGATGACATTGTTTAATGGTTTTATTGTATTGTCTATGTTGAACGTTTAATGGTTTTGGAGGGGGGAGGGTAGATAGGGGGGATAAAAGGGGAGAAAATGCCACTGTGTATATATAAGAGGGAAATGTTTGTATGTATTTTGATTGATATGGTTCACAGTGTGAAAATTTTAAATTTTTTTTGAAAAAGGGCATCAATCATCCCGGTGCCCAAGAAGAGCTGCCTCAATGACTATCGCCCAGTAGCCCTCACATCTACTTTGAGAGGTTGGTCATGGCCAGAATTTACACATACCTGGACAGAGGTCTGGACCCACTGCAATTGGTCTATTACCACTATTGCTCCACAACAGATGCAAAATCATTGGTCCTCCATTAAGCTCTGGATCACCTCAAAAACATCCGGCTGCTCAGCCTTCAACACCATTATTCCTTCAGTGCTGGTCAACAAGCTCCAAACCTGAGTCTCTGCTCCCCGCTCTACAATTGGATCCTTGACTTCCTCATCAGAAGACCACAGTGAGTATGAATTGGAAACAGTGTCTCTTCCTCACTAGCTATCAATACAGGTGCACCCCAAGGATGCATGCTAAGCCCACTGCTCTACTCACTATATACGCATGACCATGTGTCTATCTACAAATTTCCTGTTGCAGAATCACAAGCTTACAAGAGAGAGAAAGATCAGCTTATTGAGTGGTGTCACACAAATGTGCACTTGAGATCTGTCCTGGAACCTCCACGTTGATGCAATCACAAAGAATGCTCACCAGCGGCTATACCATTTGAGGTGTATGAGGCTATTCGGTATGTCACTGAAGACTTTTGAAAACTACAGATGGACTGTGAAGAACATTCTGGCTGGTTGCAAATGCTCAGGACAAGAAAAACTTCAAAGGGTTGTTAACTTGCCCTGTGACATCACAGGGGCCAGATTTCACTCCATCGAGGACGTCTACAAGAGGCGGTGTCTTAAAAAAGCAGCTTCTATCCTCAAAGACTCCACACCACCCAGGCTATGCCCTCTTCACTCTGCTACCATTGGGGAAAAGGTACAGGAGCCTAAAGACATGCACTCAGCAGGACAAGGAGAGTTTCTTCCCCGCTGCTATCAGATTCCTGAATGATCAATGAACTAAAGACACTGCCTCACTTTGACTTTTCATGCACTATTTTTATTTATTTTTGTGAAGTGGTTTATACAAAGGTTTGCACTGTGATGCTGCCACAAAACAACAAATTTTGTGACTTCTTCATGGCAATAAATGTTGATTCTGAAGGATTTTTTTTCAGACTGCAGGCCTGTGACTAGTGGTGTGACCTAGGGTTTGGAGCTGGGCCCATTGCTGCTTGTCATCTACCTCAGTGATTTAGATTAAAAAGTACATGGCATGATTAACAAGTTTTCAGATGACCCTAAAGTATCTTGTAATGTAGACAGTGAAATGGTTGGAAAAGTTTGCAGGAGGATCTTGATCAGTTGGGAAGGAGGCTGATGGAATTTAATACAGAGAAATGAGATGTGTTGCATTCTGGAAAGTCCATCATGGCTAAGACCTATGCAGTACACAGGGAACTGTGAAGTGTTGTCGTAGAGCAAAAGAATCTAAGAGTATAGGTACTTAGTACCTTGAAAATAACGTCACAGATTGATTACAGGGTGGTTAAAAAGGCTTTCAGCACACTGGCCTTCATCAGTCAAAGTATTGAGTACAGAAGTTGGGAGGTTATGTTGCAGTCGTACAAGATGTTTGTGAGGTTCCATTGGAGTATTGTGTTCAGTTTTGGTCACCGTGCTCTAGGAAAGCTGTTGCCAAGCTGGAGAGGGTGTAGAGAAGATTTACAAGGATATTGCCAGGTCTTGGGAGCCTGAGCTATAGAGAGAGGCTTTGCAGGCTGGGGCTTTATTCGCTGGAGCACAGAAGGAGTGATCTCATGGAGGTAATAGACAATAGACAATAGGAGCTGGAGTAGGCCCTTCGGCCCATCGAGCCAGCACCGCAATTTTACAGATCATGGCTGATCACTACTATCAGTACCCCTTTCCAGCCTTATCCCCATAACCCTTAACTCCTTTGTCCACTAGAGTCTTATCTAACTCTCGTTTGAACATAATCAGCGACTCTGCCTCTACCACCCTCTGTGGCAGAGCATTCCACAGATTCACACTTCTCTGGGTAAAAAAATGTTTTCTCATCTCCGTCCTAAAGGGCCTACCCTGTATTCTTAAACTATGCCCTCTAGTCCTCGTCTCCCCCATCATTGGGAACAAGTAATCTGACTTCACCTTGTCTATCCCCCTGATAGTTTTGTATACCTCAATCATGTCCCTCCTCATCCTTCTAAACTCCATCGGATACAAGTCCAGTTTTTCTAGCCTTTCAGCATATGTCAACCCCGCCATCCCTGGAACTAACCTTGTAAATCTGCGCTGCACACCCTCTATAACTAGTATGTCCTTCCTCAAAATTGGAGCCCAAAACTGGACGCAATACTCCAGGTGGGGTCTCACCAGGGCCCTGTACAACTGCAGAAGGGTGTCTCTGTTCCTATACTCCAATCCCCTCTTTATGAAAGCCAACATGGCATTTGCCTTCTTCACAGCTTTCTGAACCTGCATGTTAGCCTTCAGTGATCGGTGAACAAGTACACCCAGATCCATTTGCACCTCCCCACTCCCTAGCTTGTCTCCGTTTAAATAATACTCAGCTTTCCTATTATTGCCCCCAGGTGTACAATATAATGAATAGAATACGTAAGGTGAATACACAGCCCCACTCCAAGAGCATGGGGATCAGTAACAACTGATGGGCTTAAGGTGAGGGAGGAGAGATTTAACAGGAACCTAAAGAGTAACTTTATTTTTACACAGAGATGTTTGGAATGGGCTGTCAGAGGAGGTCGTGAGGCAGATATTATTGCAATATTTAAGAAATACCTGGATAGGACAGGTTTTGACTGAAACGTCCAAACGCAGGCATGTGGGACAAGTGTGAGTGGGATATTTTGGTGTTCATGGGCAAGTTGGGCTGAAGGGCATTTTCTTGCTGTATGGCTCGATGACTCTGCCCTGCGTGTTTTCTTAAAATAACCAAGATTGAAGCAAAGGATCCTATCTTGCCTTCCCACTGAAGATTCGAGTCACGGCATCTGCATTTACACCTCAAACGCACCTCTTCCAGCTCACAACAACCAGCCTGGCAGCAACCGCTCCATTATAGCTCACTTCCTTTTTAGATCAGTTTGCAGGGATCTGCTCGCAATGCCTTCAGGGACCAAAGCAGACAGGCCTTGCCCGTAATATCACTTAGTACCTGTCCAAATGTCAGTGGAATGTTGTAAATGTACCTCCCTTGATCACCTCTTCTGGTATCTTACTCCATACAGCCACCCTCTGTGAGAAAACCTGCTCCCCAGTTGTAGACTCCCTACCCGGGGATAAAGACTGTGACTATAACATAGAACATTACAGCGCAGAACAGGCCTTTCAACCCTCAACGTTGTGCTGACCTCTATACATCTACCAAAAAAAACAAAACCCTCTCTAATTCATAACCCTCTATTTTTCTTTCATCCATCTGATGCTGAGTTCATCCAACATTTTACTGAAGCCCATGAACAAACAGGGTTAGAGATCTTTTTAAAAATCACATGAAACAGAGAGGGGAAATAAACTTTCAGATGGGTGGATGCTGTTTGATTTTAGAGATTGGTGCTAGGGCCATAATAGTATGTTAATTACAGGGACCTGATGCAGTTTTTTCTTTAGATGGTAACTTGGTAACAGGCCCTTACAGCCCATGACCCCCGTGCTGCCCCAAATACCCCAAATGGCTTCCAATCCCCATACGCTTTTGGAGGGTGGGAGATAACCGAAGCCCCTGGGGAAAACCCACACAGACATGGGGAGAATGAACAAACTCCTTACAGACAGCGCTGGATTCGAACCCTGGTCCCAATCGCTGGCACTACCACTGTAACAGCATTGTGCTAACCATTTTCGAAATGCAAAATTTGGACAGGTACAGAGAAAGGCTGTGAGCACGTCGGCAGATTATGGAGTAATGTTAAAAGGCAAACAGGAAATAAGGTTTTGTAAAGAGAGGCAATGAGTACAGGAACCCATATAAACATTGGTCCAGTCACCACAGGAGTGTCATGTCATGAATTGGGATCCCTGATTTATTGGAGAAATATTGACTCTGAGAATGAGCGACTTTAGTTTTATGGAGCGAATAGAGTCATAGATTTCTACAGCATGGAAGTAGACTTTTTAGCCCATTTTTACCTGTGCTTGTTCTATTTGCCTGTGTTTGGCCCATATTCCTCAAACCTTTTCAATCCATAAACATATCAAAATGACTTATGAAGATTACAATTGTCCCTGATTCTTCCACTTCCACTGGCAGTTCGTTCCATACGCCCAGCACCCTCTGTGAAAACGTTGCTCCTCAGGTCCCTTTTAAATTTTTCCCCTTTCACATTAAATCTATGCCCCCTAGTTTTAGATTCACCTACTCTAACTGTTTTTCTTATCCTTGCGAAAATGGAGAAATTTCAGAGAGGATCTTAAATTCAGGAGTGGATAGAAAGAAACTGTCCCTATGGTAGAAAGGTCAAGAACCAGGGTGTTGTATGAAGATAACTGGCAACATAATTGATGAGGAAAATATTTTCTAGAAATAGTGAATGGTTAGAGTCTGTAATATTTACATTTTAAGTTTATTTGTCACATTTTACCTTGTACTGTGTGCACACTAACATGTTATCGCTAACATTTGAACAGCTGTGTAAAGAGCACAATTTACAGAGTACAGAAGTACAATGAAAAGAAAGGTCAATTTGCACCAAGAAAGTGCAGCATGAAATCACTGTTGTGGGATTCATTCAGGAGCCTGATGGCTGCAGGGAGAAAAATGTCTCTGAGGTTGCTGCTGGGCACTTTTACATTCTCGAGCCTTCTCCCCAAGAGAAGAGATTGTGCATAATGGTGGAAACGGATTCATCTGAAGAAGCATTTACAGAGCAGTGGGTAGTTGTGGGAGATAAACAGGGGGGAAATGGATCTTACTTGTAAGACTGAATGGTCTCCTGTACACGTTCTGTGATTTTGACCTAGATTCTAATCTAGTCCTCCTTTACCTCACTCTTCCTGACAGTTCTATCCTTAAGTGTGGCTACTGCCTTCCACCGTCCCACCCCCACCCCACTCCTTGGCCACATTTTTCATTGGGTTTCACTCTTGTTTTTGGCCTCTTGTTGACATTCCTGATTTGGAAGGCAATGGGCATTCCTAAATTTACTTTGGACCCATTGAACATGGCAGGTACGCTGACACTTGGAAGATTGTGTGTACTCCTGCTCATAAAGGAAAGATGTCATTAATGGGTGCAGAAAAGATTCACAAGAGGGTTGCTGGGTTTAGCGGGCTTGAGTTAAAGGGTAGGCTGGAATGTAGGTGTCTGTGGGTCCTTATAAAGGTTTATAAAATCATGAGTGTGTAGGTAAAGTGGTGATCATAGATTTTCCAAGGGTAAGGAAGTCTAAAACTAAAGGGCATAGATTTATGGTGAGGGGGGTAAAATTTTAAAAGGGACACCTTCTTAAGTGGTGAGGAGATGGAATGAGATAATAGAGGAAGTGATATAGGCAGGGACAATTGTAACCATAAAAAAAGTTCTCTCTTTTTCTTTCTCACTTTTCTCTCCCTCTCTCCCCTCCCTCCAATTTGTTTTATTTGTTCCTTTCCTGGCTCCCTGCATTCTCCTCTTGCCCTACCCCTTTCCTGAATCATTCCCCTCAGTTCCCTTTCCTCTGCTCCTCATTAGTGGCTACATTGAATGGCAGACTGAACACTGCTTCTTCACCAGACTGGCCTGGACCACCGTTTAAGAAAGCCAAAGACCCTTCACCTACATTACAGTGAGAACAGTCTTAGCGACAGAATGGAGGTCTCCTAACAAGCAGTGCCACACCACAAGTTAAAATTGGAAAGGTGGTATGTTACAGTGCTGAGGAATGGGATTGGAAAAGAGAAGTGAAATGGAGAGGTTTTGGGGAGGGAGATTCCAAAGCTTAGCGACTGGGCTGCTGAAGAGACAAGGAGCATTTGCACACAGGACATACGGAAGTGAAGGGATGGAGACCTGAGGTGAACGGGCAGAGACATGGAGAGATTTAAAATCAAAGGAGACGTAATTAGAACTGAGAAGAAGAAATGCAAGGAAATGAATGAGAGCAGGTGTGTGACTGTCAGAGGGTGTCAGAGAGCTCAGTGTATCTTTAGAAGCATATGAGCATGTGTACATGTGCATAGGAGAGTGGGTTGGTTAACTTAACTTCAAATAAATCGGCCCACGCTGAACAATTTACTGGTGAAATAATATGCTGCACCATTGAACAGTTAGATCCAGCTGTGCAAATTGGTAATATGACCCAACACTTCAACCTTTGTCCCTCTGCAGCATAGCAAGTTACAGATGTTGCCCGCACAACAAAGCCAAGGAAAGGGATGGGGGAAACGTTCAGAGAAAACGTTGTTGCATTCTAGTGGTGAATGACACGGTGGTGTCACGGAGCTCAAGTACTTCTGACGACACTGGGATCTCAATAAGTCCTGGATAACAGAGGAAAACAATTTAAATAATTAAAAAATAAAGCACTTCAACTCTTTTCACTGTCATTTGAAGATTTAATTTAACTGAAAAAGAGATCTCAATGAGAATACTTGCAGAAGCTGGTGACCCTGTGATATCTGGCTTGGGGGCCAATGTTAGAACATCCCTTGAGAGGACGCAATAAGAATAATTATTTCTCTTTTTCTTTCAGTTTTACAAGAAACTTGTGATTAATATATTTGTTAAATACTAATATGTTCTTTTTCTCACATGCTTGTAAATACATGTATGTAATGTATTTCTCCGCTTGTATCTATGTTCAATACAACTCAATAAACAGATTGTAAAGGAGAAGAGGGTGAACACTTGTAAGGTGTCAGGCCTGATGGCGAACCTGGCAGGGAACTGTAAATCTGTGCCAACTAACTAGTTGCAGTGTTCAGACATTTCCCATTTCTCACTGCTGCAGTCAGAGGTTCCCACCTGCTTCTAATGGGCATCAATCATCCCAGTACCCAAGAAGAGTAGAGTGAGCCGTCTCAATGACTTTTGCCCAGTCACCCTCACATCTACCGTGAGGAAATGCTTTGAGAGGTTAAAAGTAAAACACGAAAGTCTGCTCCTCCCTCTGCTTGCTGCTGTTCCTTCCCTCCCTTCTCCATCTATTATCTCCTGCCTTTGGGACCATGTTCCTCCTTCCACCCCTGTCTCCCCCCCCCTACCCCTTACCTTTTGTTTGGATGCCTGCCGACATTTTTCCATACCTTGAATGAAGGACTGAAGCCCGAAATGTTGGTGATGTATTTTTACTGTTGCTATATAAAGGAGACTGTTTGACCTGGTGATTTTCTCCAGCTTTGTGTGTTTAACTGCAACCACCAGAGAACAGAATCTTTGCAGAAGAACCGGATGTGAGGAAATGTAGTCAAGGTAGTGGTGGGAGTTGATGGGTTTGTAAAATATATCGGTGGAAAGCTTGTTTCCCGAGATGGAGACAGAGAGATCCAAAAAGAGGAGAGTGTTGTCGGAGATGGGCCAGGTGAATATGAAATCGGATGGAAGTTGGCAGCGAAGTGAATGAAGTTGAGTTTGAGAGGTTGGCCAAGGCTAGAATTAAATCCTACCTAAGTAAAGATCTGGACCCACTGCAATTCGCTGACAATCACAATTGCTCCACAGCAGATGCAGTCTCACTGGCTCTCCCCTCAGCTCTCAACACCAAGAAAATAGCAACACAAACATCAGGCTACTCTTCATCGGCTACAGCTCAGCTTTCAACACCATCATACCGTCAATGCTGGTCAACAAGCTACAAAACCTGGGCCTCTGCACATTCTTCTGCAACTCGATCTTTGACTTTTTCATCTGAAGACCACAGTCATTATGGACCAGTAATAACATCTCCATCTCACTGACAATCAACACCGGGGCACCTCAAGTGTGCGTGCTTAGCCAACAGCTCTACTCTCTCTACACCCATGACTGTGTGGCCACGCACAATTCAAATGCCATTGACAAATTTGCCGATGACACCATGGGTCGTCGGCAGTATCATAGACCATAATGAGGAAGCATACAGGAGTGAGATAGATCGGTTAGTTGGATGGTGTTACAACAACAACCTTGTACTCAACCTTAGCAAAAGTAAGGAACTTATTATGGACTTCAGAAGAAGGAACTTAAGTGAACACGGACCAGTCCTCATGAGGGGGTCAGCAGTGGAAAGGGTTAAGAACTTCAAATTCCTTCGTGTCAACATGTCTGAAGATCTATCCTGGGGCCTTCATGTTGATGCAATTATGAAGAAAGCTTGGCATCAACCAATGGCACTCACAACAACAGTGATAAAGTGTTTTTGAAACTGTTCTTGAAGTATATTAGCTCCTGTCTTCGCAGTGACATGAATCAGTTCCAATTTGTATATCACAGCAACAGGTCTACTGTAAATGCCATCTCACTGGCTCTACGCAAAGCCCTGGTACACCTGGACAACAAAGATACATTCATCAGGATGCTCTTTATTGACTACAGTTTGGCATTTACCACCATCATCCCCTCAAAACTGATTAGTAAACTCCAAGACCTGGGAATCAACACTCCACGGTGTAATTGGATCCTGGATTTGCTCACCTCCAGACCACAATCAATGAGGATTGGTAAGAACATCTCCTCCACAATCTCCATCAGTACCGGAGCCCCACAAGGCTGTGTCCTTAGCCCCTTGCTCGACTCACTTTACACCTACGTCTGTGTAGCTTGGTATGACAAAAAAACCATCTGCAAATTGGCAATACGATGGTAGTGAGTTATATAAAAAGGGGCGATGAGTCAGCCTACAGGAGGGAGTTTGAAAACAACCAAAAACAACCTCACACTCAATTCACCAAAACTAAACAGCTGATTGTTTACTTCAGGATGGTAAAAGCAGAGGTGTATGATCCAGTGATCATTGGGGGAAATGGAGGTGGAGTGGATGAGCAAATTTAAGTTATTGGGAGTCACTATCTCAGAGGATCTTTCCTGGACCCAACACACTAATGGCATTGTGAAGAAAGCACGTCAGCGTCTCTACTTCCTCAGGAGTTTGCAGAGGTTTGGCCTGATACCAGAAACCCAGGCAAATTTTGAGAGGTGTGGTGGAAAGTGTGCTGACCAGCTGCATCAGAGTCTGGTACGGGGCACCAATATTGCTGTGCATATGGCCCTGAAAAGGTAGTGGACACATCCCAGGACATCACAGGCAAAACATCTACAGGGAACGCTGCTGTCGGAGAGCAGCAGCAATCATCAAGGATCCACACCACCCAGCACAGACTTTGTACTCACTACCGCCATCAGGAATGAGGTAGCGGTGCCACACGACTCACACCACCATGTACAAGAACAGCTGCAACCCCTCCATCCACCATTAGACTCCTCAACAACAAACTTAATCAGGGACTCATTTAAGGACTCTTACTTTTGCAAATTTTTGATTTAAAAGGAATCCTTTGTACTGCACAGTCAGTTTGTTTACTTTTCTTTACGTGTGTATTTTTTTTTGCATTACCATTAAGTGGTAATTCTGCCTCGCCCACAGGAAAAAGCATCTCGGAAATGGATTTGATGTCATGGATGTACTCTGACAATAAATCTGAAATCAGAATTTTGTTAGGAGTTTAAGGAGGTCTGGTATGTCACGAAAGACTCCTGCAAATTTCTACAGGTGTACTGTGGAGAGTTTGTTGCATCAGTGAATATGATCCCGGCTGATCTTTGTCTTAAATTCATCCACATGCCTTGGTTCCATCTGCCTTAAACTCTTGCATAACTGGATAGATACTTATTAGGCAACCTCTGCTGATCATGAATCCCAACATTTTACTTTTGGTGCTCTGTTCTCTCCTTGTTATGCAATTTCCTACCTGAGGCTTTTTCACGTTATCTGCTTAATTCACCTTTGAACAGCCCTGACCTCGTCTTTACTTGGCCCCTAAACCCAACTCCCTCACCATCATCTGATCCAGTTTCACCCTGGGGCCAACCCCTGAAAGCCCATCTCCCTGTCCCCTTCAATCTTCCTCACTAGTCCCCATCCCAAGCTAGGCAGTGTTGGCAGAGCGTGGAACACAGGAAGCAGAGGAGAGACCTTATGGAGCATTTGTAAAATTCTAAGGGGCACGGATAAAATTAATGCTCACAGTCTGCACCCCAGGGTAGAGGGCATAGGTTTAAGGTGAGAGGGGAGAGATTTGAGAGATCCGAGGGACAACCTTTTCACTCAAAGGAGTGTGCCAGTGCACACTGTAGAAGTGGGCACGATAACAATGTACAAAAGACATTTGGACAGGTACATGGACCAAATGCAAGCAAACAGGGCTAGACCAGAATTCCAACTTGGTCACCATGGACAAGTTGGGCTGAAGGGTCTGTTCCTGGCAGTGTGACTCTGAGCTGGTGTCTTGCAGCTGTAGTGACCTGGGTTCAATCCTGTCTGAGGTTTAAATGTTCTCTCTGTGACTAGAAGGGGTTCCTCCCAGATCCCAAAAACCCAATGGTTGGTAGATTATTTGACTTCTGCATATTGCCTCCAGTACAAGTGGGTGGGAACAGGATTAGGAGAGTGGGAATGAAGAAATGGGCTTAGCATAGTATTCTGGTGCTCCAGTTGTGGTCTCTTCTACTTCAGAGAGACTGGGAGCAGTCTGGGAGATCACTCTGTTGAGCACCTCGGCTCTGTCTGCCACAAGAGCGTTTACCTCCAAGTGGCCACCCATTTCAATTCCCCATCCTATTTCCTTGCTGACATGACTGTCTATGGTCTCATTCACTGCCAGACTGAGACCACCCGCAACTTGGAGGAACAACACGTCATCTTCCATCTGGGCACCTTCCAAATGGATGGCATTAAAATTGACCTCTGGTTTCTGTTAACCCCCCCCCCCCACCACCCTTCTTCCCCTGTCTCCTTTCCCCCCGCTCTGTCTCTCTCTCTCTCTCTCTCTCTTACTCTTTCTTTTTCTCACTGTCTCCTTTCACAGAGCTAAAATCAATTTTCAACTTTCCTCTTATCTGGGTGACATGGTCGGTGTAGCGGTTAGTGCAACGCCTTTACAGCACCAGTGATTGGGACCAGGGTTCAAATCCCGCACTGTCTATACGTTCTTCCCATGTCTCCATGGGTTTTCCCCAGGGGTCCTGATTTCTTCCCACCATTCGAAATGTATGGGGGTTGTAGGTTAACTGGGTGTAATTGTGCAGCATGGGCTCATGGGCCGAAATGGCCTGTTACCATGCTTCATGGCTAAATTTAATGTAATAAAATAATTAATATCTGAAGTGATTGAGTGCCATCACCAGGAGGAGTCAGAGACACAGTGTGTGGCATCTGGGGAATGTTGCATCTCAGGAATGCTGTTGCATCTTGGGTAGATTCAAGATGGATGCCTCCACATGAGGTCTGGCCTGTGTGTGTTCTATTCTTAGTGCTACTCGCTTAGTTAATAAATCTAATTGTTTAAAAAGAACCCAAGTTTCTTTATTGTAATAAAAGGAACATCACAATATCCAATTAACATCTTTTGACTGTCGGTCTGGACACCTCCCCCTGCTATTCTTCAGTTGAAATTCAGATGGCTTCCTGTATTTTGCTCGTACTTTGAAGAGGGGCTCAGGACTGAAATGTTGGTAACATATCATTACCTCCTATGGACGCTATGAGACCATCTGAGCTTCCCCATTATTTCTGTGTGTTTTTAGCATTGTGCTTGATGGCTGGCATGGATGGAGTGGGTCAAAGCATGTTTCCCCTGCTGCACACTCTGACACCCTGATTTTCATGACTCATCCCACAATACTGACCACTTGGTGATGAGAGCCAAGGTCCAGAGAAACTCAGAACTGCCCAGCTGTGTCGGTGAGGCTTCACATTGATGGGAGAAAGGGAATGAGGAGGTGACGAGAAGGACTCCATATTTTCAGGTCTGCAATTACAAGAGGAACTTTGAACATCAGATGCCTGCCTTGATAACGGACAATTCTGATTCCCTTTATATTACAGCAGCAATAATAAATGCAGTGTCATATTGATGGGGAGATACCAGCACCAGTGAAGGCATGTGGCGTTTCATGGTCACCATCAAAAAAGTTTTGTTTGAAGTATTGAAAAATATCTTTTACATTGTAACTAGAGAACATCAGATGTCTGGGTGTGATTTCAACGAGCTAATCCCACAAAGTCCTTGTGTCGTACCGTAAAGCACCCAAATTAAATCTTGTCTAGTTTACAACCATTGTCTGAGCTGCAGGATGAGATTGCAGTCGTAACATTTGGTTTAATTTGTTTTATTGTACTGTGAAGTTCAGAGTGAGTATTCTTTCTTTGGATTGGGGAGGGAGGGGGAAGGTGTTTTCCTATTCAATGTGGGGAGTGAGCAAGGTTCAGTGCAATGGCATTCGTTGTTGTCGAGGATGATAGTCTTTGTTCCGTTGATCCACAGAGCGAAGACGTCTGTGCGGTATTTATTTGGCGTGTACTGATGTGGCACTCCAAGAAGCACATGGTACCTCACAAATTGACCAACTAGTTCCAATGGCATGAAAACCACAGCAATAATTGTTCCTGGCTCTCTCACATCCTCTGGCAGCTCATTCCACGCAAAGCGCTTCGCTGAGCCCCTTTGCTCTGTTTGCATTGATGACAGGGATCTCCCAGTGGCCAACCATTTCAATTCTGCACCCCTCTGAGATCCAAGATGACTGTGAGAGGCTTGCAGGGTGATCCAAGAGCTCCCCAAGGAAAAGAGAATAAAGGATAGATACAAGAAGATCCCCTAAACAAAAAAACCCCAAAAAGGAAGACAACCAAGAATAAGAAAAGAAGGGAAAGAAAAAAGATGGGAAAAAAGAACAAAGAGACAGAATGAAGAAAGAGACTCACCGCGTGGTGGAGGTGGAGAAGCCGACCCGGGGCCTAGTGGGTCATCGGGCAAAGGCAGTGACAACGGAGCCCTAAAGTTTCAAGAGGGAATGGGACTCGCCCGGGAGGGAGAGGCAGGATGGCCCCGATAAGGGGAAGGACATGACTGAAGCGGCGAGGGCACTGTCAGGTGTGGGAGAGGTAGAGGCCCAAAGTCATGGGGGGCCTAGCCGAGGAGGAGATGACAGCAACGTGGGCAGCAACAGGAGCACTTTTGGATGTGGGAGGTTCGGGACGCGAGGTCAGGGAAGTCAAGTCAAGGTGGAGTCGGCAGTGATGCTGGCAGTGGTATAGAGAAAGACCCTGTGGGCTGGAGGAAAAAGTAAAGTTAAAGGCAAGAACTTACCTGGTAAAGCCACTCCAACAGATGGACGTAAAGAGGTTGGGTCTGAGGCGTCAGAGGGTGTTCGAGGTGTCGGGCCTGGAGGACTCCAGGAGCAACGCGGCCAGAGGGGATTCGGTGGGAAAATAGCATGGCAGGGCAGCCCTGTGGTCCCTGCCATGGGCAGCCCAGAGTCGGAAAGCAAGGTGGAGGAGGAGAAAGAAGAGGAAGAACAAGGGAGAAAAAGAAGGATCTTACAGGGAGGTATAAGATAGATAAAAGGAGGAAAGGGCCTGATGCCTTTTGCCAGAGAGATACTGGAGGTCATTGGCCAGATAAAAAGAACTTTGAAGATACTGGTGGAAGGAGAGGGAGCAATCAAAGAAAGGCTGGATAGCCTGACAGAAAGGGTATCTGAAATGGAAGAGAGAACTGAGAGAGTGGATGAAAGATTGGATAAGAGAGAGAATGAAATGAATGTGAGGAAAAATGATAGGGTAAAGATGTGGGAGAAGATGGATACCTTAGAAAAGATCAGCAGGAGGAATACAGTTAAAATTGTTGGGGTGAAGGAGGGGAGATACATGGTGGAGTTCCTGAAAAAGGTAGACTGGGGAGGGAACAAATTCAAAATAATCTCAGAACAGAATGGGCCCACTGCCCTCTCAAACCCCCCCCCCCCCACCCAACCCTGGGGCCAAATCAACAGCCATGTAAGGCTCCTTCGCTACCAGGATAGAGAGAGATTATATGGGCGGCAGCAATGGGTGTGAAGGCAGGTGGGGTTCCAGTGGAATATGAGGGGAAGAAGGTTTTATTCTACCTGGACATAAGCATGGCGCTATTGAAATGCAGAAGGGAAGTCAACCTGGTTAAAAAGAGCCTTAAACAAAAAGGAATCGAGTTTACCCCCCTTCACCCAGCAATGCTGAAGAGAGTAAGGGCGGGAGGGGGAAGAGAGTTCTTTAAGGATCCAAGGGAGGCAATGAACTTTGAAAGAACCCTGCCATCACTTCAGGGTTAAATGTAAATAAGGTGGAAAGAGGGAATCAGGGGAAAGATGGACTGTAAATATTGTAATTGTGAGGAATTCGAGGGGGGATTTTTTTTCATAATGTTATTGTCTAAAGATGAATGTATATTAGAAGTAAGAATGAATACTCAGGGAGCTCAGGTCAAGTGGTAGATGGGTGCACTGGATACGTCTCAAAATGGCAGGGAGATTGGCACTAATGGCTTAGTTATTGGTGCTGGGGAGGGGGTAAAGATAAACTGGGAGGGGGGAAATATATGGGTTGCTTTCATTTTGCTATTGAGGTAATTTAATTGACTATGCTTTCAGTTGTACAAGGGTGGGGGAGGAGGTGGGGGGGTATAAATACAGATTCTGTATGTTACATGAATGTTATAAAAATTATAATGTTTGAAAATTAAAGTAAAATATTCCAAAAGAATTCTGCGCCCCACTCCCGCGCTGACATGTCTGTCCATGGCCTCGTACTGTCAAACCCAGGCCACCTGTAAATTGGAGGAATATCACTTAATTTTTCGCCTGGGCACTGGCATTAACATTAACTTCTCTGGTTTCTGCAAGATGACTTCTTGTTCTCCCTCTGTCTTCTTTCCTCCTGATCCATTCCCTCTCTATTCACAGAGCTTTCCCCATGTTTGCTGATGTGGCCTCCCTCCCCTGTCCACCTATTGCCTCCTGCCTGTTGCCCTGTGGTCCTCCCCTTGCTCTCCCTGCCCCCCCCCCCAACTATTTTGTTTATAACTTAAGCGCAAAACATTGGTTATGTGTCTTTATCTTTGCACTGTTTGCCGCACCATATACACTACATAAAGTTTCTCCAGCACTGTGTTTTTACTTTTAGCTCATTCTATACCCACCACCCTCTGAGCAGTAAAAAGAGCACTTATGATCTGTGTGCAACTTGGGGCGCACATCAATTACCAGCCATGATTAGTGTTGGGCTCTTGCAGGAATCTCTGCTGGCTCCAGCTCTTACCTAGTTACTTCCCTCCCACCAGGTTATCATTCCTTGCTATGCTGCTCAGTTATGATTTACCGAATACTGAGGAACATTCTTGGGAGGCTGACATTCTCTGGAAACCAATTCAGTGAAGGATTCTTGGCTGCACAATGACCAGTCAGCAACACCCAGAGATATCAGATTGAAGGGAAGGACAAGTGCACCTCATACTCGAGCTGAGCGATGGAGGCCATGGTTCGCTCGCCCTGGTCACCAAGGACAGGGTCAACATGCCTCAGGGTATGCCACACCATTGTAGAAAAGCCATGAGGATCATCTCTCTGGAGCACGGAGAGCAACACAGCTCGATGCTTCCCATGATAACCAACATTGAACCTTGTAGTGTCTGCAGGGAAAGTTTCTTTGACATGTCCCATAGGTTAACAACCCACAGAGGACAAGTATAATAGAACTTTAAAACATTGCATGCATCCATCTGAAATCCCACAATGCCTACTCCGAACATAAGAAATAGGAGCAGGAGGAGGTCATTTGACTTGTCAAGCCTGTTCTGCCATTCAATAATATCATGGCTGATCTGGCTGTAGGTTCAGCCTCACAACCCTTGATTCTCCTTCTAAACAAATATCCACTGAATCATTCACTGAGAATTCCACAGCTTCATTAATGTCTGGGAGAAGCAGTTCCTCCTCATTCCTGAATTAAATCTACTGTCCCTGCATCTTGAGGCTATATTCCCCTGTTCTAGTCTCAACTACCATTGGAAACAAACTTCCTCCCTCCTTCAACCTTTCATAATTTTGTATCTTAATAAGATCCTTCTCATCCTTCAATACTCCAATAAGTAAGGTCCCAAACTAATGACAATGCCATCTCTCAAAGACGCCTTTTAACTGAGTTCAAACATCACCAACTTTAGCCCAGCTAATGAAATTAGGCAATAGTTTTTTCAAGGAAAAGCCAGTCAAGCTTCAATGAATCAAAGGCAGGCTGAGCTGGCCACCTGCTCCTTGAGCCGATTGTGAGACCGTAACTATCCAAGTCAAGCATCACTGCACAGTCATCTCTTGCCCTCCCTGAGAAATCTGTGGCTGGGCAGGGGAATCTCATCCCTTCATGCTGCCTAGCCTAAAGCTGGTGAATGGATTGATAATGCAAAAAAGAAATGCTGGAAGGATTCCACAGGACAGGAGAAAACCTGTTAACGGAGGCACACGAGAGACTGCAGATGCTGGAATCTGTAGCAAAAAAAAGAACCTGCTGGAAGAACTTAGTTGTTTGGGCAGCATCAGTGGAAAAAATGTATGGTCAACGTTTCCTTTTGGAATCCTTCATTCCAGAGTGTTGAGTAATGACCATTCCTTTTCTCCCACTGATGCTGCTCAACCTGCTGAGTTCCTTCAGCAGTTGGCCATGCACATATGTGCTGGAGATGCTCAGCAGGTCACACAGCATCCATAGGAAGCCAAGGGTAACCAATGTTATGGGCCTGGGCCCGTCGTATCCACCCAGGACCAAAATGTTGGTTACCCTTTACTTCCTTTGGGTGTTGTGTGACCTGCTGAGCATCTCCAGCACAAATTGCATCGACCCCAGCATCGGCGCAGACTTTCTTGTTTAACTCCTCCAGCCGATTGCTTGTTTTTGAATATTTTATTTTCAAAGACTCATGCAAATGCAAACAATACAAAACACACAATATCATTTACAGAGTCCAGAATTTTTTGTCTCCCCCTCCCCTAGTTTCCTCCCCCCACCATCTCTTCCCTCAACTTATACAAACCCACAATTACACAAGAGTTACAGCCTAGCACCAACAGGATCCATGACCTTCCTCAAAGGTTGTTGTTTCGTGAGAAGCAGTTAACGTTTCACATCGACCTCACACCAGACCTGATACAGTGATTGACTTTTCAGGCTTTATTTTGGAATTTCTAGATTTTTATTTGTTTTGTTTTTATAACTTAGAGATTGAAGTCCTTGAGATTAGCTGCAGGTTTGTAATGTCCCCATTTCCAGTTAGTGTACCTTAATACATCAGCTGGAATTGTACAAGTGGACTGGGTCCCACTCTCATGAAATCTGAGATTTCTCTTTATTTTCAAAGTGGCAGCACAAATCTGGGTTAAACCAAGACTAGGGGCAGCAGCAGTGGAAATTTCAACTCTTGCCCTTGGCACGCTGTAGAAGACAAGACCGTGCTGGCCAAAGTTCAGGGTGGCTGTGAGGCAGGCAATTCTTAAGGGGGTCCTATTTATGGAGGATGAATAAGTTCTATGTTTTATTTCATCTGATGTGTAATACATGGAGACAAGATGGCCTGGAAGGAGTGCAATCTTTTATTGTGAATTTGATCTGTTATGGCAGGCATCATAGTTATCCAACAGTGATGTTCCTCCTTTCAATTAATTTTCTCAGTTCTGTGATTAAACATCTAAGTCAGACAGAGCTGGGTGCCAGCTCCTTCCTTTTTGCTGATGGTGAACCCTTTCCCTACTCTGTCCCTTTTCCTCCTTCCTTGAAGTGACTTTGAGGGGCCTGCTTCCATTGCTCTCAGATCATGCTTTCTTACCCAACTCCTTGGAGGATGAAAGGAAACACATGCAGTGGGCAAGTCAAGGTCAAGTTAACCTCCAACCCACAAGACAGCTGGTTACATAGCGCAGGTTCAGAGGAAGATCAGCTACTCATGCAGAAAGACCTGGAGAATGTTTACAGAAACCCACACAAATGTCATCAGTGATTCAGTTAAGTGTGGAGAAGGTACTTGCTGATATTAGAAAGTTCCAAGTCTTTTTGGCAGGAGCACATTGTGTACCTTGCATCCTCTGTGGTGGTTGGATAGATACACATGTGGCTTGTGGTTGAACAGCTCAGAATAGACCATTGTAGAATCACTCTCTGATCCCTTATGTCTTTTTCAACGCTTGTGGACAAGGATTGAATACATGTCTCAAATGTGTACAAACCCATTTGCCTTCACTGGGAACCTCCAACAGCAGGTGATTATATAAACAGTTCCAGCTGACACTCACTGTTCAAAGTGGGGATAATATTTGAAGCGAAGTGGAAAATAACCAAACAATCTAAACAACAAATTGTCTGGAGCAGAGTTGAGTAAAACAGAACTGCTGGCCATAATTGTGTGGCTGCAGTTCCTTTTTATTTGAAGACTTCATTTTGCATTAGATCACTTAGTTTTTAGCTCAGAACTTTTAACTCATGAGGCTTTCAAAGAAAACTTTAAAGGAGATGTCTCCCCATGAGTTTCCTTTGGTAGAGGCAGTCTCGCCTTTACTTTAAAACCGAACCATTACAAAGAGCATGCTGCAGGTTTTCTGCCCACATTCTGCTTGCTTCTTCATCTCTGGTTTTCCATAATAGTGTGCTGAGGGTGGGCACAATGGGAAACTGCATTGGCTTGTTATTTACAACCCAAATAATCTGGAAAGCACAACAATTTTTATCCACAGTAAAAACAGAAAATTCTTTTAACACTCAGTTGGTCAGCCCGCATCTGCGGAAAGAGAAACCGTTGGAGAACCTTTTTCAAAATTGGCATTTTATTTGAATTTATAAGATATGGTAAACAACTCTGGGTTCTTCACAGAGGAAAAGAAACAAAAAAAAACATAAGACACTAAACAAAGAGCAGGTTTTAAGTCAGTTATTAAAATCTTAATCGAGGTGGGGAAGAAGGATAATCTTGGAGAAAAATTCCATGTGTTTAATGTCTGGTGTTGACACATTACTTGGATTCAGACCCTCCTATCTAGTGGGTTTCTAATATGTGGTCCAAGATGATGTCCTCTGGGCAATAGTGTTTGGGAGTGAGACATTTACACATACACACAGACTTTGGCAGGTTAACAGATACTTATGTGGAAGGCCATTTGGTGCATCCAGATGTCCAAGTGATCATTCTGTGTAAAGAACTTGCCATTCCTTAATTGCATAGTGGACAATGAAGAAGGTTGTCTAAGGTTACAAAAGGATTTGATCATCTGGCTGATAGAATTGAGCTCAGACATCAGGGGATGGTGACAAAAGCAGACCCATAGTGGTGAGGCTGCAAATGGGGCTCCCGTGGTATGCTGCCTCACAGATCTTGGAATGACTGCAGGGCATTCTGAAAGAAGAGGGTGAACAGACAGTTGTCATAGTGCACGTAGGTACCAATGATATGGGAAAGAAAATGAGATGAGGTCCTAGAAGCTGAAATTGGGAAGTTAGGAAATAGTTTAGAAAATGGGACCTCAAGGGTAGTAATCTCAGGATTTCTACCTGTTCCACATGTTAGTCAGAGTAGGAATAGCAAGCTAGAACATAGGACACTACAGCACAATACAGACCCTTTGGCCCTCAATGTTGTACTGACCTATATATTCTTACCAAAAAAAGCCCTTTCTTCTTCATAATCCTCTATTTTTCTATGTGCCTGTCTCAGAGTTTCTTAAATGGCCCTATTGTTCCAACCTCCACCATACCTGGCAAGGGATTCCAGGTACCCATAAATCTCTGTGTAAAAAAAAACTTACTCCTGATATCTCCCCTAAAATGTCCTCCCTTCACTGGTGTTTGCTACTCCCGCCCTATGAAAAAGGTGCTAGCTATCTACCTTATCTATGCCTCTCATAATCATGTAGTCACCTCTCATCCTTCTTCGCTCCAAAGGGAACAGTCCAAGCTCTGCTAACTTTAGTTGGGATGAATATGTGCCCCATGCAGGAGGAATGGTTTCAGATTTCTGTGGCATTGTAACTGGTTCTGGCTGAGGTGGAACTAGAACAAACTGGATGGTCTAAACCTGGGCAGGACCAGCATCAAATGCTCTGAGGGGATCATTCGCATGTGCTGTTGGGGGAGGATTTAATCAAATATGGCAAGGAGATGGAAATCACAAGATGACAAGATATATGAGCAGAAGTAGGCCCATTGGCCCATTGAGTCTGCTCCGCCATTCTAATCATGAACTGATCCATCCTCCCACACAGCCCCATTCCCCAGCTTTCTCCGTGAATCCTGACTCATCAAATGTCTGTCAATGTCTACCTTAAATATACCAAATGTCCTCACTTTCACAGCTGCCTGTGGCAACAAGTTTCATTGACTCATGACCCTCTGACTAAAGAAAGTTTTCCCCATCTGTTTTAAATTGATGCCTTTTTATCCTGAAATGATGCCCTCATCCAAAAATCGCCTACCATAGGACACATCCTCACCACATGTACTCTGTCCAGGCCTTAGAGCATTCAAAATGCCTCTATAAGGTTCTCCCTCATCCTTCTGTGCCCTAATGTGTACAGTCTAAGAGCCGACAATTGTTCCACATACACTAACTCTTTCATTCCTGCTATCATTCTGGTAAACCTTCTCTGCTCCCTCTCCAATGAAAACACATCTTTTCTCAAATAAGGTGCCCAAAACTGTACACAGTTCTCCAAGAGAGGTCTCTCCAAGTTGTTAAAAGATTCTCAACTTTATATCCCTGCTCTTATTTGCTATTCCTCTAAAAATAAATGCCTACGTTGCATTCGCCTTCTTCACCACTGACTCAACATTTATGCTATCCTGCACAAGGACTCCCAAGTCCCTTGGCACCTCAGACTTTGAATCTTCTTCTCATCTAAATAACTGTCTGCCCATCTATTTCTTCCACCAAAGTGCATGACCATACACTTTCCAACATTGTACTTCATCTGCCACCGCTTTGCCCAATCTCCCAATCGATCCAAGTCTCTCTGGAGCCATTCAGTATCTTCAACACCACCTCCCCTATCACCTATTTTTGTGTCATCTGTAAATTTAGACACAAAACCATCTATAGCATCATCCAAATAATTTATATACAACATAAAAATAAGCGGCCCCAACACTAAACCCTGAAGAACACCACTGGTAACCAGCAGCCAACCAGAATAGGATCCCTTCATTTCTACTCTCTGTTTCTTTCTGATCAGCCAATTCTCTTGCCATGCTGGTATCCTTCCTGTAATTCCATGGGCCCTCACCTTGTTCAGTAGCCTTGTGTGTGGCACTTTGTGGAAAGCCTTTTGAAAGTCCAAATATACAACATCCATGTCTCTGTCTCTCCTACTTGTGATCTCTTCAAAAATTTGTAGTAGGTTTGTCAGGCATGATTTTCCTTTAAGGAAACCATGTTGACTTGGGCCTATCTTTTCATGCACCTCCAAATACTCCATATTCTCACCCTTGATAATCAACTCCAACAGCTTCCCAACCACCAACATCTGGCTAATAGGTGTATAATTTCCTTTCTGCTGCCTTGCTCCATTGTTAAACAGCAGAGTTCCAGTCCACTGGAACCAACCAGACTCCATTGATTCTCAGAAGATTATTACCAATGTCTTCACAATCACTACACCTACCTCCTTCAGAACCTGAGGGGGCATTCCAACAGGTCCGGGGGAGTTACCTACCCTTTGACCATTTAGCTTCCCTTCTCCCTCATGATCTTGACTGCACTCACTTCTCTTCTGAGAGAGCCATGAGAGTCCTGTATGCTACTAAAGTCTTCCACAGTGAAGACTGAGCCAAAATATTCATTCAGTTCCTCTCCTTGTCTCCCATTACAATGTCTCCAGCATCATTTTCTATTAATCCTATGCCTACTTTGGTCACTCTTTTACTCTTTCTATATTTAAAAAAAAAAGTTTTTTGTATTCTCTTTGATATTACTTGCTAACCTCCTTTCCTATTTCATCCTTTCCTGCCTAATCACCTTCTTTACCAAGTCTTTAAAAGTTTCCAGGTCCTCCATCTTCCCACTAATTTTTGTTTCACTGTCTGCCCCCTCTCTTTCGCGTTTACTTTGGCTTTATTTTCCCTTGTCAGCCACAATTGTCTCCTTTTTCCATTCACAACTTTCTTTTTGGTATGTGCCTGTCCTGCACTTTCTCTCATAAACTCCAGCCATTTGCTGATCTGCAGTCTTCCCCATTAACGTGTTTTTCCAATCGATTTTGGCCAGATTCTCTCTCACGTGACTGTAATTTCCTTTACTCCACTGAAGTACCAACACATCTGACTTTAGCCTCTCCTTTTCAAATTTCAAAGTGAATTCAATCATGTTGTGATCCCTGTCTTCTAAGGGTTCCTTTATCTTGAGCTCTCTAATCACCTCGGAGGGAAGCGATGCAGAGACCAAAGCTAAAGTTACAAAAGAGAAAAGTAAGACGTATTTGTCAAATACCAAAGACAAAAACAATGTATGTGATAGGAGCTGAGGACATCAGTACAATCACTGAAGAGGTAGCCACAAAGATTAATCGATTGTAAGAAGACAACGAACATCAGAATGCCTGTAGTATTTGAACCAAGTTCAATAAATGAGGCACATGTCAGTACAAAGGGGTATGATTACAGAATTACAGCCATTTCAGAAACATGGAAATGATTGGGAATTAAATATCCAGCGATTATATAGAGATCCTCAACTCCTATCATCTCTATAATGCCTGTCTTTGCCATGTTAGAAGTCTCCACTGGGAAGACAGGCACATAATAGTAATTCAATGCTTCAGCCATTTCCACATTAATTCCTCTTCTCTTACAAGAGACCTACGCTCAGTCTAGCCACTCTTTTCCTCTTCATATATTTGGTAAAAGTTTTTAATATGTTGTACTAGCTTACTTTTATAATCATCTTTTCTTTATTGGTTGCTTAGTGGTTCTCTGTTATTTAAAGTTTTCCCAATATTTTAAATTTGCTGCTTCTTCTACTTTTGGGAGCATTATGTGCATCCGCTCTTCGTTTGATGCCCTCCTTTATTTCTTTATTCATCCAAGGCTGCCTCTCCTTACCCTTACTGTCTTGGTTAGCTCAGTGGTTAGAGCACTGGTCTTGTGAACAAGGTTCGTTGCTCACTGGGGCCTCATTTCTGTGAGGGGCGTTGGACAATGTGGCGACTCTCTGTCTTCCTTACGGTAGACAAAGTTAAAGAATTTCATGTATGTTACATTATTATGTGACAATAATGGAACCTTTACCTTATTTTTACCTTAATCTTTTAACTGGAATATACCTTTGTAGAAAATCTCTTTAAAAGTCTTCCACTGTTCCTCAACTATCCCACCACGTAACCAGTGGTCCCAGTGTACACTTGTCAACTCTTCCCTCCTCACGTTATCTTCTCCCTGGTTTAGCCATTACATCAAATTATTTCATCCACCACTTGTAATGAGAAAGTTAATCTTACAGTGATCACTGTATCCAAGAAGATCCCTAACTATAAGATCATTACCTGTCTCATTGCACAGAACCAGATCAAAAACAGCATGTTTCCTCGTAAAAACACAATGCTGGAGAAACTCAGCAGTTCACAAGGATACTTTATACTGATAAAGATACATAACCAACACTTCAGGTCTGAGCCTTCATCAAGGTATGAGCAAAATGTAGGCAGGCGACCGAATGCTGGGGTGGGGAGAGGGGGAGGGTGGAGAGCACAGGCAAGAGGTAAGGGAGGGAGGGCACAAAACAAAAGATAGCCTGTGCCGCTGCAATATCTTTATTTGATGGCCTATAGTCAAATCCCAACAGTGATTTTTTTTCTCCTTCACTATCTATAATCCCTATACAGATGGATTTAATATTCTGCTTCTTAGATCCTACATAGTTTCTATCACCCGGATCTCATTTTGAATCAAGACCAATACCCTTCCTGTCTATCCTTCGGAATTACCTGTTACATAGAGGACTTGAGTTGCAAGGAGAGATTGGATCAGCTGTCACTGTTTTCCTGGAGGGAAGCTAAAGGATGGCCTTATAAATTATATTAATGATATAAACCATCATATTACATTAAAATGATGAGGAGAATATAGAAAGCAATGGGAAAGGTAGGTGTTCATTTCAGTCCCTGCAGGGACTGGAAGAGCGGTATGTGCAGGAGAGGCATAATCTTAAAAAGGGTGAGAGGTAGATGTTCATTTCAATCTCTCCTTTGGCTAATTATCTGCAGCTAATACAAAGAAGGGAAGTTCAAGAGGAGCAGCCAGTGTGTGAGTAGTGGTTTGAGGCTTCGGCTCGAGAGGCTTCAGTGAGCAGCTGAGGATGTACAACAGGTAAAGTCAGGTAAGATCTTGGCATAATAATAGAGTTGGTAGTGGAATGGCAACTAGGGCAGTGGAATACTCTGATTGCAGGATGTGGGAAATCTGGGAGAGCACAATTGTCCCTGATGACTGCACCTGCAAGAGGTGCATCCATCTGCAGCTCCTTACAGACCGAGTTATCAAACTGGAGCTGGAGCTGGATGAACTTTGGATCATTCAGGAGGCAGAGAGACAGAAGCTATAGAGAGACAGTGATCCTCAAAAGGCAGAAGGTCGGTAACTGGGTGAAGCAAGGGGAATGGTCATTTAGTGCAGGGAACTAAACAATAAGTAAACTGTTTAGGATACCTTTGGGTGGGATGATCCACCAGACACAAGTCATAGTGGGCAAGTCACTGGCATAAAGTCTGACCCTTTGGCTAAGAAGGGAATGGGGGAGAAGAGGAGAGTTATGATGATTGGGGATTCAGTCATTAGATGAACAGTTCGGAGGTTCTGTGAACAAGATTGAGACTCCTGCATGGAATGTTGGTCCCCAGCTGAGGTGATCAAGGACATCTCAGATTGAGCCAACAGCATTGCCATGCAGGAGGGAAAGCAGACAGAAGTTGTGGTACATGTTCGTACCTATGATGTAGATACAAGTGGGGAGTAGGAAAGAAGTTAGGAAGGAATCTGAGAAGCAGGACCTCAAGGATGGTAATTTCAGGATTACTGCCTGTGCCACGTGCCGGTAAGATTAAGAATAGGATGTGGTGGCAGACGAATGCCTGGCAGATTTGTGGATCATCGGGATCTCTTCTGGGGATGATATAACATGGACAAAAAGGACAGGCTGCACCTGAACTTAGAGGGACCAATATCTGGCTGGATAGATTTGCTAGAGCTGTTGGAGAAGGTTTAAACTAATTTGGCAAGGGGATAGGAACCAGAATGTGAGTTTGCCAGTGCATATTGCAACAAGATTGGAGAGAGAATGAAAATGTTTCCCCTTAGCAGAAGTGACTATATCCAGAGGCCATAGGGTGAGGATAAGAGAGTTAGAGGGGAATCAGAGAAACAAAATATTCACTGAGAGGATGGTTGGAATCTGGAACACACTGGCTGAGGAGGTGATCGATGCCAAGACTCTCTAGACACCCAAGAGGTATCTGGACAAGTATGTATTGCTAGGGCAGAGAAGGCTACAGACCAAGTGTTGGTAAATGGGATTAGTACAGATGGGTACACAATGGGCTCAAGGTCCTGTTGAAATGATGCATCAAAGGTTATGGGGAAAAGGCTGGGAAGTGTGGCTGAGTGGAAGAATGGATCAGGTCATGGTGGAGCAGACTCAATGGGCCAATCAGCCTACTTCTGCTCCTATATCTTATGGTCTGCAAAATTCAGCTACCCATAGAAATTCATCTCCATGTTCTGCTTATTTTCTGCAAGCAAAGATATTAACCCAAGGGCTTGCAACTTCACTCTCTTCTTGCAGCTGTAGAACTAATCTTCAGAACCAGTGGAAAATCGTTGAACCAACAATGAATGATTTCAGAAGCACATTGCAGGTGCCCACCACTATCGTTTCAAATGAATCCCTATGGAGTCTCTACATTATCCTTGTGCTCTTTTTTAAAATATAGGTGTAACATCATCTGGCATCACCTCAAATGGTTAGAGGAAAGGCATCTTTCCATTTTATCCCTCTTTTTTCCTTTGCAAACTAGGATGCTGAGACCCCAGCACCACTGTCTTTCTGTATTGAAGGCTCAAGACTCATCTGGTACCTCTGTCCTGCTTTCTGCCTTGATTTCTCCTCCAATGTCTAATCAGACCCACTACTACCCATTTCATGCTCATGTACCAAAAGGGAATTTATGAAGACCTGTTTACGTTTGCAACCAATCTTTTTCTTAGTTTTTGCCCCTCTAGTTCTCACTGAAGTGTTCATTCACCTGACACCCGCCATGTGCTCTTTGAGTTTGCTTTAATTTACACTTTGGTTGCCCTACCATTCTTTCCAATGGAAATAGCTATACTGTTTATCTGATCCATCCTTTCTGTTCACTTTGGCTACCACTCCTGAATTCCAGTTGCCCCTGGGCCAGATCTGCTTTGCCCCATTGAGATTGCTCCTTCTCTTAGAACATTACAGCACAGTACAGGCCCTTTAAATGCCCCGATCGTTCCAGCCTCCACCACCACACCTGACAATGCATTCCAGGCGCCCACTACCCTCTGTGTAAAAAAAACATAACCTTGACATCTCCCCTAAACTTCCTTCCCCTCATCTTGTACAAATGTCCTCTAGTGTTTGCTAATCTCACCCCTGGAAAAAGGCTGACCACCATATGCCTCTCATTATCTTGTAGACCTCTGTTAGGACATCTCTCATCCTTCTTCACTCCAAAGGAAAAAGTTAACCTTGCCTCATAAGGTACATTACTCCAGATTAAACCCCAACTGCCACTTTTCCACTCAACTCTGCATCCTGTCTATATCTTGTTATAACCTTCAAAAACTTTCTACACTATTTACAACACCTCCATCCTGTGTGTCATCTGCAAACTTACTGACCTATCCCTTTAATTATTCGTGCAGATCATTCATAAAAATCACAAAGAGCAGGGGTCATAGAACAGATTCCTGTGAAACTCACATAGTCACTCCAGACAGAATACATTCCATCCACTACCACTCTCTGCTTTCTACGGGAAAGCCAATATTGTATCCACACAGCCAAGTTTCCATAGATCCCATGCCTCATGACATTCCGAGTGTCTACCTTGGGAATCTTGTCAAATGCATTACTAAAATCCATATACACCACATCTACCTCCCTACCTTCAATTTATTTTGTTAATTCCTCAAAATTAGGCTCGTGACGCACAACTTACCCCTCACAAAGCCATGTTGACTATTCCTGAGAAGTCAATACTTTTTTAAATGCTTGTAAATTCTGTCTCTAAGAATATTCTTCAAAAGTTTGCCCACCATTGACACAAGGGTCACTGGTCTATAATTCCCAGGATTCTCCCTATTACCTTTTTTTAAAAAAGGGGGACGATATTTGCCATTCTCCAATCCTCTAGTTCCTCGCCTGTGGCCAGGGAGGATGCAAAGATAATTGTCAATGCCCCAGCAATCTCTTTTCTCATTTCCTGTAGAAACCTGAGGTTTATTGTGTCTGGCCCTGGGACTTATCAATCTTGATGTTTTTAAAAAGATCCAGCACTTCCTCCTTCTTAACCTCAACATGCTCCATCACATAAGCTTGTTCTATACTCACCCTACATTGACCAAGTGTTCTCTCTGGTGAACACTGAAGCAAAGTATTCATTTAGGACTTCCCGCCTTCTCTGCCCTCAGGCACATGTTGTCCCCAGACACATGTGCCTCCTTTATCCTTATGTGGCCCTACCTTCACCCTCATCATCATCCTGAACTTCACATATGCATAGAACACTGTAGGGTTTTCCTTAATCCTAAAGGCAACACGGTTGACAAAGCAGTTAGCGCAGCACTGTTACAATACCAGCGATTGGGATAGAGGTCCAAAACCTACACTGTCTGTAAGGAGTTGGTACATTCTCCCCATGCTTGCATGGGTTCTCCCCAGGGATTCTGGTTTTCCCCAGGGACTCTGGTTTCCTCCCACCCTCCAAAAATATGTACTGGCGGTTGTAGGTCAATTGGGTGTAATTGGGTGGCATGCACTCTGGGCAAAAATGGCCTGTTACTATGCTGTATGTCTACATATTTAATTTTTAAATTTTCATGCCCCTTTCTAGATCTCCCATGCCCTTTGTTAAGTTTCATCATGCCTACTACACAGTACTCATGACCCTTTCTTATCTTTAGCTTCCTAAACCTTATGGATGCTTCTTTCTTCCTCTAAAGTAGCTGTCTCACCTCTTTTATCAACCACTGTTCCCTTATCCAACCATCTTTTCCCTGACTCAATAGGACAAGCCTTTCCAAACCCCCCCCACCGTGCAAGTGGTTCCTAAACATCTTCCACGTTGTTTCTGTACTTTTCCCCAAGAAAATCTTTTCCTAATTTACTCTCCTCAGTTCTTGTCTCATCCTATCTTAATTATACCTTCCCCAATCAAACAATTTACCATTTTGTCTACTCCTATCCTTGTCCATAGTTGTGGCTCCCCCACCGAGAAGTCTGTCACCTGACCAGGTTCATTATCTAGCACTAGATCCAGTATGACCTCTCCTCTCATCAGCTTGTCCATATACTGTCTCAGGAATCCTTCTTGGACACACCTGACGAGTTTTGCCCCATTTATCGCTGTTATTCCTACACCTTTCCAAACTCTACCTACTTATCAGCTCCTCAGTATCCCGAGAGCCATTTGAGGGCCTGTAGACTACTCCCAGTAGAGTGATCGCTCCCTTCCTGTTACTGATTGGCTACTTTTGTTTTGGGTACTTAATTTCTTCCACTCACTCTTCCTCTAATTGGCCTGCTTCATTCTTAAGCCAGAGAAAAGAGGAAGGAGAAAAAATGAAGGCAAAGATGAGAGAGGGAGAGAGGTAAAGAGGCAAAAGGAGCTGGAGGTGTTATTTGGCCCTTGGACATGAATATGGGTAGGGACATAAGAAATGCAATCAAGGACAGAGGAAATAGGTTCCTACACAAGGTAAAAAGGGTACAGAACAAGGTTTTACTTTCAAGAAGACTGAAATATGGTGAAAACAAACACAATAACACATTTATAAGGCATCACGAATGCAGCAAAAAGCAACAAAATATTTCAGAGGAGCATTATCAAACTAAATATAAAATCAAAGTACGTCAGTCAGGAACATCATCTTACAAATTTACAAGGTGTTGGTCAGATCGTACTTGGAGTGTTGTGCACAATTTTGGCCACCCAGGTATGGGAAAGATATCATTAAGAACGTTGCCAGAACTGATAGGCTTGAATTATAAGTTAGATAGCCTGGGATTTACCTCTTTGGAGTGTAGGAGGCTAGGACTGGATCTTACTGAGGTTTATAATTTATGAGGGGCATTAATAAGTTCAGCTGTCTTTTTTAATTCCAGGGCAGGGGAATCTAAAGCTGGAGAATGTAGATTAAAGGTGAGAGAGAAATATTTTTAAATGATCTGAGAGGCACCTTCTTTGCACAGATGGTAGTGGTATGTGGAACAAGTTGCACGAAGAAGTGGTGGAGGTGGGGACAATTGAAAAGTTTAAAAGTAGACAGAAGTACGGATAAGAAAGGTTCAGAGGGATGTGGATCAAATGGAACTAGTTTGGTCGGCATGGAGAGGTTAGGCCAAAGGGCCTGTTTTTATCCTGTGGAAATCCATGACGTTATGAGGATGTGTGGAAAGATAATTAAAGGGTTGGTCAAAGAGTTTTTTTTTTATTTTAAAGAGTGCCTTAAAGGAGGAAAGAGAGGTAAAGAGAGTTCTCGTTTCAGAAGGGCTTTCAACCTGAAATATTTGTTTTCTTTCTATCTCCATGGTTAAGAAATGTAGTCCCGCCCAAATAAATGACATTGGATGAATGTTGGAAGGGGCATGGTATGGTCATCTGCATTAAACTGTACTGCAAAGGATAATAGGGGAGATTAACTGTGACTCAATCAAATAGGGTGTCATAGAACATTACAGCACAGTCCAGGCCCTTCAGCCCACGATGTTGTACCAACCCATATATGCGTTAAATGACCCTATTGTTTCAGCCTCCACTACCACCCCTGGCAATGCATTCCAGGCACCCACAGCTCCCTGTGTGAAAACACTTATCCTGATGTTTCCCCTAAACTTTCTTCCCTTACTTTGTACATCAGTGACTTTAATTTAGTGATGTTTCAATGTTGTGACGTCAGAGCAGAGGAAGCAAGTAAGATCACCCATATTGTTGGGTCTCCTACATCATGGATCATCAGATCTTGGCCATAATTCCACTTTCCTGCCTGTTTCCTAGAACCTTGGCTTCCCTGATATAGACAGGAAGTTGATCGGAGGATTCGGACATGGTGTTTGAGTAAGATGGCTACCATCTCATGAGGTAATAATATAGTTATGGAGTTGGCAGAAAGGAAGGAAATGATCTTGTTCTTCTGTAGGTGCTCTAAGGTACATACATCTTTGAATAAAAAGATTAAAACTGTGCTAGCAAGGCTTCCTTACTCTCCTTGTTTGAAACTTATAGGTCCCTCGCCTTCATGTAAAATATTCTGCTTTCCTGTTCTTCTTACGAAAGAAAACAATTCCACATTTCCCCACACCAGTGATCTACATCCACATTCTTGTTCACTGATCTATATATCCTTGCAACCTTCTCTGCCTGTCCCGCATCGGACTTGTCAGCCACAAACGAGCCTGCAGCTGACATGGACTTTTACCCCCTCCATAAATCTTCGTCCGCGAAGCCAAGCCAAAGACTGCAGAGCTACCTTTCACTCCTAACTCTGCATTGCATCAAACCTGGACACATCACACTTGTTCCGTCATCTAAGTCATTGATGTAGACTGTAAATAACAGAGGAGCAAGTACTGTCCCCAGCAGTTTTCACGCAGTTCAAGACTGCCAACCTGAAAATGGACACATTTACTCCAGCTCTCCTTTTCCTCAGTTAACCAAACTTTAATTCGATGAGCATGCATTGGTATGAAAGAACAGAGGCAAGATCCTCCAAAATTCAAATATGTATATACATGTAAAATGCATGCGCTTAACATGCAATAGACTCAAACAGCTCCATCTATGCTAACTTATTACCCCAGTTGATCTTGGGTAACAACAAATGCCTCATGAAAATCCAATGACACAACTTGGCACAGATGGATACTTGATGGTCAGACCTGTTTCTGTGCTAAACTACTCTGTAAATGGCCAATCATGGTACATCGCTGTGTGGTAAGGGACCTGCTCTGCCCAAGACCATAAGAAACTGCAGAAGGTGTGAACATGGCTCAGACCTTCGTACACACCTCCAGTATTGACTATTGACTCCATTTACACTTTCTACTGCCTTGGTAAATGAACCAACCTATTAAGAGACATCTTCCACCAGGCAAACTCTCCTCAACCATCGTGAAGAGGATTAATTAGTGTGCGATCATGCACCACCAGATTTAGGGACAGGTTCTTTCCCATGATGATTGAACCTCATACTGCCAAAATTATGTTTCCTTTGTTCTATACTAAATTATCGCTCTCTGTCTCTCTGCATTTCTGTCCTGTGTCTCACTTGTATGTGATGTCAAGCTGGAATACTCATAAAACAAACTTTCTCACTGCATCTTGGTATATGTGGCAATAAATTTGAATGCACTATGACAGGATCCGCTCACTTCACCTCCTCTACCTCAAAAACACTCGACCTGCCAAAGCATTACTTCCCTTAAATAAATCTATACTGACTCTAATGTTTTGTGATTTAAATGTTCTAGTGACACACCTCTTAAAAAAAATACCATAAGAATGTAGCTCGACCCGACAGCAGGTGAACAGCCAGATGTTCCCTGCTTTCTCCACCCCTCTTTTGAACAGCAGGATTACATTAACCTCTGTACACTCGGCAGGGGCAGATTTTAAACCAGGGAATGAGAGAAGATGAAATTTATTCTTTATTCGTTTATCCCTCCACATCATGGTGCTGAACATTGACAATGGTCTCCCCATTCATCAAGCCACAATCCCAGTGAAGAATTCATTTACTCCTTTAGTTTATGTCTCTCTACTGTTCAGTAACCGAGTTCTTCTTGCTGCTACCTTACTCTAAAAATCTTCAATCATGTTGTTCCAACTTTAAAGCTCATGCTGAAATTCTCGTCATGATAATGTATACTACCTGATGAGGTTGTTTTTTTTCCATTTTCTTTACATGGATGGTTAGCTCGTTCTTTTATAGACAGACGATGGCATCATCTGAGTATTACAGATGGGTTCCTTCAATTTATTTTTTTAAATTTAGACATACAGCACAGTAACAGGTTCTTCTGGCCCATGAGCCCATGTTGCCCAATTACACCAATTAACCTTCAACACCTATATGTTTTGAATAGTGGGAGGAAACTGGAGAGCTCGGAGGAAACCCATGCAGATGTGAGGAGAATATAAAACTCCTTACAGACATTACCAATTCAAACCCCGGTCACTGGCACTGTAAAACCAGGGTGCTCACTGCTCTGCCAACCATAGAGAAGACTAAACCTCCTTTTATCTGTTTTTAAGATAGATGCCTAAAATGTTAATGCACAAATATGGTCAATAATTATTTGAGTTAAAAACTTAAAGAATGATGGACCATATTTGCACATTAATTATCACAGAGTAATGATATCTGTGTCTCTTTACCAGTTTGTTTTAAGAAATGACCTGTTTCAGTATTATCCATCTGATGAAATATACCATCCTTACCTAGTCTGTCCCTCATGTCCAAGCCCACAGTAATAAGGTTGACTCTAAAGAGGCAGCAAGAGAGATGGACAATAAATATTCACCTAGAACAATGCCCAAGTCTGATTTTAAAAAAAGCCCTCTGGTAAGTATTATACTGAAAGGTTCGGTTGAGAGATCCATTTGTAAAAGGGAGCAAACTATAATGGCTTGAATTTCTATGTCCCAAGTCTTTGTAGCCAATTAAATCCTTGAAGAGTAATCTAATGCAGGCTCATAAGCAGACAGGCTCCAAGAGCAGTTTGTTAATGACTAAAAGATCGATTGTTTTAATAATATTAGGAGTATAATGTTGAGCCAGACAGGAGTTCCCTGCTCTTAAACACAGTGCTTTGGAATACAAGGGCAGACAGAGCTTGGCTTACCATCCAATACTCATGCTGTACTCCCTCAGCACTGGATTTGTGTATCAGTCTGGATTTTTGAACTCAAATCCCTGAAGTGGAATTTCTGACTCAAAATGCAGGAGGTTCATCAACTGACACACAACTGATATTTAAAATTTCGTCTATAATAACTCTGTAACGATACTCAGAAGCAAACCAAGTTCAATTATGGAACCAAGAATAAAGCTGAGGCTGCCATGTTCAATCTGACATACAAAGATAATCAATTATAATAACAGAAATCTTTAGTAACATTACATTCAAAAACACAAGGCACCTCAGAGCTCTGTTCCCTCAAAACCCATGACTGTGTAGCCAGGTTCAGTTCCAACAACATCCATAAATTAACTGATGACACTGCCAATAGGTAATGATGAAGCAGAATATAGAATGGAGATCAAGAACTTGATTGTGTGGTCCCAGAACAACAATATTGCCCAATAAATTGCTTGTGTGCATTAAAAAGGAACCACACACTTATCTTTATTGATGGGACAGTGGTAGAAGGGATTGGTAGCTTCCAATCCCTGTGAGTCCATATAATCGGAGGACATATCCTGGAAGCAGCACATCCAGGCCCATCAATGCTCTACTTTCCAAGGAGTTTGAGGAGATATGGCATGTCATCAAAACTCTATCAAACACAGTTTACCTGTGGCTAGCTACGTCACGATAGTGTTTGGAAACTTGAATGCCCAGGAACATAGAATGTTGCAGAAAGTGGTAGATACACCCAAGTCCATCACAGACACCAACCTCTCAACCATTGAAGGCCTCCATGAATCTGACAAAGATTTCATGCTAAGTTAAAGGAATCTCAAAATTGATGCAACTTACAATTCCTTGTTCACCATTAAATATTCCTCCAGCTACTGGTATAACTGTCCTAATTATTTTCCTATTGCACATATAGGATTTCTTGTGGGCTTTGACACTCAACCCTACAATTCGCGTTGTCCAGCAAACACTGCTTTTTAACAATCCTCAAACGTGTTATTTCTTCCTCTTTTTTGTTTTTGCTAAACTGTTGGCTTTGACAAAGCACATATAGCCTGCCTTTCTTTAAATCACTGTTTGTTATTTCAAGATCTCAACAACAATACACCAAAATTCAGTTTCCCATTGATGAACAGCGCTGTTGTTAAGTTGTGCAAATATATTCACAGAGACCCAAAAGGCTCTTCCCAAACACAGTGGAATTTCATGGTTTCCAAGTTTCCATGATTACATGATGATTTATTAGCATCATAAATCATTAGTCATTAATCATAGTTCTCCTAACCCCCCTCCCCCCCCCCTCCCAGAGCAGCAGGTGTGTGGAATTATTTTCTTTAACTCCACTTTCTGAAACTTTCAAAATCTTTTAAAGCAGCCTAATGTTTTTTTAAATATAAAAAAAAGTGTAAAAGCCAGGTCTGGAGGCAGCTGCACAACCTGGGAGCTTGGCTGCCAGAGCCCAGCTTGCTGCCTCTAGTTTTTACCAGTGAGAACATGAAAAACTAAGAGAGTAGCATGAGGAAACAGCTAAAGCTGTAGCAGTGATCGGTAACACCATTTGGCGGGTCTGAGGAAAGGAGCTGATCATTATGTTTCAATGCAAAACCAATGTGTAGGGTTCAGAGCCAAGGTGGACCAACAAGTACCTTTAAAATGGGAAAAAAGTTTTCACAGGAGTGTTATTGAAGATTAAAAATAAAACTGGACATATTTTTTTTTCCAAAAGTTTTTCTTCCGGAAAATAAATAGGGGATTATGATAGACAACTTCAAGCTGAACACAAAAATAATTTCAGATTTGCTGTATCACAGAAGTAGGTGGGGAAACATCGCATTAACTGTTATTGAATTTAGCATGTTTAATCGCATCATGATGTTGACACATTGCGCTCGTTCAACTGACCTAAAAATGTTTTGCCATTGCTTTTTGTTTGTAGTCAGCCTCTCATGTCAGTGCCCAACAATAGACACATTGATGGATTCCAGTTGTCCTGATACTGCTTTTCCATGTCCTAGTGAAATCTTTCACCGTGTCCTTCACTGACTGCAACGAGATGAGCAGGGACAAACTCTAAGCGTGAATTCAGGAAATGAATTTTCAATGGCATGTTCAGGAAGCAAAATCTTTTTTGTCCAGTGCAATCGAGCCACGTATTATGGCAGGTGACCATGACCTTGGTTAAGGGGCAGGTTTTAAGGACCCTCTCAAAAGAGGAAAGAGAGGTGGGAAGATTTGGGGTGGAGGTGATGGAATTGCGGTGTCAAGGGAGCTGAAAGCATTACTGACAATGATGGAGAGACAAAAGCTACACACATCACATTTATGCTGCAGCAGCGGCCCAGGCTAGATAAACATTTCAGGTGTCCTGGGTATTGAGAAAAGATCAGGGAGAATTGAACTCCAATCTGGAAATATCTGAAAGGTGACAAAGAGTACAAAGTATAGCAAAAGGTTAACCTGGAAGACAAATTTACATTATATTGCAAGGGATGAAAAAAAACCCACAGGATTAAACTGGGCAAGGCTAATGTTAAGAATATGTTCAAAAAAGTATTGATGTGTAAATTCAGTTTTCAGGTAGAGAAGTGTAAACAATAACTCAGGAATCATTTCAGAGGTTTATCCCCTCCGGCTGTTAAAGCACTGGGCAACTAGACAGAATTGTGGATTCCTGCAAGAGTGAAGAGTAGAGATTCATTCAGAAGCAGGGTTGATGGTAACTGACCTTCACATTTCCAAGTATAAAACATGAATCTAGCAGAAAGAGAGATGGAGGAAAATTAATTGTTTATTGTCACATGCACCAAGTTACTCTTTTGCAGGTTATCCAGGCAAGTCAACAGCAAACAGTTCCAAAAAGAAGATAAAAGAGAAGAATCTAATGTCATGGAGAAAAGTACAGTAAGAAAAAACTGTGGCAAGTGCTGCAATGAGATCAGGTTTTGGGAGATTCAGGAGAGAGGAAAGTGCGTTGGCATAAATACTCCTGACTGTTTTGAGGCATCTTAATGCTTTATCATTAAGGGCTCCTGTTTATTTAAGATACAGTGACTTATTTTATTAGCAGGTAGAGTGGCAGAACTGCAAATTAACACATGACTTTGAAATTCAATCAGATCGATGTGCTGTGTGAATGTTATCCATTGGATTCTTGGAGTGAAGCACATTTCTAGGTCACTGGGAAAACATTGTGATGTCAAACTCCCAAAAGCATTGGATTGACATCAATTGTGCAAATTTACACCATGCATGCCTTAAACACCGATGCAGGATTTAACTGGGAACCAAGGCCCCTTACCCCAGCTGGTCTAATACCAGGGTATCTGAAGCTTCTATCTTTCTTACTCCAAGATAATCTGGGATGTGAGAGTGATGGTCTGTCCCATCCTTGTTCAGTCTATGGCCTTATACTTCAGGTCCCTCCCTCCCCTCCATAATCATTTCCCATGAGCTTCCTGCATCCCACCACCTGCTCCATCAGCCCACATCCCTCCAAAACTATACCCACTCCCTATGGGGACAGATTTAACAGGGACCTGAGGGGCAATTTCTTTCACTCAGAGAGCGGTCCATATGTGGAACGAGTTGGAGGAACTCTGAAGATAAGGCACCATCCTTGGAGAGAAGTGGACAGTCCATTTTTTAGGTCAGGACGCTTTCTCAAGACAATGGTTTGGGTCAGGGCCCATTCTCTTAAGGTGGGAAAGGGAAAGAGCAAGCATAAAGGGGTTGAGCAAGAGGTAATAGGATACTGGAGGAGGCAGTGGGAGTCAGGAAAGGGAGGAGCCCACAGCACAGGAGTTAGGAATGTGGGAAGAGATAAAGGTAGATGGAAGCAATGGATATTTCTGTCCTTGTATGTGGGAATTGAATGGTCTTGTGTTCTTTGAAGCTGGCCCTGTGCTCCTGGATGAAGACATAGAGCCTGTAGTATCACACCACTTGTGCTTGCCACCAGCTCTTCAAATGCCTTGATGACAAGGTCTCAATGTGTGACTGGGATGCCTTGCATCACACATGCCGTGCTGCTGCTCAAAAGGTATTTGAGTCCTCAAAAGCCTGCCGTCCAAAGCCCTGCAGAATCCATGTGGAGTGCCAACCTGTGGACTTTGCAGCATATTTGTGAATCAGTAGGGAATCAAGGACAAACAGTTGGTAGGAATGTTTTACAATTCATTCTGTATGTGCCCAAATTTTGCCAAGATTAAGTAAACATGAGTGACTGTTTTAAGCTATGTTCCTGCTTATATTTAGGGAGCTGGGAAGTACCCACTAGTAAGAGGGCAGCAAGATTGTTGTAGCGGTTAGCACAACGCCTTTATAGTGCCAGCGATCAGGACTGGGGTTTGAATCCCGTGCTCTCTGTTGGGAGTTTGTCCATTCTCCCTGTATCTGGGTGGGTTTTCCCTGGGGTCTCTGGTTTGTTCCCCCTGTTCAAAACATACCAAGAGTGCAGGTTAATTGGGTGTAAATTGGGTGGTATGGACTCATGGGCTGAAATGGCTAGCTACAGTGCTGTATATCTAAATTTAAATTTAAATTTAAGCTGTGAGCTGCCTCTCCTGCACGCGAGTCAGAAGGTAACTGTCTGCTTCTCCTATATGTTTGGTTGCCTCTTCAGATTGGAGTGAGAAAGAAGAGCTATCAGTGTGGGTGATGGCTGTGTTCTGGGGATGGTGGAGAATATTTACTGACTGTGTCTTTCAGGGAACGGTGTGACAATGAACAGAGGTGAGGATGAGTGCCAGATGGGGATATGTGGGTGGCCACAAAGCAAGGTGGAGGGACTGCAATGTCAGGAATAATGAGGAGGAATGTGATTCAAAGCATCTTGAGTTTGGAGACAGCACATGAGGTTGGGATGCAGGTGGATGTTCACACCATTCCTCTTCTCTTTAGGCCATTAAACCACTGTCAGCATTGAATCCATGGCTGTGGCTCCATTTTCCTTCTGCTGACCCAAGGGCTGCCACTAGCTCTACCTCTTTGGTGTCGCTGAAAGTGGGACACAGAATCTCCCATACGTTTTGGCACCTACCAGCATCTTGTGGAGGGACGATCACAAAAGTCTACAGAGATTTGTAAACACAGCCAGCACCATCATGGGCTTTAGTCTTCACTCCATTGAGGACATCTTTAAGAGGTGTGTCTCAAGGCCTCAAGAAAGCAGCCTCTATCCTCAAAGACTCTCACCACTCAGGTCATGCCCTCTTCTCACTGCTACCATCAGGAAGGAGGTACAGGAGCCTCGAGACGAACACTCAATGGCACAAAAACAGCTTCTTCTCCTCTGCCATCAGATTTCTGAATGGACAATGAACCAAAGGCACTCCCTCACTTTTTCCCCCCTTTTTTCGCTCTATTTACAGAACTGTAATTTATAGCAATTTTGCACCTGACTTGAACAATGCAACAAATTTTGCGGCACATATTCATAACAATAAACCTGATTCTGAAAAGGTGCAGTCTTTGAATACTTGGGCTCCATTCCACCTTCCAAAATCCACCAAAAGTCAAGTTTAGAGAATGCATTTGAACAGTGAAGCTAAAATTGCATCTGCTCAATTTAATTGGTAGTGAATGGCTCTTCCATCAATTCATCAAATGCATTTATAGATAAGTAATAAATATCAGCATTGCTACTGATACCCACATCCTTGAAAAATAACCTTCCCAGAAATTGAATGATAATGCAATAGCTGGGGAAAAAGGTCTCTCATAGACTCATGGCATTCACTTCACATGTTTATCTGAACCCTTTTCCCTCTCTAAAAATATTTTGGGGAATTTTTCAAATACTAGCTTAATAAATGATTAAAAACTGATATAAAAAAAAACGATGGAAAAGCCCCAGTCGTGACGCCAAAGGACATTGAACCGTTACTTAGCTAGAAGTGACACAGCTTCACAATTCCAAAACCAAGTGAGTAGGCAATGGATGTTACACTGACTGATATCAGGGTGAAAACTGGGGAAGTACCAACTCCCTATCAATATCTTGGCTAATCCTTGAGCTGACCTCTATCTTCCTGCCTTTTCTCTCTCTTCACTGAATACTTACTACTTCAAAAGTTGCCAAAATGCATTCAAAATCAGGCAGGTGGATCCACTAGCATCATATTGACAAAAGAAAATCAAGGACACCTTACAGAGCCAAAGGAATAACTAATTTACAATTGCAATTGTTTGATGATTAGGAGTGCAAACTGAGGACAGCAGTGCAAAAGTCTCATTTTCACTTGCCCTGGAGTCTGAGTTAGGGTGGTCTGAGTCCACCCCCCACTCAGCCTGAGATAGACTCACCTCTTGGCAGCCCTTCCATTGGGTGCTCTTCCTCACTGGACTTTCGAGCCAGGGCTACAGGTCAGAGATCGGCAGCCCTAATACCCATTCACTCTAGAGACATCTCGCAGCCATGAGCAGAATGGTCAAAGCCCCTCCACTCCTGAGATAGCACACAGTCATGGGTAGAGTGGTCAATACCCCTCTGCTCTGGGGGCAGATTGACAGATGCCCCTGTTATCCCTGTCCAGGACCGATGCACGAGTCGATCTGAATGATTGTGGTTTCTTTCGTTCATTTGGATTGGATTATATGAATATGTTTAACTGATCCTTTTTAATTATTTAAACCAATTTGAATTGATTTTGAATGCCTTTGATCACTTTATGTGTGAGGGGTGTTGAAAAGCCTTCAGGGCCTGGGGAGCTGGGCCTTGGGGCCACCTGCTGAAGTGGCAGAATCCAGGAGGCCGCTGCAAGGAAACTCAGCCCAAGCGAAGAGCATGCTGCAGATCTATATGACACAATCATCTGTCTTTTATTCATTCTAAGGATATCCCTGCCTCAGCAGACATTTACTACCTGGGGCGGGTTGGAGCCAGCCACATTTGATGTGATGTTGAGCAGAGGATCTTACTGTGATTAAATACAAAGAACAGAAGTAAATCACATGCAATTTTATGGCAAACTTACTCTTCTGGTCACCCTAGTTGATAGCAATTTTGTATTCCAGGTTTATTTAACTCAGTTCAGAGTTCTACAGCATGGAAACAGGCTTGTCAGCCCATGTTGACTCTGCCAACTAAGCTAGTCCTGTTTGCCTAAATTTGGCCCATACCCTATTAATCGCTTCTCTAAATGTCTTTTGAATGTAACAATTATTCCTGCTTCTACCACCTCCTCTGAAAACTTGTTCCATATACACACCACCCCTCTGTGAATTTCAGATCAATGGCCCAAATATTTGGATATTAGGCAAGTAACTTCGCTACTCTTATATCATGCCCTGATTGAGTTTACAGATCACTCAGCATCTGTCCAGTCTGAGATCTCCACACTGCATAAACTTTATTCTGTGTGAAATTAACTGGTCATCATCTGGGCACTTCATGCCTAAGGAACTTTCTTTTCTGCAGCCCCATTCTGAACACTTATTTCCATATTTAGAATGCCCCGTGCAAACTTGGCATTGGAAAAAAATCTCATTCATAAAACTACAATATTTTAATCCATTTTACGTTTAACATTTCCAGATTAAATGTTTAGAAACACGTTCTCTGCAAATTCCTTAATGAAGGACTCAGGCCCAAATTGTTGGTTATATATCTTTTCCTCTTATGAACACTACAGGACCTGCTAAGTTTCTCTAGCAGTAATCCAGTATCATGTGGAAATTCTAGACAATATTGCAGCCTCCCGTGCATTTGGTTATCTGGCATAACTGCTACAGCTGTTAGGTTGCAGGTGTGTGTAATTCTCAATCACCTATGTAAGAAAATCAGAAGAAGTCACTTCACAATAAAAGATCAACATGGTTTACTCGATTGTATCTTTGCATCAGTAGCCCTCTGTGAACTTCCTTGTGCCAACCCCAAAAATATAATCGAACCGTCGTGCTAGACCATGCATAGCAGTGATTCTCAACCTTCCCCTCCCACTCCTTTTATTTGCTGTTTCTAAAATTAATTTAACTTGTGGTAAAAAGCTGTTTTTTAAAAATAGCAAAAGTGTAAAGGAGTCTTGTAAATTACATTTTGTGGTATAAATTGAGAGAGAGGAAGAGAACGTGAGGCAAAGATAGTTTGAATTATTAATTTTTTTAATTTAGAGATACAGCACAGTAACAGGCCCTACCGGCCCATAAGCCCATGTCATCAATTAACATATTAACATTTTTTGGAGGGTGGGAGGAAACTGGAGCACCCAGAGAAAACCCATGCAGGTCACAGGGAGAACATACAAACCACCGGATTCAAAACCAGGTCACTGGAGCTGCAATAGCACTGAGCTGATGATAATTGCACTATTTTATCCTCGTGAGTCGTGCTTAAATTCTGAAGAGGACTGAAGGCTTTTGGAATCAAAGAATAGCAATAAATGAGTAGATTGCCCTTGTTAATGTGTGTTAATGTTCTTCAGCTGTCGTTTGCATTTTCTCTACACAGTTCCAGTTTATAACAATTGAAAGCTTGTACATAAAGATAAATAAATATATTCATTGCACAAATGTTCAGTGGGTAAAAATAACAAAAGAACAGCAACAGTAGAGCACTTTGGAGAGTCTATGATTAAACTACAAACCAAGATGACATGTACTTTTGACAGATTAATTTATTATCTTCAGAAAGGCAAATGCAAGAAGCTGACATAGAAATACTTAAGGAAACCATTGAAATGACAGACAGTGTGGACAGATATATAGACTAAAAACATTTAACATGCAAAATGAGAACTTTTTGAAGTTAATGGAGCTTTGCTATCAATTTTGCATTTGAATGGGCAGAAAATATTTTCAGCTTCACTCTGATTACTGTGGAAACAACAACAGAAACGTATAGATGAGTTGGGTTGTGATATCACTTCGGGTGCAATGCTGGCTTGATGTCGGCCCCAGCACATTGTGCTGCTACGGTTCAGTTAATACCATGGTTATCAAACAGGGGGACTCTTTAGCCCAGCTTCAGAAAGAACCTGCTTTCCTCTTCATATGTGCTAATTAAAGTGATCTCCTTTAACCTCCTCATTTGATGGCAGTTGAATTGGAAATTGGTAAGTTTGTCCCCGTTCCTGAAGTTCCAAGTTACTCCTGCTTGAAGAAGTGGGGACTTTGTTGACTGTTCAGAGGGGAGGAGGTGCAATGGGGCCAATGACCATACCAGGTGGAAGATGAAGAAAGTGGCATAGACCAAGAGGGCCTTCCATGGCCGATCAGTCTAAGGGGTGAGATCCATCTCTGGAGTCACAATCTCCTGTCGCACACTCTTTGGAAATTACATTTCAAGGCTAATTATGAAATTCCAGTTCCAGGTAACCTCACCTTAATTGTTCCCTCGCTCTCTCCTTTTGACCCACTTCCAGCCCTCCCCTTCTTTATGTTTCTCCCCTTCCTCAGTTCCCCATCATTTTTCTCCTCCTCCCATGCATCAACTGCCCCCACATTTCACCCACAATTAACCCTCCCCCATCTGATTCCGACTGCCCTTCTCCTCTTTCAAATAACTTTCCCTGTCATTTGGTGAAGGGTTTTGGCACAAAGTGCCTATAATTCCTTTCTCCACTCCCCCACTCCTCCCCCTCTCCACAGATAGAACATAGAACACTGTATCACAGTACAGGCCCTTCGGCTCTCAATGTTGTGCTGACCCAAATATTATTTTAAAAAATAGTAAACCCTCCCTGCCTGTAACCCTTTATTTTTCTTCCAACCTCAACCTGCTGAGTTTGTCCAGCAGTTGGTATCTCTGTTCTTGATTCCAGCTTCTGAAGTCTCTTTTTTTTTAAATATTTTATTTAAAATTTAAAAACCATGATACATATAATCAAAAAAGGTAAACATTACAAACATAATAAAAATACATGGTATATATAAATCCATCCCTACCCACCCTAACCCATCTCCCCATACCTATCTCATATCCACCCACCCATACCTAACCCAAAAAAAAGAAAGAAAAGGAGATAAAAACCACAATAACATAATTAAATACCATGGATTTGAACAGCACCACCGCAGTATGGCTGGAGAATTCACAATTTTAAACCCATATAATCCAAATAAGGGCTCCAAACTTTCCGATTAAAAAAAATAATGATCACGTAAATTATACATGACTTTTTCCAATGGAATACAGAATCTCAATTCTATCTGCCATCTATGTATGCTCAAATCAATCTCATTTTTCCATGTAATCGCTATATATTTTCTAGCGATAGCTAATGCCAATCTCAAAAATGCTATTTGAAATCTAGTCAACCTCAATTCCAAACTCAATTTTTAATACTACCTAACAAAAATAATAATGGATCCAACAGAATTTTAGCCTTAAAAATATGCTTAAATAACCCTTAAGTCACATCCAAAAAGACTTTACCATGTAACATGACCAAGTAGAATGTGAAAAAGAACCTATCTCCTTCAGACATCTAAAACATAAGTCTTAAGAAGATAAATTATATCTTTTTTTAATTTTTCTGGGTTTAAATATAATTGATGAATAAAATTATAATGAACATTTCACATTAATAATCTTAGTCATACTATCATTACACAAATTCCTCCAATCATCTTGACTAATCATAATCCCTAAATGTTTTTCCCATTTTAACCTAGACTTTTGCAAATCTAACTTAAGCATGTTATTCTGCAATAACAAATACACTTCAGATATAAATCTCTTCTTCCCACCTTCTATCAGTTTCAAAATGAGACTGTCGAGCTAACCTCAAAGTATAACCAAATTTATCCAATAATAAAGTTCTATCTTGATAATAACAAAAAAAGGAGTATTTGACGTATTTCATATTTCTCTTTCATTCTTTGAAAAGAAATAAAATAACCCGATTCAAAACAATCTTGTACATTTTAAATTCCTTTTTAGTCCCTTAATTTCAAAAACTGATTATTAAGCGTAAACGGGAAAAGTTTATTCTGATTCAAAGGTGTCTTACCCAAAATTTTCCCTTGTGTACCTATTTCTTCATTTACCTCATTCCATAATTCCATCAAGTGTATTAAAATAGGTAACTTATAATGATGTAGCAATTTAGAATACCATTTATAAATAAATTGATCCATATTCTTCTCACCAATCTGATATAATTCAATATTTGTCCATACCAATGATTTTTCCAAATCAAACATTCTATTAATAAATTTTAATTGTGCCGCATTGTAACAATTTTGAAAATTCAGAAGCTGTAAACCCCCTAACTCATATTTCCAAGTTAAATTTTGTAAGGACACCCTTGGCATCTTATCTTTCCACAAAAATTTCCTTATAATAAAATTCAAATCTTTACAAGGAATAGACTGAACGAAATATTGTAATCTAGGGAAAATATTAATCTTGAAACAATTTATTCTACCTATTAATGCTATCATTAATCTTTCCATTGATTTAAATCATTCTTAATTTTATAAAACAAAGGTAAATAATTTAATTCATATAAATGATTATAATTTTTACCTACTTTAACGCCCAAATTTGATCTGACGATCTAAATTTAACAATATCTTTACAAGAAGAATAATCCACCTCAGACAATGACATAATCTCACTTTTTTCCAAATTAATTTTATAACCTGATATTTCTCCATATTCTTCCAATCTGTTTTAAATGCATGCAGCTGTTTTAAAGATTTCTGAGGTTCTGTTAAATATATCAAAACATCATTGGCAAACAAATTAATCTTAAACTCATCAGATTTCACTTTAACATCCTTAATATTAATATCTTATCATTTGTGCCAAAGGTTCAATAACTAATGCAAAAAGAGGTGGAGACAATGGGCAGCCTTGTCTAGTAGATCTTTCTAGTACAAATGGCAAAGATATCTGCCCATACATCACAACTCTAGCAATAGGATTGTTAGATAGCCTTACTCCAACCAATAAATACAGGTCCAAATTTAAACTTTTCCCATACATTAAACAAAAAACTCCATTTTCCTCTATCAAATGCTTTATTAGCATCTAATGATCTAACCATAGGCAGGGTAGATTCCTCCTGAGAAATACAAATCAAAGAAACAGTATTATCTTCAGAATAGCAATTTTTAATGAATCCACTTTGATCAAAATGAAACAAAGTTGGTAAATATTTCACCAGTCCTATAGTCAAAATTTAATAATGGAATAGGTCTATAAGGTTCAACTTTCAAAGGATCACCATCTTTTTTAAGAATAACTGTAATAATTGCCTGCAAAAAAGAATCCAGAAATGAATGAACCTCCACCACCTATTTCAATACTTCCATTAACAAATCCTGAATTTTTTATAAAATTCAACAGAATATCCATCTTCACCAGGAGATTTCCCGTTAGGCATGGATTGAAGTGCTCCTATTAACTCTCTATAAGTAAATGAAGCTTCCAAATCTTTACCATCCCGATTACTCAAAAAAGGTCGATTAAGATCAGATTAAAAATTATCAATTTTAGCTTCATCCTTCTCCAATTTGAAAGTATACAATTTTGCATAAAATTCCTTAAATACATCATTTATCTCTTTGGGGTTATACGTAGTCTTAGAATCTTTCCTAACCACATTAATCATTCTGGAAGCCTGTTCCGACTTCAACTACCAAGGTAAAACCTTATGTGTCCTTTCCCTTAATTCATAATATCTTTGATTCGCTCTCTGTATTAATTTTTCAAACTTATAATTTTGTAATGAATTAATTTTGTAACCAAGACACAAGAGCAACTTGTCCGTGAACTACTCTTTGCAGACGATGCCGCTTTAGTTGCCCATTCAGAGCCAGCTCTCCAGCGCATGATGTCCTGTTTTGCGGAAACTGCCAAAATGTTTGGCCTGGAAGTCAGCCTGAAGAAAACTGAGGTCCTCCATCAGCCAGCTCCCCACCATGACTACCAGCCCCCCCCCCCCCTCCCCATTCACATCTCCATCGGGCACACAGAACTCAAAACAGTCAACCAGTTTACCTACCTCGGCTGCACCATTTCATCTGATACAAGGATCGACAAAGAGATAGACAACAGACTCGCCAAGGCAAATAGCGCCTTTGGAAGACTACACAAAAGAGTTTGGAAAAACAACCACCTGAAGAAACACACAATGATCAGCGTGTACAAAGCCGTTGTCATACCCACACTCCTGTTCGGCTCCGAATCATGGGTCCTCTATCGGCATCACCTACGGCTCCTAGAACGCTTCCATCAGCGCTGTCTCTGCTCCATCCTCAACATTCATTGGAATGACTTCATCACCAACATCAAAGTACTCGAGCTGGCAGAGTTCACAAGCATCGAATCCATGCTGCTGAAGACCCAACTGCGCTGGGTGGGTCATGTCTCCAGAATGGAGGACCATCGCCGTCCCAAGATCGTGTTATATGGTGAGCTCTCCACTGGCCACCGAGACAGAGGTGCACCAAAGAAGAGGTACAAGGACTGCTTAAAGAAATCTCTTGATGCCTGCCACATTGACCACCGCCAGTGGGCTGATATCGTCTCCAACCGTGCATCTCGGCACCTCACAGTTCAGCGGGCAGCAAACTCCTTTGAAGAAGACCGCAGAGCCCACCTCACTGATAAAAGACAAAGGAGGGAAAACCCAACACCCAACCCCAACCAACCAATTTTCCCTTGCAACCGCTGCAATCGTGCCTGCCTGTCCCACATCGGACTTGTCAATCACAAACGAGCCTGCAGCAGACGTGGACATACCCCTCCATAAATCTTCATCCGTGAAGCCAAGCCAAAGAGAAGATACCATAATTTCTTGTTAATCAATTGTATCTTTTTAATCTCAGTTGAATTCTGCTGTATTTCTTTTTTAATAACTCTATTTCCTCCTCCTCAGAAGAATACTGTTTCTTAATCTTTGAGAATAAACTAATAATTTGTCCTCTTAAATATGCCTTCAAAGCATCCCATAAAACAAAATTACTATGAACTGAATCCATATTTATTTTCAAAAATTGCTGTATTTGATCTCTCATAAAATTATCAACTGCTGACACTAACCATCCAAGACTCATATATTTATAAATCAATGTTTATTTATTTGTATGAATGAATACATTTCCTGCTTATGTATTTTTTTTCTGCATGTGTGTTATTTCTGGTTGTGTGTCTGTGTGTTTTGTACTGAGGACCAGAGAACGCTGTTTTGTTGGGTTGATGGTACAATCGGATGATAATAAACTTGACTTGACTTAATAGAGGCATGTAAGATAATGAGCAAATTCAATTGTGTGCTCAGTCAGCACCTTTTTCTTGCCCTGGCAATAAGAAATACCTCTGTTTAAGGTGAACAGTAGAAAGTTTTGGGTAGACTTCAGAGGTTTGTTTTACACAGAGTGGTGGGAATGCATTGCTGGGAGGGGTGATGGAAGCTGGAACAATAGGGACATTCAAAAGACTCTTAGCTAGGCATGTGGATGTAAGAAAATTAAAGAGTTATGGGTATGAGGTCAGGAATAATTAGATTGTGGTGAGATAGGATTACATGGGTGGACACCACAGTGTGGGCTGAAGGTCCTGTACTGTAATTAGTTTAGTTCAGTTTATTTAGTTATATAGCATATTTAACAACTCACGTTGACCAATGTGCTGTACAGATCAAAAAGACATCACAGCTAGGCAACCATTAAAAGTACAGAATAAAACGAATACGAGAGGTTAGAACACAAGGTAACAATCAGGTGCACGAGGAGGACTCAAAACGCTAGTGAATAAAAGTACATCTTCAATCTGGATATAGAAGAGTTGATGGAAGGGGCTGATTTGATGGAGGGAGGAACGTTTGGGGGCTGCACTGAAATCTCCACTGAGTTTACAATTTGAACGCGGAACAGCCAAGTGCCCCAAGTTAGGCCTTGAAGTGGAATAAGGAGTTAGGAGACCCATCATATAAGCCCCATTAAGGGCTTTATAGACAAAAAGGAGAACTTTAAAATCAATTCTGAGGTGTACTGACAACCAATGGAGGGAGGCCAGAATAGGAGTGATATGGTTCCTCTTCAGCATTCTGAACCAGTTGCAGCCAGGATAATGAAGACTGACTAATACCAGTATATAGAGAGTTAGAATATTCTAAATGGGAGAATATAAGGGCATGGATAACTCGCAAGATCTTTAAATGAAAGGAATAATTTTATTTTAGCAATAGTGCGAATATGGAAAAAGCTAGCTTTTACTACTGCATTAACTTGTTTGTCAAGCTTAAAGGTGGAGTCAAATATCACACCAAGGGATTTATTATGGGGTTTAATGAGGGTGGATAAGTTTCCAAGACTATTGGAGATAATCTTGGTAGAATTGGGGGAACCAAATAGGATAACCTCAGATTTGCCTTCATTTAGCGGTAAGATGTTTTGAGCCATCCAACGCTTTATGTCCTCTAGAGGGTTAGTGAGGCTAGTCATTAGGTTTCAAGGGGAGATAGATCTGAGTATCATCGGCATAGCAGTGGAAAGTGACACCATGTTTTTGTATAAAGAAAAGAGAATGGGGCGCAGAATAGACCCTTATGAGATCCCGCAGGAAAGGGTAGCTGAGGAAGATGAAAATGTTCCCATATTAACTGAGAAAGTCCTATCATTGAGATGATTTAAACCAGTTCAGGGCCATGCCATTGATACTGACCCCATACTGGAGATGGTCTATTAAAATACTGTGATCTGCAGTATTTAAACGCTGCGCTAAGGTCCAGAAGCCACCCGAGTCAGTAGAAAGGAGCAGGTCATTATACACTTTTACTGAGGCCGACCATTTGCTATGGTGGGCTTTATAACCTTACTGAAATCTTTCCAAAATATTGTTTTGAAGTAGGTAGGGCCACAATTGGCTAAGAACTCCTTTTTCAAGCATCTTTGATAGGAATGGAAGTTTAGAAACAAGTCTGTAATTTTTGGGTGGGGGGGGTTCTGTTTGTTTTTTTTCCAGGAGGGGCTGGACCATAGCGCACTTGAAACAAATTGGAACAGTACCAGTGACCAGACAACTGTTAACAATAGAGGATGCTAGGACCAGCTATGTCAAAAGCATCCTTCAGGAGGGGTGTAGGGATAATGTCGAGGGGGCAGGTTGTAGTTTCATGGAGGACACAATCTTTCTAAGGGTGGGTGGTGCGATGGGGCTAAAACGGTCCAGGTTCAATGAATAGAACTATAGTACAATTAGTTTTCAAGTGGGGGGAGGGAAATTTTTCCTGATGCTCTCAATTTGTTTATGAAGAATTTTAAAAATTCTTCGCGTTTGGTAAGAGATGCATTGGGTGTGGAACCAATGACTGAGTTGATGGTACTGAACTAGATCTTGGGATTATGGGAGTTGTTGGAAATTAGGTTATCAAAATGTTTTGTTCTTTCAGCCTTTACTGTGCAGTTTGTTTTTCAAAATTTCGAAAGAAATTTGTAGTTTATCTCACTTCCATTTTCATTCAGCTATCCTACACTCCCTCCTCAGGGCTTTGGTCATATTATTAAGCCAAGGTGCAATCTTAATCTTAGGGTTTTTTCACTTTAAGTGAGGCTACAGCATCCAGGATATTAAATAGGGAGGGTACGCCTCAATAGTGGAAGTATTTGGAGCCACTATAAGGGCCTCTGAGAACTTATTAGCAGTCCACGAGTTAATGTAATGGGAGTAGCAAATAGAAAGACTAGATTTGTTAGGGGAGCAAGGCAGGGATAGGTCAAAAGTAACAGCTACATGGTCCAACACACGGGTATCAATTAATAATGGGTTGCTAATTGATAAATCAGATGAAAGAACTAGGTCGAGAGTATGGCCAAGTTAATGAGTGGATCCAGTTGAAAGCAATTCTAAGTTGAAAGGCTCAACTAAATGCATAAAATCATTTAGAAAGGGCTTAGATGAAGATCCAGCTGCGCTGGATGGGTCACGTCTCCAGAATGGAGGACCATCGCCTTCCCAAGATCATGTTATATGGCGAGCTCTCCACTGGCCACCGTGACAGAGGTGCACCAAAGAAAAGGTACAAGGACTGCCTAAAGAAATCTCTTGGTGCCTGCCACATTGACCACCGCCAGTGGGCTGATAACGCCTCAAACCGTGCATCTTGGCGCCTCACAGTTTGGCGGGCAGCAACCTCCTTTGAAGAAGACCGCAGAGCCCACCTCACTGACAAAAGGCAAAGGAGGAAAAACCCAACACCCAACCCCAACCAACCAATTTTCCCCTGCAACCGCTGCAATCGTGTCTGCCTGTCCCGCATCGGACTTGTCAGCCACAAACGAGCCTGCAGCTGACGTGGACTTTTTACCCCCTCCATAAATCTTCGTCCGCGAAGCCAAGCCAAAGAAAGAGATGGACAACACACGTGGATATTGAAGTCACCAAAAATCAGAACTCAATTGAAGTTGAGCATTGTGTTTAAAAGGAAGTCTGCTAACTGAGTGATAAAATCTTGATGTATTTTTGGTGGGTGATATACAAGAACAATTAAAAAGGGGTTGACCAGGCCCACTTTAATTAGTTGGACTTCAAAGAAGAAATAACCAGAATTCAATAAACAGTACTTGAAATGCTTTTTAAACACAACAGCTAAATCTCGACCACGACCGGAGGGTCTAGGCGTACTAAGAAAGTCACAGTTTTGTGAACAAATCTCATGCAATGGAGCAATCTCACCAGTGCTCAACCAGGTTTCTGTCTGGTAGGAAGTCCAAACCTTGTGTAGTGAAAAAGTCATTGAGGATAAAAGTCTTGTTTGAATAGGGTCTGGCATTGAAGGGGAGATAGATCTGAGTATCATCGGCATAGCAGTGGAAAGTGACATTTTAGTTGGGATAATATTATGATCCAACAATGGTACCAATTTTAAAGTTCTATGTTCTTACTTGGGTGTTGTTGCTACAGGGTTTCACATGGTGTTATGACACCCACTTGTCATCACAGACTCCACCAATAACACTACCTCCACTGTAACAACATTACAACATCTGAATTATAATATGACTGCACTCAAAAAATACTTTCAGTCCATGCAAAGCACCCAAGAGTTTTGCTGCCTTGTTTACCATTTGCACCAGATTTCCACTGAAGTACCAGGTCAATTGCCCCCACTGGCGAGGATGCCCACCTCCCTTCAGAGCTAACAGAGAATAATTAAAATGTGCAGGAAAAAGCTAAACATGTACAAAGAAAACCTAAAATGAGGCCTTACAGCCTTCAGAAATATAACAGAGGTCACCACTGAGAAAGAGCAGAGAAGGAAAACCTTCCAAAACAGGACTTACTTGCCTGATATTCAAGTGAGCAGTGCCAATTAGGCTTGGGGAATGAAGCAACTCATTCCCACTTACAAAGAGGAAAGGCGAACATTACATACAATGTGAAATGATTTCTGTGGTTTCACACCAGCCATGGGCCATACAATAGGCATTTTCAGCAGACTCTTTTTAATGCATTTTCCTGTTCTACCTGCTCCTAAACAGAGCTCTCCATCATTAACACATGTCTCCCAGAAGGCTGGCCCACTTGCACTGCAGGACCGATTGCTGGAATGACGTGAAACCCACAGAGCCTCTTTGAACAATTCTATCCCATGGCAGTGCACTGGGATTAGTGGACTTGCTCCGCTGCACTCAGATGGTGGGAGGTGAGTGATGGGATAAATTGCAAAGAGCTTTGTAAAAGTTGCATTGAATGGGAATTCAACATACCTGTTAAATGTTTCTAGCATTTTCTGCTTTTCAGTATTTATTGTCATGAACATATCACAAAATTTGTTGTTTTGCGGTAGCATTACAGATGCAAAATTGCTATAAATTACATTAAAAAAAATATTAGTCCAAAAGAAGAGATAAGTGAGATAGTGGTGGAGGGGGAAGAAACTATTTTTGTACTGTTGGGTGCTTGTCTTCAGGCTCCTGTACGCCCTTCCATTGAGAAGAGGGCACGGCCTGGCTGGTGAGGGTTCTTGATAATAGAGACTGCTTTCTTGAGACACCGCCTCTTGTACATGTCCTTAATGGAGTGAGGACTGATATCCAGGATGGATAAATTCACAACTCTCTGAAGCCTTTTCCTGTCCTTTGCATTGGCACCGCCATAACAGTCAGAATTCTCCCCACAGTACACCTGTAGAACTATACCAAGTCTCCTCAAATTCATCACAAAGTATATTATTATTGCATCAACATGGAGGTCCCAGGATATTCCTCAAAGACACCCAGGAATTTGAAGTTCTTTACCCTTTCCTCTGCTAACTCCTCAATGAGGACTGATTTGTGATCTCCTTAAAGATGCCTTCACTGGCCATATCTGGTTATTAATCTTTTGGTGGCACTGAATGAGCATCCACGGTGATCGACCTCTAGGTGGGTGTCCCTTATCCTTTCCTCTTCTACCAGATGTCTGCAGAGTCCATGATTTACAGCTACCTTAGCAATAACCTGAAGGCAATAAACAGGAGGCTTGCAATTCAATGAGAAACACAATGCCCTCTTCCATTAACAGGTACACATAGTATTTATTGCCATGAATGCTACAGAAATGTAGCATTACACGAAATTGCCTTTAGTTGGCCATAAGGCAGACAAAGATTTTTCATTTCCATTAGCATTGCCCAGTGAAACAAAAGAAAGTCTCCCCAGAGTCACCGAATGCCTGTGGATTCACCTCCAGCACTCCCTCATCCCCTACAGCTGGGCAAGACTCCAGTTTAGTTCAGACCATCACCAACCCAAGTCCAGATCCAAACGTCAGACACGTCAAGGAAGCTTCAGCACCCAGGGCCCTTCAGGAGCCCTCTTTGCCCTCAGCATCCCGCAGCCCGGTGTGAATCCTTTGACTTCATCACCAGCATCCCACAGCCTATTTGGATCCTTTGCCCATAAGTCACCAACAGCTCGCCACCTGCGTGTGTCCTTCAACCGCAGAACCCCTTGTTGGTCTGCTGTCATGGTCACTTACCCTCCAGGGTCATCTCCCAGGCTTCTCTGACTTAACCGGGAATGTTCCCGTTTCTGGTGGCCTGTGCCAGACTGCTGCTGCCCCGGAGTCTGCAACCCCTCATGGTCCACTGCCCAACATAGACATTGCCATCTTGGGCACAGAGCTCTGTGGTTACATGGTGTTAAAAAGAATACCTCCTGCTCCACTAACAGGTAGTTTGAAGCCTGTACAGTACTGTTGGTTTCACTGCCAGGCAATAGGACCCTGCAGAGTAATGCTGTCTCTCCGCTCCCCACTCTCCTGGGTCCATTACAGCAGCTCTGACAATGCCACCATTTAAGTCACTTATTACAGACATGGGGAAGATGGTGAAAGGATCTTGCTGTTTCCTGCAAGTTTTGGGAGGAGGCATTCATTGTCAGTAAAGACATCAGAGACCCGAGCAAAAAGGAAAAGACATAGCTCGGTTAACGAAAGCTGAGATTTGCATTGTATTGAGAAATGATCTTCATTTAGAAAAATAAAACATAAAAAAAACTTTTGATGAAAGATAGTAAAGGCCAAGAAAAGTGGGAGTAGCAAGAGAGAGGAGTCCAGAGGCGCACAACAATATTCTTCTCCATTCCCACCCCAATCCCCTCCCTGCTCTCTCAATCCACCACAGACCCATTCTCTTCTCCTCTTCCTACTCGGTCACACTCTCTTCTCCCCATCCCACCCCAGCCCCACTCTCTTCTCTTTCATCCCACCGCAGCAGCACTCTGGTTCTCCTCATTTTGTCAGGAAGAAAATTCAAGAGTGTGAAATTACACACCACCAGATCCAAGAACAGTTTCTTTCCTGTCACTATCAGACTATTGAACAATCCTCACATTAGTAAATATAAAAAATGTTGTCCTTATTCCATTTAATCTTATCTCTCACTCCACTCTCTGTGCCGTGATTTATTCTGCAATCTTTGTGCAGGCAAATCAAACCTCTTTAATGTATCTCGGCACGTAAGCTAGGATGAACTGGTGTGTTGGATAAGTAACAGAAGAAGGGAGGGAGGAAATAAATCAGTCGCCCTCAGCAGAGAAAGGCACTGGGAAATGAGTCTAAAGGGGTTAAGACCCTGGACCTGATGACTTAAAGAAGTAGCTACAGAGATTGTGGAATTCAGCAAGAAATCAGCAGATGCTGGGGTCTCATGCAGTACACAAAAACACCGGAGAAACTCAGCTCGTCATAAAAGTGAGACAAGATCCAGAAAACTATAGAGCTTTGACCTCTTTATTTAAGTGGTGAAATACTTGCAGTATAGGCAGTTCAAGCTATTAGGCTAACTGGAGAAATAAAATTAGTCTCAGGTCTATACTCATTAGCATTTAACAGAACAAGATGATCATATTAAAATATTTTAGGTTCCACAGATACTTATGGGGGGATTTTTAACTGCAGTATAAAGTATTAATATAGAAATATCTTCTCTCACCTTTGGAATTCTCTGCCCCGACAACTGTGGAGGTTGAATAAATGAATATATTTTTGGTCTTTAGTGGAGTCCAGGATTATTGGAACAGACTACAAAATGGAGTCAAGGCCAGGAAGAGCCATTATTTTTATAAATTGCAGAGAAGGCTTATGGGTCTATTTCTGCTGTCCTGGTATATTTGTGTTCTGACAGCTCATGGATAATGGGAAGTATAGATTGCCTTGTCCTTCAGTTACTTCCCAGCACATTGGGAGTGTGGAAACTGAATTAAGCCATAATATCCTTTGAATTATTCACAAAATATCTTCATATTAGCAGATTACAATGATCTGAGAATCTTTTTTCTATACAACCTGACTTGTCCCAATCCTGGAAATGTTACTTCAGAATATCTTTGGCTTATTCAATCAATCCTGGAACTTGAAAGATGTGTACCTAGTCAGGATCTGGTGTTAAGGGAGATGGTGCACATTACTTGTCAATCAAGTCAACAGATACTTCTGTTCTCCTGGAATTTAACATCTGCAAATACTGCAAACAACATTTAATAGCATGAAATAAACTGTTAGTGCTGCCAAGGAATAGGGTAGTGACCTCTGATGTCATGTGCAGATGGTTATATGGAGGTAAATAAAAGGCTATTGCAGTCCTTGTGGGAATAGATAGAAACACCATTGGTCCATTCACCTCCCAGCTGTTCCACCACTCAAATAAGAAAGTCTTGCTTTTGTGTAGTGCTTTGCACCCCTCCAGCTATCCCAAAGTGTGCTTCGTTAATTAAGTATTTTTGAAGTGGGGTCGCTGTTGTAAAATCGTGGGAGCCAATTTGCACGCAGTAATCTTTGACAAGCAGAAAGATGATAATGAGCAGTTGTTATTTTTGATGTCAATGGGGAAATGAATATTGACCAAGACACTGGGGATGCTTCTGTCCTTCATAATAATGCTGGGAGATTTTCTGAGGAGCCTGTTATTTGACACAAAAGCCAGCTACCCTAACGGTGCAACACTCCATCAATAATTCACCTGCGTCAGCTCAGAATTTTGTGCTTGAGATTGATTATAGCTGATCTGCACCTCAACTCTATTTATCCAGCTTCGGTCTGTTCATATTAATCAAAGTCATATTTGTCTTCATGCTCTTTCATGCCTCATTTACCTACCTTGACACCCTATCCCTTGAAATGTTTACCTAATTAAAAATCCATGGAGATCTGTCTTGAAAACATCAGTTCGCCCAACATCCACAGCCTTCTGAGGGAAGACTGTTCCAGGTTCCATGACTCACTGATAGAGTAAAACACTGAGTCACATTGCTGGCTCAGTAGACGACACATCTTACTCACTTTTATTATTTTCTAGAGAATCCATTTCTCATGATCTGTTTTTACTACCGGTGTGTGCATTTCAATCAGCTGCCAAGTATACTCAGCTTTGCTGAATTCCTGCCAGAATAAATATTTCTGGTAAATGTAAGGTTCGATTCAGCATTGAAATCTCTTTGCAGTGTCTCATGCAGACAGTTGCATGATGTGACATCCCACGTGTCAATCATATGCCAATACAAACATTTACAAAACAGGACATTCCTTATGTCTTAATACATTTCCAGATGGGTAAAAGTTTAAATGCAAAGCATTCCACATGGACTTGATGTCTCTTTTAAGGAGCTATCAATACTGCTAGAAGATTTGTAAATTTCAGACACTTTTTTTAAAAAACCATCAATATAATTCCATCCAATTCCAGAATCAAATCTTTAGGTTTTATTATTTCATTGTTTGAGAAGGATTTGCTATCCTTCCATTAAAAAAATAAACAGTTCCTTATATCTAAGCTGTTTATTTCAAGGAATGTTATGCTACAGCCTTGAGACCTGTTATTTTCCAAACGAGTCATTGGTGTTTTAGACTTTTTCTGAGCTTCAACTCCACTTATTCAGGTATAAAGAGAGGATGAGTCGATTGTTTTCTCTTTTCCTAGAGATGGAAGGCTGTATTAGTATGAATTACCAATTGGCTTCACAGGGTTGGATGGTAAGACATACAGTATTACACAATCACCACTGGTGTACAGGAAGGCCACTATTTGACAAATACACGTTTATAAGTTTGTGGCCTGGAGTCAAGCATGAGAATCTCTGAATGCAAGGTCAGAAGAGATGGAGAGGGGTAGAAGAAAACAGTCAAAATTGACCAATGAGTTGAGTAAGCAAATGAGGTGCTTGTCATTGGGCTTAAAGATTCAGAAGTAAAGGATGCAGGATCTCAACCAGAAACATCAACCATCTCTTTGCCTCCAATAAATGATGTTTGGCCTGCTGAATTCCTCCAGATGTTTGTATTTTGATTCAGATTCCAGCATCTGCAGTGTTTTTGTTTCAATATTCAAATGAATAAACTACATCCACTGTTTTATTTTACTGATTTTTGGAATGAGGGACCGAGATCACCAGCTTGATTCACTTATCTCTCATTTTCTTTTCAGAAGGGGTGGTGTGTCATCTTCTGGAATCACTTTAGCTCTTCTGGTGAAGGTGCTCCAACTGTGCTATTGGAGAGGTTCCAGGATTCCAACACAGTGACAATGGAAGATGATCGACATATTGAAATTTTCAAATCAGGATGGAGTGTGACTTGGAGTTGGTGGTGTTCCCACACCTTCTCTCAACCTCACTGGTAGAGGGCTCATGTTTGGGAGGTCCGAGTAGCCTGGGTTAAAAACTGCAGTGCATTTTGTAATTTACCCACTGCAGCCATTAAGCACTGATGATGGAAAGAATGGATGTTCAGGATTGATGCCAAATAGAATTGTTTGTACTGGATGGTATCAAGCTCAGAGTCATCGAGGCAAGCAATGTGGACATAGGCCCTTCAACCCAATGACTCTCTTCCAATCATCAACTACCTATTTACACTAATCCTACATTTACTTCCATCTTTTTTACACCCCACATTCTCCCCTATACTCCCCAGATCACACCACTCACCGAAATGCCAGGGCCAATCTGCAGGGACTGGTTAATTTAACCCGCATGGCTTGGGGGTGCAGGAGAAAACTGGAGCACCTAGACGAAACCCATAAGGACACAGAGAATGCCAAAGTTTCAGATTGAACCCAGGTCTCCGGAGATGTGAGGTAGAAAATCTACTGTGCTGCTCAAGCTTCTTGATTGTTGCCAAAGTTGCATTCCATTCATCCAGGTCTCTTCCCATGGCAACTCACCCCATGAAATGCATGCATTCTGAAAATAAAGTGGGTGGGCCATAAGGAAGATTGAATAATAAACAGTGGCGGATTAACCATTAGGCTGAGTAGGCTTAAGCCTAGGGACCCAGAAGGGAGGGGCCGTGGACCATGGGCTCCCAACAGGGGTGGGGAGCTTGGGTTCCTGGCAAGAGCAGGGACCTCAGGCTCTTCAATCCTTTCGACCCCAAAAGTTCAATCGACCCCTTTCATCCCCCTGGCATTTTTTAACCCCTTGGATAATCCTATTGGACCCACCCCCCCCCCCCCCCCCCAATAAGGAGTCGATATCAACACTTTGGAGACACCTAATATGTTATTTAACACACTTAATGTCACTTTATTCTATTCAATGAAGGGTGGGGAAGGGTGGGGCAGGGGGAAAAGAGAGTCAGGGGGAGCCTTACTAAAGCTCAGCCTAGGGACCCGAGTGGTAGTTAATCCACCACTGGAGCCAAAGAATTGTTTAAAATACAACAGTGCCAAATACAGTAAATTTGGTGTGTTTTTAATTTGTAACATGCTACTGTTAAGGATAACTTACCACACTATGCTTTCACATTAGTGCTGGTGTGAACCCAATTGGGAAAATCTTTGTACTGTTCTATTGGCATTTGTGTAATTTTATTGAAACAAGGAAGTCTGCAGATACTGGGGTCAACGTGTAGAGGCATACCTCCACAAAAAGTGTACACTGTTTATTCTTGCACATCATGGACAGATGCCCTCATGACTAGTAAAATGGTCACCAGGAGATGCACCATGAAAACAGCACATTTGCTCATTGAATCCATGCCAAGCATCAAGCTCTAATTTTTATACAATTCCTGGCCAAATACATTTTATTTTTCCAGCTCCTTTAAAATTCGACCATATTCAGGTCCTTTAACCAACCAGCCTCCATGTTTTAGAGAAGTGGGTGGAAACCACAGGGAGGACATGCTCACTGAACTTGGGTGGCATAGTTGGCGTAGCAGTTAGCGCAACACCTTTACAACACCAGGGATCAGGACTGGACCTGGGTTCAAATCCCGTACTGTCTGTAAGGAGTTTGTATGTTCTCCCCGTATCTGCATGGGTTTTCTACAGGGGGTCTGATTTCCTCCCACCCTTCAAAAAGAAACGTACCGGGATTTAGGTTAGTGGGGTGTAAATTGGGTGACACAGGCTCGTAAGGCCGAATTAGCCTTTTAGAGTGCTGCACATTTTTGGAATGCAGGAGGAAACCAGAACACCTGGAGGAAACTGCACAGACACAGGGGAATATACAGACAGCACTGGATTTGAACAGGGGTCACTGGCTCAGTAATAGGATTGTCCTAACCACTATGCTAACTGTTACTGCCCAACATGAAAATACATCAACAATAAATTGAATCTTGAATCTTCTGGGCCCCATTTCCCTAGGCCATCAACTCTGATCTGTCTGTCCCACAATACGTACTCAGAAGAATCTGGTCGGTGGGTGGGGGGGGGGGGGCGGGGGGGGAGAAATGTCACCTGATGCAGTAGGATTAACACTTAAGGACCTGATTCCTTTGGTAAATTAGTTTAAAAATGTGTTAATTAAGTAATGTTTTAAATTAATTAATAACTTTTAAATATTTTAAAATACTTCTATTTCACATTAAGAAAGGTAAACTACCTACAGCTGTATCTGCAGCCCGACGAGAAAAAAAGGATGGGAAGAGAACCAAGGCCTACTTTGATGACGAAGCAGGGAGCTAACGTTCGGGCTGCTCCCTGGCAGAGTGATCGTCTTGAAGGGCCCTCTATCAGTGTCAATCATCCGCAACATTGGAGAGATGGTGCCAGAGACGAATTTGGAACTGAACTGCACTTGCGCGAGAAGTCAAACATGCGCAGTACGGTAAAACACAAAGCATCGAGAATTCGGGGGCCTCTACCTCCATGCTGGATGATGAAGAATCAGGCTCCAGAGGAGGATCTGTAACCGAAGATGTAGAAGAACAACAGGAAGAGGAGGTAATTAATTTCACAGGCTAAATTAGAAGATTAAACCACAATTATAGGACATCAGTTTAAAGTAATGAAAGGGGAAATAAAAGAAGGATTGAAAGTAGAAATGAAATAAGAAATGAAAGGGGAAATTAATAGAGTGCTAGAGGTTGGAGAAAATTACAAGAGTACAGGAGGAAATGCAACATGTTGAAGACTGTAGAAAATACAACTACTGGTTTAATTACAGTGAACCGAAAACTTCTAGAGAAAGTGCATGTATTGATAAACTTGAGCAGAAGGAATAATATTAAAATAGTAGGCCTTCTGGAAGGAAAAGAAGGTTTAAATGCAATTTGCTTTTTTCAAAAGTGGATCCCTGAAGTTTTGGGAGAGCAAAATTTTGAAAATCCAGAGAAATTGAAAGAGCTCATAGAGCTCTGAGAACAAAACCTCTTCCAGATCAGAGACCGCATTCTATATTAATAAAATTTTTACATTATCAAGGCAAAGAAAAGGTTTTAAGTCTTGCTGTGAAAGTGGCAAGGGCTGCTTCAATGGATGGAAATAGAATTTTATTCTATCCCGACCTGAGTGAAGATCCATTGAAGAGAAGGAAAGAATTTAACCAGTTAAGAAAGTTCTTTTTAATGAAAGTTATAAATGTGTCCTGTTACCTTGTGACTTTAAAAGATTTTTGTACCTGGAGACCAAAATAGATTATTTTCCAATTTTGCTCAAGCAGAAGAATTTGCCTGAGATCTCCTTAGAGAGCAGCTCCAAGAAGATACTGTACCTCTGATGGGATGAACTATTTCTCTTTTTCCCCCATTTCATTATCATTGGAAATGGGAAAGTTTGTAAGGTGAAAGAAATTAAAATAAGAATTATTCTTTTTTCTCTTCTTCCTTTCTGATTTCTGGAAAGTTATTTTAGTTGTGCATAACTAAACAATTAAAGTTTTCATATTAAATGTTCCTGGGGAGTTGGGAAGAGTGGGAAGTGCTAATTGTTACAGGATTATGTGTGTTTTTGTGACCTTGGTCACAACCTGCAAAATGGAGGGAGGTAGTGTTGTATATTTAAATAACCCTTATAGGGAGGGCTTTCTTTTATAAATATAGTTATGTGTGGAACTATATATTTTCAGAATGTTTCTTTGTCTTTTTTCTTCTATTTAGATTGCTGCAGGAGATGCATTCTGATACAAGATATTAAACAATAGAAATAGGAGGAGACTTGTGTGGGGAGGTAACAGAAGGGGATTGATTATATTTTAGCAAGATGAGTAAGGTAATGAAGTTTGTAAATTTTAATGTTAATGGGTTAAACAGCCCTGTAAAACAGAAGAGAGTGTTAATATACATTAAGAAAATGGGAGTTGATGTAGCTTTTCTTCAAGAAACACATTTGACTGAAAGAGAAGACTTGAAATTAAAAAGGGATTGGGTTGGATATGTAATGTCTTCCTTGTTTACTTCTAAGGCAAGAGATGTGGCATTTTTTATTAAAAAATCTAATTAGAATTTTAAATGTTGTGATGGACCAGTAGGGATAGATGTAATGGTGCATTGTCAAATATACTCTGAATTGTGGACATTTTAAAATTGGTATGCTCCAAATACTGATGCTGAGAAATTTATTCAAGAAACATTTCTTAATCTGGTGGAGGCACTTGAAAGGAGGGGATTTCAATTTTTGTTTAGGATCCATTGTTAGATACATCTACTTGAGTAGCAATGAGAACAAAAGCAGCAAAAATTATATTGGTTATAATGAGAGATTTGAATTTAATAGACATATGGAGAAAGATTAATCCGAGAGGAAGATTATTCTTTTTATTCGAACAGGTATGATTCTTATTATAGAATTTATTTATTTTTAATCTCACCACTAATGCAACCTAGGATTCTTGAAGCTGATTATAAAGCAAGAATTTTATCAGATCATTCGCCTTTATCAATAACAATGGAAATGCCTGATAAGGAGAAAATGATTTCTAGATGGAGATTGAATTCTTTATTATTTTGGAAAAAGATTTTTATGAGCTTGTTAGAACGCAAATTCTGACATTTTGTGATACAAATTTTGAATTTGATAAATGATGTTTATTATATGGGATGCTTTGAAAACATATTTAAGGTCAAATTATGTTTTATTTCTAAAATTAAAAAGGAGTATATAAGAGAGATTGATCAATTAGAAAGAGAAATAACAGTTTTGGAAATGGACCTTCAAAAACAGGGTTCTAAAGATAAGCGTAGGCAATTAATTAATAAAAAAAACTTCAATATAACACATTACAGACTTACAGAACAGGGAAAGCCATTACAAGAACAAAACAAAGATATTATGAATTAGATGAGAGATCACATAAAGTACTTGCTTGGCAATTAAAAGCAGAACAGGCCTCAAGAACAATCAATGCAATTAAAAAGGATAGTAATGTCATTACTTATAAGCCTCAAGAAATAAATGAGTCAAAATTATGTAGCCCTGAATCTTTAAAAGACAAAAACAAAATAGATAGACATTTATCACAAATAATTTTGCCTAGATTAATTTTGGAAGTGAATGCTCCTTTTACTCAGACAGACACCATTGATGAAGCATTTGATTAATATTTGGAATAAAATAAATGATGAAATTGTAAGAGGACAATATCATCCAAAATGCCTTTGATTCAAAATTCTCATATCTTTTTCAAAAGATAATCAATTTCTGGATAGCTGGTTACATAAAAGGATTATAAATGTTGGATTGTTATGAAATAGGTCAGAAAAAAAAATTGCAGAAACTAAATAGGTGAAAAATACTAACATTTAAAACTGGCACCCCCCTAGCAGTCAATTCGCCAATCACACAACACACAATCTCAAGCAACCAGAAAATTCACTTATCTGGCATCTACCAATCCCCATAGATGCCAGATACTGGGGGGCTTTATTGTCATGAATGTGTTGTTTTGCAGCAATGAGCAAGAAATAGAACAGAAGCTACATACAGCAGGGAAACTTGTGGGGGAGGGATCAGCATTTATTTCTTAGTACCGCTTTAATTTCTCAATCTCAAATCCCCTGTTTGCTGATGGGGGAAGGAAGGGAAGAGATTGCAGGGGCTCTGACAGAAATGTTTGGATCTTTACTAGATACAGAAGTGCCAGATGTCTAGAGGACAGCAAACATTGCACCTTTATTTAGGAACAGTAGCAGGGATGTGCCAGATAATTAGTCCAACATCAACCAATGACAGAGAAATTATTGGAAAAATTCAGAGGATTGGATTAGTCAGCACTTAGAGAGAAAGGGATTGGTCAGAAATACTTCAAATTATATTTTGTCTGACTGATGAGTTTTTCAAGGAAGTAATTATGTTTGTCGATTAGTGTAGTTGATATCTTCTATCCAAACATTAGTATGACCTTTTCAAGTTCAAGTTTATGATCATCTGACTATACATTTTAACCGAGCGAAACAGTGTTCCTCTGGACCAAGTGTGGCCAACATTTCATTTTTTAATTTAGATATACAGCACAGTAACAGGTCATTTCAGCCTACGTGTCCGTGCTGCCCAATTAACCTATTCATGGGCCAAAATGGCCTGTTACCATGCTGTATGTCTAAATTAAAAATTAAAAGGTTGGTCACCCCTACTATCTGGACCATGGTGCATACACACACAACACACAGTTCATTATAATCACATATGCATAAGGATATACATTTAAATATATATTTGGGGATAATTTACTCAGTTTCAGGATAGTGTTCATCAATCTCACAGCCTATGGGAAGAAGCTATTTCCCAGCCGTCCTAATTCTGATGCTCCTGTACCTTCTTCTTGATAGTAGTGGGTCAAAGATGGATGGAAAGGATCCTCCATAATTCTTTGAGCCCTATTAAAGCAATGCTCCTGGTGAATGTTGTCAATAGAGGAAAGGGAGAGCCTAGTGATCTTGGATGTTTGGATCATCTTCTTTATTGACTTCCTGTCTAATGGAACCAGACAGAATGTTCTAAATTGTGCCCCTGATAAAGATGGTGGTCTGTGGGCTTGTCCTCCACAACCACCTTGGGGAGTATAGGCACTGCTGAGCCTTCCTGACTAATGAGAAGGTGTTGTGGGTCCAGCATAGGTCATCCTTTATATATATTCACCAAGGAACTTTGTGTCCTCCACTCTCTGCACGATGGAACTGTTGACATATAATGGAGAATGGTCGACCTTCCTCTTCCTGAAGTCCACAATCATCTCCTTTATCTTGTCCACTTTGTGGCTCAGGTTATTGTTCTCTCACCATTTGACGAGCCTCCCAACTCCTCTCTGTAAGCTGACTCATCATTGTTGCCACTGAGGCCAATTATCGTTATATCTTCCACAAACTTGATGATCCCGTGGAACTGAATCTACTACTGTAGTCGTGGGTCAGCAGTGTGAACATTAGCAGGCGGAGCACACAGCCCTGAGGTTCACCAGTCCTCAACGTGATGGGATTTGAGATTTTGCTATCAACTTGGACTGACTGTGGTATTTCATCAAGACCAGAATCCAGTTTCAGAGAGAGGAAATAAAGCTTGGCTCCCAAGTTTCCATCTCAGGAGACAAACATATTTTACAAACCCACCAACTCCCACAACTACTTCAATATATTTCTTCGTATCCAGTGCACTGCAAGGATTCGATTTCTTTCTCTCGATTTCTCTGTCTCCAGCATATCTGTTCACATGGCCTTCCAGTCCAGATCATCTAAAATGTCCTACTTCATCCACAAACATGGCTTCCCCTCCACCATCATCAACTCAGCCCTCACCTGCATCTCCTCCATTTTCCACTCATTTTCCCTTGTCCCCGTACCTCCAGACATAATGAACAGAGGATTCCCCTTGTCCTCACTTACCACTTGACTAGCATCCACATCCAACATGCTATTCTCAATAATTTCCACCACTTTCAACATGATTCCACACAAGACACATCTTCCCTTCTCCTCCCCTCTCTGCTTCCGATAGGGATCAGTCCCTTCCCACCCCTTGGCACCTTCTCCTGCAACTGCATGAAGTGCCACACCTGCCACCATACCTCCACCCTTACCTCCATTCCATTCCCCAAACAGTCCTTTCCAGTGAAGAACCACTTCCCATGTGTATCCATGGGTGTTATCTACCTCATCTGGTGCTCCAACTGTGGCCTTGACGACAGACAGATTGGAAACAAACTGGAAGATCACTTCACTGACCACCTTCACCCTGCCCATTTCAGTGACAGGGATCTCCCAGTGGCCAACCACTTCAAATCCACACCCCACTCCCATGCTGACATTTATGCCCATGGCTTCATGTTCAGTCCCGACAAGACCAGCTGTAAATTGTAGCAACAGTTAATTTTCCATCTGATGACACTCTCCAACCTGATGCCATTAACATCGACTTCTCCGGTTTCTGCTAGCCTACTCTCCATTCTCCCTCCCTTCCCTTTGTCTCCTTTTCTCCAGCTCTCCACCTCATTCTCTCTCCATTCACAAAGCCATCTCTCCTCCCCCTGCTTGTTGCTGTTCCCACCTTCCCTTATCCACCCATTTCCTGCTGTCTTTGGGGCTGTCTCCTTCCCCCCTCCCCCCCCCCCCCCCCAATTATGTTCAGGCAACTACCAACATTTTTTCATACCTTGATTAAGGGCTCAAGCCTGAAATATTTGTTATGTATGTTTACCTTTTCTATATAATGTACACTGTTTAACTTACTAAGTTTCTTCGGCATTGTGTATTTACTTTAACCGCAGTGTTTACAGACATTTGTGTTTTACCTCCCCCTTCAGAAAGGAGATTTGAGTCCCAGCCAGAACAGTTTATCCACCAACCTCTGAGGTATGATTGCACTGAACGCTGCTGAAGTCAATGAACAACAGCCTGGCATATGAGGCATCGTTCTCAGGGTGGGTCAGGACAGAATGGAGGGTTAAGGCTATTGCATTATCTGTGGACTGGTTTGGATATTAGGCAAACTAGAAATTGTCCAATGTCACCAGAAGGTGCAATTTGATGTGTTCCATTAACAGTCACTCAAAGTACTTTGTGATTGTAAAGGTCAATGCCATTTGACAATGGCCATTTAGACTGGTTACCTTTGCTCTCTTGGTTGGCAGGATGATGAGAAACTGGTGCAAAAGGTAAAAGTCCATGGAATTCATGTTAATTTAGCAAAATAGATCAGAAAGTGAATCTCTCAAGATCTATCCTGGGCCTTCATGTTGATATAATCATGAAGAAGGCTTGCCAGAGACTATACTTCATTAGGAATTTGAGGAGATTTGGTATGTCACCAAAGAATCTTGCAAATTTCTGACGGATTACATGAATGTCTGGGACCGAGGTGCCACTGTACAGGACAGAAACAGGCTACAGAGAGTTGTGAATTCAGCCAGTGCCATCATGGGAATCAGCCTTCACTCCATTAAGGACATCTACAAGAGGTGGTGTCTCAAAGCAGCCTCCATCATCAAGACATCTCACTGCTACCATCAGGAAGAAGGTACAAGACTCTGAAGATAAACACCCAATGGTCCCAAAACATCTTCTTCCCCCTCTGCCATCAGATTTCTGAATGGACAAAGAACCAAAGACACAACCTCACTTTTCTCACTTCTTTAGCACTAATTTATTTTTTAATGCGATTTATTGCAATTTTTGCACTCATAAAGCAAATCAATGATCTTCACGACGCATGTTCATGACAATAAATTCTTATTCTGAAACTGATGATAGGAGCGATGATGGCCCAGAGTTGTTCATGCAATTAGAAGCCTGGGTTTCCAATAATTAATTGAAATGAGATGGGTTCGTTAGCAAGTCAGAGGAGAATTGTATATTGCAATCTCTATGGCCACATCTATCCATTTCAGCCACCATTCGCACACTTCTTAAATTCTACGTTGAAGACTTCTCTCAAGCAATTTACAGTTCCCACAGGGATTCTGTCATAGTATGACATACTCAACTAATAATGGCGATCAAAATTGGATGAGATTAAATTAGTTTCTCAAAAGAACATTTGTTTGAATTGCCACATATTAGTTTGTGTGTTGAATTAAATATGCTTGCTCATTTACTCCTTAAACTGCTGACTGAGATTTATTGAAATTCTTTGTGATTTTGTTTCAAATCCATCTTTGCCATGTTTCAATAATTCATGACATTTGTGTCATAAAAGTTATACTTTACAAGTACATTACCTCTAAGATTGAGATGGGAAAAGAGATTAATGAGCAAGTCACTTTCAGTTAAATAAGTATCAGCCTGCTTAGCATAGAATTACATTTCCCACTGTTTCCTTGGGGAAAGAAAATTGATTAAACAGTTGAGTGTTTCATTTCCAAATGACAGAAATTATTATGGTCTGGAATTGATATGCAGCAACTCCATAAAAGATAGTACCATTGTTCATACAATACACTCGGATTCATTGTCAATGCAGACATGACTGTAACCATACCATATTTTTTACTCTGACCCTCACAATATACATTACTGCAACCCATGCAATAATCATTATATTGCTCATTATTTATTATTTAAGGGTATAATTATTGGCAGTAAGTTGAGACATCACATGGATCTTGGGTTTGTTTCAAAGTTTTCGTTGACATACGGGCTAGACTTGTACTTCTTAACGGAGTATGAAGTTCAGACTTGGCCAGTGGGAATTCAGTAAAAAAGGCAGGGATGGAAAGGAGGAGGTGGCACTACCTGACTCAAAGTTTACACTAAATGTTGTAACTGCTGAGCTGTAACTATTAACAATGATGTAATGCTTCTAAATAAATGGTGTTGTAATACATCAGTGTCCTAAATAAATGAGATTTTTTTTTAAACTATAAAAATCCAAAAATTAAGTATTACAGAATGATACCTGTGAAGGATGTGTCTGAATTGCAAACACATTGGAACTTTATGGAGACCAACCCTGCTCTGAATAAATGCATTTGTAGGGATATCACTTCTTGTCTCCCAAGTGTCTTTTTCTAGATGGTCATTTAAATGTTATATTTAAATTTAAACATACAGGACAGTAACAGGCTATTTTAGCTCACGAGTCCATACCGTCCAATTAATCTACACCCCAGGTTTGTTTTGAATGGTGGGAGGAGACCGGAAGCCCCAGGGAAATCCCACGCAGACACGGGGAGTACATACAAACTCCTTACAGACAGCGCAGGAATCAAACCCCAGTCGCGATCATTGGTGCTGTAAAGGCATTGTGCAAACAGCTATGCCAACCATGCCATCCTGGTTTGGAGATGCTTTGACATACAAATGGGTGATGCAACTATTGTTTTTTTTCCCCCGTTTGTTTAAAATTTTTGAGTCAATTACAAAATTATAATATACAAATACAAAAGTGAATCCAGTATTTACTCCATGATGATTATACATCGACTCCCCAATCCCCACCACCCCAGAAAGACCCCCAAAGAAAATGATATGGAAAGAAAAGGAAGAAAAAGATAAAGAAATAGGAAAGAAAGAAGAAAAGCAAAATGGACTGCTGAAAAGAGCCACACACTCCACGGATCATAAATTCACATTCAATTAATTTTCTTTGGAGAAGATCAAAGCAGGTTGAGGATTAGGATGAACATAATTAAAGATTTACACCTGAGATTTGTAAATATGGATGCCAAACTTGTAAAAATGTTGTACTTATTTCTTAAGTTGCAGGTAATTTTCTCAAAGAGAATATAACTATGTATTTCTGCATTCCAACGTACTGTACCTAAATGTGAATCATTTTCTAGCTACTGCCAATGCACTTTTAACAAATTCTGTGGATGATTGGATAGTTTCAGTTTTGGTCTTATTCCTGTAATGTTACCCAGTAAGAATATTTCTGGGTTTTGTGGAAATTTGATTCCTATGATCTGCTCTAGGGAATTTCCTAGATCAACCCAAAAAGGCCTTATTTTAGAACATAACTAGGTTGAATGTGAAAAAGTTCCCACCTCTTCGCCACATCTAAAACATTGGTCTGACAAGTCTGAATTTAATTTATTTAATTTCCATGGTGTGAGATATAATTGATGCAAAAAAATTACTGTACTAATCTACATTTTATATTGATCGTATTTCAGACCAGGTTTCCTCATCTATACTCACATTTAAGTCTGATTCCCATCTCTGCCTGGATTTATGAACCCCCTTGTTTGGGGGTTCCCATTTGAAGCATTGCTGAAGTAAACTTCTTTGAGGAATCAGTCTCCAATTTGGTAAAAACATTGTTGGGCCCAATTTATCTCTTAGATACACTCTTATTTGAAAATAGCAGAAGATTGTGTTGTTAGGAATTCTGTACCTATTTTTAAAATTGTTAAAATGACATCAATTGTCCCGACTTATAACAATCTTCAATTTATCTGGTTCCTTTACAAGACCAGTTTTTAAAAAAATGTGGTTACCCATTGTTAGGAGTCAGGGGAATTTAAGGAGATAAACCTCTCCTTGTTCCTGTATCACTACTTATTTTATACCAGATATTAATTGTTTTAACAAAGGGATTTCTCTCACAGTTATTAATTTTGCATCCTATTTATACAAAATCCTCTGCCATTCTCTCTATTTTATCCAATTCTATTTTCACCCATGCAGGTTTATCTCCTTCCTCAAAAAAGGTAAGAAATCTCATCTGAGCTGTTGATAATAATCTTTAAAATTATGGAGTTATAAGCTTCCTGGTTCATATTTCCAGGTTAATTTTTCTATGGAGACCAGCAATATCTTACCTTTCCAAAGAAATTTTCTGACACTTATTTAACTCCTGAAAAAACCTCTGTGATAATAGTATGGGCAGTGATTGAAAGAGATATTGTACTCTTGAAAATATATTCTTTTCACTACAATTAACTCTTCCCACTAGTGTTATAGGTAAGGCTGTCCATCTGTTTAGATCTTTCATCTTTTTGAGTAAAGGTAAATAATTCAATTTATAGACATTTTTTAAGTTATTATCTGTGCATATTCCTAAATATTTTATCCCATTTACTCGCCATTTAAATAAAGTGCCTCTTTGACACTGAGTATAATCTCCTCCTGTAAGAGGCATAATTTCACTCATCCCAATTTATTTTATAACCCAATACTTTTGCATATTCTTCCAATTTCTAGTACAATTTCTGTAATTAAGTTACTAGTTCTGTCAGATACATCAATACATCATCAGAAAATACATTAATTTTGTATTCCTCCTGGTTAACCCTAAATCCCTTAATGTCCAGATCTTGACAGATTGCTTCAGCGAGAGGTTCTATAGCTAAAATAAATAGAGCTGGAGATAGCAGACATGCTTGTCTACTAGATCTTGGCAACTGAAAAGATGCAGAAATGTGTCCATTAGTCACCACTTAGCTTTCAGTTCATTGTATAATGCCTTGATCAAATTGGTAAAAATGTGGTGTCGTCCAAATCTTTCCAGCACTTTAAATAGAAAATCCAATTCCAGTCTATCAAATGCTTTTTCTGCATCTAATGCTACAGTGACATTCAGATCACCTCTCTTTTGTGCCAAAATGAATTATACTAATCAACCTGCTTACTTTATCAGTCAATTGTCTCTTTTTTTTTTAAAAAAAAAAAGCCTGTTTGATCCATATTAATCGATTTTGGGAAAATGTTTGCCAATCTATTTGCCAAGGCTGTTAAATCTGAATTTAATAATGAAATAGGTCTAAGATGACGATTTCAACAGGTCCCTATCTTTTTTTGGCACCACAGTAATAATTACTGGGAGAGTATGTTTCAGATGCCTGATCTAACGCCTCCATAAAAAGAGGAATCAACAAACCTTTACATTTTCTTTTTAAATATAATTCAGTAGGGAATTATATTTATCCCAATTATACAAAATTGGATTCTCCAAAATCCTGTTATCCAATTTTTAAAAATTTTTTTTAAAAAAATTTGGATAAATGAGGATATCCAAAACAAATCAGAAATCCTCATTTATCTGAAATTTTTCAGTGTCGAACTGACCAGGGACATCAGACTCCTGGCGGCAGCAGCAGTGGACCTTGGGCTCCCAGCACGAGTGGGGCCTTGGTGGGGAAGTGTTGAGGGTCAGTGGCAGTGTTGGGGACGTGACTGTAATCGGCAGTTGTGAGCATTTGTTTTTTGGTGAGAATTAAACATTATTTTAATGCTTAAAAAGCCTTTCCTTCTTGTTTAAACACTGCTACAAGTGATTTGCTGCTACTACTGGGTTGTTTTAAAAAAAAATGTCCAGTTCTCTGAAAAAAAGCATTTATCCAAAATAAGCCCTGTCCCGACCATTTCGGATAATCGGATTGTACTGTATTTTGCAATGAACTGAGTGTTTCCCTGACCTCCACCTGAGTAATGAAAGCACTTAGTTCTACCTGTTCTTCCAAATCTAACCTTGGATGTCTTATTTGTAATAAGAATTCTTCTATTATATTAACATCTCTGAGATTCTGATTGATATAATTTAAATTGTCTAAAAGCCTCCTTAATTTCATAACTAGTCACATTTGCGTGCGTTTTCAATCGCATGGATCATTCTTGAGACCGGATCCGCTTTAAACTGCCAAGAAAGGACTTTATGAGCTCTTTCACCCAGTTCAAAATACTTCTATTTACTTCTTGTTATCACTTTTCCCATTCTATTTGTTTGTAATGTATTATATTCAAGTTTTTTTTTAAATAAAAAGTTGTCTATGCTTTTCTTCAGACCCCCTCATTTGAAGGTATTTTTCTGTTAATTATTTATTTTTCCATTTTCCACCTCTTTTGTATATTCCTTCTTAATCTTAGAAGTATAACTTATAATTTGTCCTCTTAAATATGCTTTCAAAGCATCCCTTATAATAAATTTATCAGTAGTTGATTTGCAGTTGGTCTCACAAAATATCTGATTTGTCACAAAATTCTGGCCTTCTCAACAATGACAAATTAAAACATCATGAATAGACTGATTTTTTTTTTTAATCTGGCATCATAAACATCAGTATCAAAGGTGAGTGATCTTGCTTTATATTCAGCTTCTAATATCCTACTTTATAATTGAGCTGACATTAGAAATAAGTGTATTCTGGGATAGGAATCATGACTATTTGAGTAAAAAGAATCAAAGTGGATGAATTCCTCTCCAAACGCCCACTAAATTCAGCTGTCTCATTAATACCAAAATGGCTTTCATGCTTTTGCCCTCAGTACTGCTCTCGTTTATCTATCTAAAAAGTGGATCCAGAAAAAAATTGAAATCCTCTCCTACTAAAACGTTTTCATAAGCATTCGCTGGATTCAGAAATATTTCTTGAAAAAAATTTCTCATCCTCAATATTTGACACATGTAGATTCATAAGGGTCCAGGATTTGGAAAATATTAGACAGTGTATTCCTACCTGCAGGGTTTAGCACCACATCCTTTATTCTAACTGGAAGGTTCTTGTGCATCAAAATTGCCACTCCTCTTGCTTTTGAATTGAATGACTGAACCAGCCAATCTCTTTTCAATTTTTGTTCTTTTTCTGTTAAATTAGTTTCTTGTAAGAAGCCCATCTGCTCCCATTTTTTTAAAATGGGACAATGCTCTCTTTCTCTTCACTGTCCCATTTATCCAATAAACATTAAAACTTATGTATTTCACTGCATTATTCATCTCAGTATTGTTTTCCTTCACTGTAAACTTTTAAAACTTAGTTTAAGTCACTATTTTTAATAGATTTCCTTGGAGGATCAGGTACCTGCCTCCTGACTCTACCATATCACGTGACCCCCCCCCCCCCGGTGATGCAACTGTTGTGCAGATTTGGATCAAAAAACATCTCCTCAGAGATAATTAGCGCAGTCACACCGCAAGGATGCATGCTTAGCCCACTGCTCTTCACCCATGACTGAAAGCACAAATCAAATGCCATCTACAAATTTGCCAATAATGCCACAGTCATTGGCATAATCACAGATGGCACAGGAGGGAGATAGATCAGTTAGTTGAGTGGTTTCACAACAACAACCTTGCACTCAACATTAGCAAAACTAAGGAACTGATTGTGGACTTCAGGAAGGGGAAACCAGGAGACCATAAACCAGTTCTCATAGAGGATCAGCAGTGGAAAGGTTACAGAACTTCAAATTCCAGGGTGTCAACATATCTGAAGATCTGTCCTGGGGCCTCCATGTCAATGGCTATACTTCGTTTGGAGATTGAGCAGATTTGGTATGTCACTAAAGACTCTTGAAAATTTCTACAGGTGTACTGTGGAGAGCATCACTGTCTGGTTGCATCACTGTCTGGTTGCATCACTGTCTGGTTGCATCACTGTCTGGTTGCATCACTGTCTGGTTGCATCACTGTCTGGTTGCATCACTGTCTGGTTGCATCACTGTCTGGTTGCATCACTGTCTGGTTGCATCACTGTCTGGTTGCATCACTGTCTGGTTGCATCACTGTCTGGTTGCATCACTGTCTGGTTGCATCACTGTCTGGTTGCATCACTGTCTGGTTGCATCACTGTCTGGTTGCATCACTGTCTGGTTGCATCACTGTCTGGTTGCATCACTGTCTGGTTGCATCACTGTCTGGTTGCATCACTGTCTGGTTGCATCACTGTCTGGTTGCATCACTGTCTGGTTGCATCACTGTCTGGTTGCATCACTGTCTGGTTGCATCACTGTCTGGTTGCATCACTGTCTGGTTGCATCACTGTCTGGTTGCATCACTGTCTGGTTGCATCACTGTCTGGTTGCATCACTGTCTGGTTGCATCACTGTCTGGTTGCATCACTGTCTGGTTGCATCACTGTCTGGTTGCATCACTGTCTGGTTGCATCACTGTCTGGTTGCATCACTGTCTGGTTGCATCACTGTCTGGTTGCATCACTGTCTGGTTGCATCACTGTCTGGTTGCATCACTGTCTGGTTGCATCACTGTCTGGTTGCATCACTGTCTGGTTGCATCACTGTCTGGTTGCATCACTGTCTGGTTGCATCACTGTCTGGTTGCATCACTGTCTGGTTGCATCACTGTCTGGTTGCATCACTGTCTGGTTGCATCACTGTCTGGTTGCATCACTGTCTGGTTGCATCACTGTCTGGTTGCATCACTGTCTGGTTGCATCACTGTCTGGTTGCATCACTGTCTGGTTGCATCACTGTCTGGTTGCATCACTGTCTGGTTGCATCACTGTCTGGTTGCATCACTGTCTGGTTGCATCACTGTCTGGTTGCATCACTGTCTGGTTGCATCACTGTCTGGTTGCATCACTGTCTGGTTGCATCACTGTCTGGTTGCATCACTGTCTGGTTGCATCACTGTCTGGTTGCATCACTGTCTGGTTGCATCACTGTCTGGTTGCATCACTGTCTGGTTGCATCACTGTCTGGTTGCATCACTGTCTGGTTGCATCACTGTCTGGTTGCATCACTGTCTGGTTGCATCACTGTCTGGTTGCATCACTGTCTGGTTGCATCACTGTCTGGTTGCATCACTGTCTGGTTGCATCACTGTCTGGTTGCATCACTGTCTGGTTGCATCACTGTCTGGTTGCATCACTGTCTGGTTGCATCACTGTCTGGTTGCATCACTGTCTGGTTGCATCACTGTCTGGTTGCATCACTGTCTGGTTGCATCACTGTCTGGTTGCATCACTGTCTGGTTGCATCACTGTCTGGTTGCATCACTGTCTGGTTGCATCACTGTCTGGTTGCATCACTGTCTGGTTGCATCACTGTCTGGTTGCATCACTGTCTGGTTGCATCACTGTCTGGTTGCATCACTGTCTGGTTGCATCACTGTCTGGTTGCATCACTGTCTGGTTGCATCACTGTCTGGTTGCATCACTGTCTGGTTGCATCACTGTCTGGTTGCATCACTGTCTGGTTGCATCACTGTCTGGTTGCATCACTGTCTGGTTGCATCACTGTCTGGTTGCATCACTGTCTGGTTGCATCACTGTCTGGTTGCATCACTGTCTGGTTGCATCACTGTCTGGTTGCATCACTGTCTGGTTGCATCACTGTCTGGTTGCATCACTGTCTGGTTGCATCACTGTCTGGTTGCATCACTGTCTGGTTGCATCACTGTCTGGTTGCATCACTGTCTGGTTGCATCACTGTCTGGTTGCATCACTGTCTGGTTGCATCACTGTCTGGTTGCATCACTGTCTGGTTGCATCACTGTCTGGTTGCATCACTGTCTGGTTGCATCACTGTCTGGTTGCATCACTGTCTGGTTGCATCACTGTCTGGTTGCATCACTGTCTGGTTGCATCACTGTCTGGTTGCATCACTGTCTGGTTGCATCACTGTCTGGTTGCATCACTGTCTGGTTGCATCACTGTCTGGTTGCATCACTGTCTGGTTGCATCACTGTCTGGTTGCATCACTGTCTGGTTGCATCACTGTCTGGTTGCATCACTGTCTGGTTGCATCACTGTCTGGTTGCATCACTGTCTGGTTGCATCACTGTCTGGTTGCATCACTGTCTGGTTGCATCACTGTCTGGTTGCATCACTGTCTGGTTGCATCACTGTCTGGTTGCATCACTGTCTGGTTGCATCACTGTCTGGTTGCATCACTGTCTGGTTGCATCACTGTCTGGTTGCATCACTGTCTGGTTGCATCACTGTCTGGTTGCATCACTGTCTGGTTGCATCACTGTCTGGTTGCATCACTGTCTGGTTGCATCACTGTCTGGTTGCATCACTGTCTGGTTGCATCACTGTCTGGTTGCATCACTGTCTGGTTGCATCACTGTCTGGTTGCATCACTGTCTGGTTGCATCACTGTCTGGTTGCATCACTGTCTGGTTGCATCACTGTCTGGTGTGGCGGTGCCAATGCACAGGACAAGACTACAAAAATTTATGTACTTGGCCAGTGCCATCGTGGGCATCACTCCATTAAGGACATCTACTTCTTCCCCTCTACCATCAGATTTCTGAATAGACTATGAACAACAGGTACTACCTCATTTACTCTTCTTTTTCACCAATTCATTTTTAATATGTGATTTATAACAATATTGCACCTGTGATGATGCTGTAAAGCAACAGATTTTGTGACAATAAATTCTGTTAAATCCTGTGTGATAGTACAGACCTATCACCAATGTATATAGTGTATATAGTTACAGTATCTAGATTGTGCTTATAGCGATTGGCTGAGAGCTAAGCCACGCCTACTGTCTGGGCCTTAAAGGGTTGTGTCCCTAGCCAGGTCGGATCATTCCGGACTGGTCGTCCACCTGTGAAGCGCTCCTGTCTTTTACTAATAAAAGCCTTGGTTTGGATCAACAAGTCTTTGATTCTTTCGACGAGCTCTACAATTTTATTCGCAAAAAGAATTTTTTTTGAAAGGGATGGAGCGCTTAACTCAGCCAGAAAAACTTGATATCGACCCACAGTCAGCCTTCAAAGCCTTTAAGTTCTGGCTGCTGAACTTTGAAAACTTCCTGAGATTCATTCAGGTAGAGGAGGATAACCAGCGTCTAACAGCATTGCTGTCGATGGTGTCCTTGAGAGTCTACGAGAACATCCAGGATGAGACCACTTACACTGCAGCCATAAAGGTACTGAAAGGACTGTATGATCAACCGGTGAACAGAGTTCATGCCCGGCACGTGCTTGCGTCGAGGAAGGAACAGCCTGGCGAGTCCAGCAGGGCATATTTACAAGTATTAAAGGCGTTGGGCAAGGACTGTAACTGTGTGGACAAAACTGCTGCTGAGATCACAAACGATCTCGTCCGGGATGCCTATGTGGCCGGGCTCCGATCGAACGAAGTGAGGCTGCGCTTGCTCGAGCAAGGGGTAGAAAAACTAGAGGACGTGGCCCGGATTGCAATCACAATGGAGGATGCAGCCTTAAAGTCCACCGAGTTCTCTAGGAACTGGACCCCTCATTCTGATGTGAGTTGAGTGCCCTTCTACCCTACCACCCCCCGAGATACTGACGGCCTGTCGGCTGCTGCTACACTGCCCCGGGCGAACCCAAAATGTTATTTCTGCGGGAGGAACAAGCACAGCAGGTCCCAGTGCCCAACAAGAAAAGCCAGGTGCCAGAAGTGCCTTAAAAAGGGCTACTTTGCTGCAGTCTGTAGATCTAAAATGGCCGCCAGCAAACACAGTGCCTCGTGTGAAGCCCAATCGCCACTATCCCATTCAAACTCTTCTTCCCCAGAGCTCTCGTCCAATGAGAGCGAGGGCTCCCCTGCACGGCAACGGCAGACGTTACGGAGACGCCAAAACCGGAAGGGGCAGCCCACCCACGCAACCACGGTGTTGGCCCGCCTCTCGCCCCCGTGCGGAACACACGACCCGGCCTCGGTCCCGACTGTGGCAACCGCTGCTGCTGCCGCCGCCACAGCCAACCCCGGGGCCGACGCTACTGCTGCTGCTGCCTGCTCCCCGTCGCCTACGCCGCCGCCGATGCTGCCACCACGACCAACTGGGGATCCACCGCATCCAACCAGGTACTTACCCTAGCGTGCATCACTGATGACCGCCGGGGCCCGACCACCGTGACCGACGACCTGACCGCCGATCCACCCACCGCCAACCGCATGCGTCCCCTAATGGACTTACCGCACCACCCCCCCATACCCAGAAAGCGCTCAAACGCTGCCTGGGCCTTTTCTCATATTATGCCCAATGGGTTCCACACTACGCCGACAAGGCGCGTCCTCTTATCAAGACCACCTCCTTTCCCCTCTCGACCGAAGCCAGAGCGGCTTTCGATCAAATCAAATCCGACAATCGCCGCTGCGACGCTGTACGCGATCGATGACTGTCCCATTTCAAGTCAAGAGCGATGCATCCGACTTTGCCCTGTCAGCCACCTTGAACCAGGCCGGTCGGCCTGTAGCCTTCTTCTCCAGAACCCTCCAGGGTCCAGAGAGTAGACACTCCTCGATCGAGAAGGAGGCCCAGGCCATAATTGAAGCGGTGCGTCGTTGGAGACATTACCTCGCTGGGAGGCGCTTTACACTGTTGACTGATCAACGCACGGTCTCCTTCATGTTCAGCAACACCCAGCGTGGCAAGATAAAAAAAAACGACAAAATCGCCAGATGGAGAATCGAACTCTCCACCTTTAACTATGACATCCTGTACCAGCCTGGTAAGCTCAACGACCCGCCTGACGCGCTCTCCAGGGGGACATGCGCCAGCATACAGATGGACAGACTACAGAAACTCCATGAGGCGCTCTGTCATCCAGGGGTCACTAGGTTTGCCCACTTTGTGAAGGCGCGCAACCTACCCTACACGGTCAAGGAGATCCGCTCCATGACCCGAGCCTGTTCGGTGTGCACTGAATGCAAGCCCCACTTCTTCCGTCCGGATAACTCCCACGTTATCAAAGCCACCCGCCCCTTCGAGCATCTCAGAGTAGACTTTAAGGGGCCCCTACCGTTGACCAACCGTAATACCTACATCCTTACGGACATCGACGAGTACTCCCGCTTCCCGTTCGCTGTGCCCTGCCCAGACACCACTGCCACCTCAGTGATACAGGCCCTTCAAAGTATTTTTGCCATTTTCGGGTACCCCAATTCCATCCACAGTGATAGGGGGTCCTCATTCATGAGCGCAGAGCTGCAACAGTACCTTCTGGAGTGTGGTATCGCTTCAAGCAGGACCACGAGCTATAACCCACGCGGTAACGGCCAGGTCGAGAGGGAGAATGCCACCATATGGAGAGCGGTTACACTGGCTCTCCGGTCTAAAGGTCTCCCCATCTCTCACTGGCAGGAGGTTCTCACCAGTGCCTTATACTCCATCCGCTCCCGCCTATGTACCGCAACAAATGCCACCCCCCCAAGAAAGGATGTTCCTTTTCCCAAGGAAATCCGAATCAGGAACCACTGTACCGGCATGGCTCACCGTCCCTGGCCCCATCCTTTTGCAGCGCCATGTCTGGAACTCAAAGAATGAACCCTTGGTCGACCGAGTGACTCTACTCCACGCGAACCCGCATTACGACTACATTGAGTTCCCAGACGGGCGGGAGGACACTGTTTTGGTGCAGGACCTTGCTCAGGATGCGGTAGACCCAGCAAACCCCCCAACCCAACCTTCCCCAACCCTTTATTCCCCTTCCAAAAGAAGGACAAACAGCACCCCAACGACCCGGGCCACCCTGACGACAACACGACTGGGGAATTGAGCGAAGCAGCGGCCCCACTCCAGCGGCCCCACTCCAGCGGCCCCACTCCAGCGGCCCCACTCCAGCGGCCCCACTCCAGCGGCCCCACTCCAGCGGCCCCACTCCAGCGGCCCCACTCCAGCGGCCCCACTCCAGCGGCCCCACTCCAGCGGCCCCACTCCAGCGGCCCCACTCCAGCGGCCCCACTCCAGCGGCCCCACTCCAGCGGCCCCACTCCAGCGGCCCCACTCCAGCGGCCCCACTCCAGCGGCCCCACTCCAGCGGCCCCACTCCAGCGGCCCCACTCCAGCGGCCCCACTCCAGCGGCCCCACTCCAGCGGCCCCACTCCAGCGGCCCCACTCCAGCGGCCCCACTCCAGCGGCCCCACTCCAGCGGCCCCACTCCAGCGGCCCCACTCCAGCGGCCCCACTCCAGCGGCCCCACTCCAGCGGCCCCACTCCAGCGGCCCCACTCCAGCGGCCCCACTCCAGCGGCCCCACTCCAGCGGCCCCACTCCAGCGGCCCCACTCCAGCGGCCCCACTCCAGCGGCCCCACTCCAGCGGCCCCACTCCAGCGGCCCCACTCCAGCGGCCCCACTCCAGCGGCCCCACTCCAGCGGCCCCACTCCAGCGGCCCCACTCCAGCGGCCCCACTCCAGCGGCCCCACTCCAGCGGCCCCACTCCAGCGGCCCCACTCCAGCGGCCCCACTCCAGCGGCCCCACTCCAGCGGCCCCACTCCAGCGGCCCCACTCCAGCGGCCCCACTCCAGCGGCCCCACTCCAGCGGCCCCACTCCAGCGGCCCCACTCCAGCGGCCCCACTCCAGCGGCCCCACTCCAGCGGCCCCACTCCAGCGGCCCCACTCCAGCGGCCCCACTCCAGCGGCCCCACTCCAGCGGCCCCACTCCAGCGGCCCCACTCCAGCGGCCCCACTCCAGCGGCCCCACTCCAGCGGCCCCACTCCAGCGGCCCCACTCCAGCGGCCCCACTCCAGCGGCCCCACTCCAGCGGCCCCACTCCAGCGGCCCCACTCCAGCGGCCCCACTCCAGCGGCCCCACTCCAGCGGCCCCACTCCAGCGGCCCCACTCCAGCGGCCCCACTCCAGCGGCCCCACTCCAGCGGCCCCACTCCAGCGGCCCCACTCCAGCGGCCCCACTCCAGCGGCCCCACTCCAGCGGCCCCACTCCAGCGGCCCCACTCCAGCGGCCCCACTCCAGCGGCCCCACTCCAGCGGCCCCACTCCAGCGGCCCCACTCCAGCGGCCCCACTCCACCGGCCCCACTCCACCGGCCCCACTCCACCGGCCCCACTCCACCGGCCCCACTCCACCGGCCCCACTCCACCGGCCCCACTCCACCGGCCCCACTCCACCGGCCCCACTCCACCGGCCCCACTCCACCGGCCCCACTCCACCGGCCCCACTCCACCGGCCCCACTCCACCGGCCCCACTCCACCGGCCCCACTCCACCGGCCCCACTCCACCGGCCCCACTCCACCGGCCCCACTCCACCGGCCCCACTCCACCGGCCCCACTCCACCGGCCCCACTCCACCGGCCCCACTCCACCGGCCCCACTCCACCGGCCCCACTCCACCGGCCCCACTCCACCGGCCCCACTCCACCGGCCCCACTCCACCGGCCCCACTCCACCGGCCCCACTCCACCGGCCCCACTCCACCGGCCCCACTCCACCGGCCCCACTCCACCGGCCCCACTCCACCGGCCCCACTCCACCGGCCCCACTCCACCGGCCCCACTCCACCGGCCCCACTCCACCGGCCCCACTCCACCGGCCCCACTCCACCGGCCCCACTCCACCGGCCCCACTCCACCGGCCCCACTCCACCGGCCCCACTCCACCGGCCCCACTCCACCGGCCCCACTCCACCGGCCCCACTCCACCGGCCCCACTCCACCGGCCCCACTCCACCGGCCCCACTCCACCGGCCCCACTCCACCGGCCCCACTCCACCGGCCCCACTCCACCGGCCCCACTCCACCGGCCCCACTCCACCGGCCCCACTCCACCGGCCCCACTCCACCGGCCCCACTCCACCGGCCCCACTCCACCGGCCCCACTCCACCGGCCCCACTCCACCGGCCCCACTCCACCGGCCCCACTCCACCGGCCCCACTCCACCGGCCCCACTCCACCGGCCCCACTCCACCGGCCCCACTCCACCGGCCCCACTCCACCGGCCCCACTCCACCGGCCCCACTCCACCGGCCCCACTCCACCGGCCCCACTCCACCGGCCCCACTCCACCGGCCCCACTCCACCGGCCCCACTCCACCGGCCCCACTCCACCGGCCCCACTCCACCGGCCCCACTCCACCGGCCCCACTCCACCGGCCCCACTCCACCGGCCCCACTCCACCGGCCCCACTCCACCGGCCCCACTCCACCGGCCCCACTCCACCGGCCCCACTCCACCGGCCCCACTCCACCGGCCCCACTCCACCGGCCCCACTCCACCGGCCCCACTCCACCGGCCCCACTCCACCGGCCCCACTCCACCGGCCCCACTCCACCGGCCCCACTCCACCGGCCCCACTCCACCGGCCCCACTCCACCGGCGGTCACGCCGATGGTTAAACCCCCTGACCACTACAGTCCTCAACCTTCCCCTTCCTTTCATTCTCTCCCTCGTTTTTTTTTCCCCAGGGTCAGTTCTCCAAGAAGGGGTGAATGTGATAGTCCAGATCTATCACCAATGTACATAGTTACAGTCTCTAGACTGTGCTTACAGCAATTGGCTGAGAGCTAAGCCATGTCTACTGTCTGGGCCTTAAAGGGTTGTGTCCCTAGCCAGGTCGGATCATTCCGGACTGGTCGACCACCTGTGAAGAGCTCCTGTCTTTTGCTAATAAAAGCCTTGGTTTGGATCAACAAGTCTTTGATTCTTTCGACGAGCTCTACATCCTGATAAAAGATAAATGTGTCATCTCTCCAGTCCTCGGTCATGCTTCTCCATTGCAGAAACCTCCAACCAGATAATCTACACGAGAAATGGAAACTTCTTCAACATGAGCATCTCAACCTCACTCGTTGATCCTCATTTCATTTGTGCACACTTGTAAGCCAAGCTTCAAACCCTCTTGTTCACCATTACACTTGTTACAAAGATCAACTTTTTATAAGCATTACTAATTGTTTGGAGTTAACTGCATATTGACTTTTCTGAAATAAATATTGTTTCTCTATTCTTCCAAATGAACAGATAATTCCACAATTATCTCTCATTATCTTCTATTTGCTCACCAAATCTGTCTATGCTTTTGTAGATACTGCCCTCATAACTTCACCCCCCCCCCCCCCACAGTAGATCCTTGTAATAAAGTATGGAAACGTAATGCTTGGACATTGTCTCCATGTCGTCATTAAAGTTCAAGATAATATTACAGATAATAATCCCCAGAGCAACTCATTTGCCAATCAAAAGATACTTATTAATCTTTTAGAGTCACAGAGCTTCACAGTATGGGACAGGCCCTTCACCCCAATGGGTCCATGCAGATCAAATTGTCTACCTGAACTCGTCCCATTTGCTGCATTTGGCCATTCTCCCGCTAACCCTTTCCAATCCAGGCGCCTGTCTAAATGTACACACCTGTCCCATTCCCTCTGGCAGCTTATTCCACAAACCCATAACCCTCTTCTGTGAGAAAGAGGCCCCTCAGGGTCCTTTTAAACTTTTCCTCTCTCACCTAAAATCAGATCCCTCCAAGTAAAAACAAAGATTTTCAACGGTTCTGGAACACATCTTTTAAGTGAAAAATCTGATTTAGGAACATTCTCAAGGGCACAAGAAAATAGGAGCAGGAGTCAACCATTATTCAAGTCATTCAAGCCAGCTCGACCATTTGATGTATGCTGATCTCTCGCGTGCTACATGTCCATTTCCCTCTATGGTGTAGCATTTTTCCTGGTTAATCCTTCACCATGAGACCAATTAATCTTGTCTTAACGCAGGACCCAATTTAAAACCACATAATCCCTTATTGGGAGCACGATGTATTGTATTCAATTGTATCTTTCCCTCCTGTGGGCAGAGCAAGACCAGCTGAATTCCTCCAGCATTTTTGTTCTGACAATGTATTGTTCTCCCCGGAGCATTTCTGACCTGAAGACTGGACTTTACCAGTGTGTTTTGGCAAATCTTCCTCTGTGCATTATGGACTTTACCAGTGTGTTTTGGCAAATCTTCCTCTGTGCATTATTTCAATTCTTCAATTACCCACAGATGGGTCCGTCTTCCCACAAATCCTTATTTCTCAGGAGAACGGGTGTTTGTTTGAAATTTCAAACAATTTGTTCAAATGTCTGTCACTGCTCATCTCATGCATCACTTTTTAAATCCACTTCCTTTATTCAAATCGTAGCTTGAATTTAAGACTAATTTTAGACTTGTCATTTAGACAAAAATGCTGGAGAAACTCAGCAGGTCACACAGCATTCTTCATGTAGCATAGATACATAACTAATGTTCACTTAAATAAAATGGTTGGGGGGGGGGAGGACGACGACAGGGGGAGGAGAATAGACCCACAGGCAGAAGATTATAGGTGGATATGGGTAGGAGGGCACAAAATAAAAAAGCAGGAAGTGTCTATGCTTGCTGAGGTCAAAGGAAAATGGGGAAAAAAGGTAACACTGCCATTGAATTATGCCACTGTGCCAACAAAACATGTTGCATGCTCAACTATCATCCTCAGTCTAGCTTAAGAAGCAGGAAGGATCTATACTGGAATTAGACATTGCATTGATGGTCTTGTGGGCAAGATCATTCAAAGAAGCCTAATGTCGCAGGAGAAAGTCTTAAATAAACAGTATCCATGGGAGTGCTTTTCTTGTAATTTAATACTGGTCGTTCCCCAGTTTTAAATTGCAAACCTTATGTTTATGAATGTGGAAATTTCTCATCTTAAACAGAGAAACAAGGAAAATAGAATTTCTAGAAAACAATCCCAGAAGAACTGTTCAAAGCAAGCTTGACGCAGATCTGGAAGGAGCTCAAGGACTTAGGAGAGCTTGAAGGGATTAAAGAGAATCCCAAGGCATTCTATGTGTATGTGAAGAACAGAGGATATGAGAGTGAAGGTGGGGCCACTAAAGGATAAAGGAGGCAACATGTGCCTGTAGGTGGAAGAGGTTGGGGAGGTTGTAAATGAATACTCTGCACCTGTATTCACAAGAGAAAGGACTTGTATCAGAGAGAGGCCAGAATAGATCAGGTTTGTGTGCTGGATAATGTTGAGATTAAGGAAGAGGAAGTATTAGATCTTCCCAAAAACATCAAGATTGATGTCCCCAGAACCAGATGTGATTATACCCCAGGTTCCTGTGGGAAGTGAGGAAAGAGATAGCTGGAGCAGTAGCTATGATCTTTGAGTTCTCTTTGGCCACAGAGGAGGCGCTGGAGCATTGGAGAATCCTAGGATTTATAGACCAGTGAGCCTTATGTCAGTGGCGTGCAAACTATTGGAAAGGATCTACGAGTACAGTCCACTCAAGCATAGTCAGCCTGGCTTTGTAAAGGGAAGATTGTGCCTCACGAGTCTAATAGAGTTTTTTGAGGAGGCGACAAAGGAAATTGATTAGTGTAGGGTGGTAGATGTGGTCTATATGAATTTTAGTAAGCCATTTGACAAAATCCCCCCATGAGAGACTTGTTCAGAAAGTCATGAGGCATGGGAATACATGGAACCTTGGCTGTGTGGATAAAAAAAATTGACTTGCATGTAAAAAGCAGAGAGTAGTAGTGGAAGGAAAGTATTCTGCCTGAAGGTTAGTGACTGGTGGAGTTCCGCAAGGGACCCCCTGCTCTTTGTGATCTGTATAAATGACCTGGATGAAGAAGCAGAAGGATGGGTCAGTAGGTTTGCAGCTGATACGAAGCTTGGATGAGTTGTGGATGGTGTTGATCTGTGCAAGGTGGCTGAAGGTTACAAAAGGATGCAGAGTTGAGCAGAAAAGTGGCAGATGGAGTTCTATCTGGATAAGTGAGAGGTGATACACTTTGGAAGGACAAACCAGAAGGCCGAGTACAGGGTTAATGGTCAGTTACTTTGGAGTCTGGATGAACAGGACCTTGGGTTCAAAATCTATACATCCTTCATGGCCACAGCGCAACTTGTTAGGATAATTAAGAAGGCCTGTGGGATGTTGGGCTTCATTAATAGGGGGTTTGGGTTCAAGATCGAGAGGTTATGTTGCAACTCTACAAATCTCTGGTGAGACCACACTTGAAGTATTGTGTTCAGTTCTGGTCACCTCATTTTAGGAAGGATGTGGAAACTATGGAGAGGGTGCAGAGGGAATTTACCAGGATGTTGCCCGGATTGGAAAATAAGTCTTATAAGGCAAGGTTAGTCGAGCGAGGAGAGAAGATGGATGAGAAGTGACTTAATAGAGATTATGAGAGGCATAGATAAGGTAGACAGCCAGTGTCTTTATCCCAGGGCAGGAACAGCAAATACATATGTACGAGGTGAAGGGAGGTAAGTTCAGGGAAGACATCAGGGGTAAGTTTTTTTTTAAAAATATACACAGAATACCTTACCAGGGATGGTGAAGGCGGCTGAAACATTAGGGGAATTTTAGAAATTCCGTACTTGGGTGTAAGAAAAAGAGGGTTACCAGGATAGGAGGATTTCGTTTTTTTTTTTTTTAAATATATGGGTCGGCACAAAAACGAGGGCCAAAGAGCTTGAACTGTGCTGTAGTATTACAACACCCAGATCTAATGTATGCCTTTCTTTGGCACACAATGCTGAAGTGAAATTCTGCACGTTAACTCCTTAAATTCATAACAAAAATTTTGGACACTTACTGACTGCCAAAAATAATCTTTGGATCCATCATGAATTCTCCTTGAAGTCTCAGCATCTCCTCACTTGTTAGGAAGGCACAACAGCGGCTGCACTTCCTGAGAAGCTACCGGCCACCATCCTGTCAACTTTTTACAGAAGCTCTATCAAGAGCACCCTGACCGGCTGGATCACAGTGTGGTACGGTTGCTGTAAAGCATTGGACCGGAGGTCAATCCACAGGACCGTAAGAGCAGCAGAGAGGATCACTGGAGTCTCCCTCCCCTCCATTGACGTGATCTCCTAGGATCGTTATCTGAAGAGGGCGTGCAAAATCATTGAGAACCCGCACCACCCTGCAGACAGAATCTTTCAGCTACTCCCATGGGAAACAGATACAGGAGGATCAGAGCCAGCACCACCAGGCTGAGGAACAGCTTCTACCCACGGGCAATGAGAATGCTGAACAACAATGAATTGCTCACACTAACCCTCCGAAACTCTATTATTCATTAAATAATATTTATTTATTTTTATATACATACTACATATGTATTGTATGTCTGCATGGGTGTAATTTTTGGATGTGTGTTTGCATGTTTTTACACTGAGGACCAGAGAACACAGCTCATCAGGTTCTACTTGTACAATTGGATGATAGTAAACTTGAAGTCCCAGACCAGGTAAAATTAAAACAAGGGAGAAGATATCAAACCTTTACTATCTCCTTTAATCCTTTAAAAATGGAAATCATGTTCTTTTTGAATCCAAACGTTTCTCAGCTTTCATTTTACTTAATTTTACTGCTTGTTACATTATTTAGTAATCTGCAAAAAAATAAACCAAGTCCCCAGTGGACAACAATATGGGGGGGCGGGGAAAAGAAAAAAGTCCTAAAACAAATGCATTTAAAAGCGAAGTGCTACTTTGCATTCCTCTACGTGATGATTAACAGGTGCTCATTATAAAAATGTACAAAAATGTACTTAACAATATAGCCCGAGGCTCCCTCATACCTTGAAGAAGGGCTTAGGCTCAAACATCAGTTCTACATCTTTACCTCCTATGGACGCTGCTGAGTTCCTCCAGCTTTTCTGTGTTTTCACTCCCTCATACCTGGCCCACCTCTTGTCCATTGCTTGGATTGTGGCGACCAACCCGTTAGGCGTTCAGGCAAACTGGCTCCAATTGTAACGTGCGCATGGTCAGAGCAGCCTTCACCAAGATGGTGTCAGGCATCTTCCCCTTCACCTCAAGGAAAAGGCCCGCACGTGCAAAGTAGGAATAGCTGCCAGTTAACGCAACTTCCGGTTCTGAGCGGCGGGAACAGGGAGTGCCTTTAAAATGCTTAATGAGCAAGCAATAAAGCAGCGAGTTTTGAAACGAACCTGTTGACTACCGGTCTCATTAATCGCTCCATAGCCCAAACACTATATTGGTGACGTTGATGGTCCAAAAGGTATTTTGGACCCAACTCATGAAAACAGCAGCAGTGAACACCATTGTGTTAAAACTTCCTACCTTTTGGACGCTGTGACCCCGCATTTGGTTCAGTCAAGCAGAGGCACAGTTCCAGATCAGACAAATAACATTAGGCTCCACAAAGTACTTCCACTTGCTGAGCTCCCTGGACCATGAAAACGCTGCCCCAGTAGATGACTTCATCCATGCCCCACCAGAAGGCAGCAAATATTCAGTGCTGAAAGCGCTGCTGCTCAATACCTTCGGACTATCCAGATGCGAAAGAGCAGCCAGGCTGATGCACCTAGGCAGTCTGGGTATCAGGACCCCATCAGCTTTAATGACCGAAATGCTAACACTGGCAGAGAGACACAAGCCCTGTCTAATGTTCGAACAGGCATTCCTTGAGCAACTGCCCGATGACATCCAGCTGATGTTGGCAGACACAGACTTTAGTGACCCCCTGGAAGGTAGCAGCCAGAGCAGACATCCTCTGGAAAACCAGGAGAGAATGAAGCTGCCGTCAGCCAGCTGTCCAGAACACAGAACCCGCAGCCAGCCAAGCCCAGTAGGACACAGGAGCACCAGCAACCCCAACGGAAGACAGGGGACCCATGGTGTTTCTACTATCAGCGATGAGGTACAGAGCCTGCAGCTGCCGACCACCCTGCACATTTTAGGGAAACACCAGAGCCAGCCGTCATTGATGGCTTCGGCAGCTGGCCACCCAGACAGCCTTCTGCACGTGTGGGACAAAAGGTCCAGGTGCCATTTCCTCATGGACATGGGGGCAGAAATCAACATCATCCCACCCACCACACTAGAGACAGTGTGGACCTACCTTGAGATCTGCAAACAACAGTTTCATACGGACCTATGGCAAACGGAAGGTCCAACTAAAACTCCGCACCAACACATTTAAATGGGACTTCATGTTGGCTGTCATGGACAAACTGCTCCTGGGGACAAACTTCCTTAGGGCCCATGGTTTGCTGGTCAATCTGAAAGGTCGGAGGCTGGACAATAGTGAAATCTTTCAAACGTTCTGACTCGGGGAAGCCAGTCTACCTGCACCGCACCTGGACTCAGTCTCATTGTCCAGCAACGAGTATAGCAGGTTCCTTGCCAAATTCCCATCACTACTCAAACCGCAGTTCACCTCGACCATGTCGAAGCACAGAGTGCAGCACCACATCATCACTCAAGGGCCACCCCTGCACACAAGGGCTGGAAGATTACCCCTGGACAAACTCTGCCTGGCCTAAGAGGAGTTCAGGTTCATGCAAGAGCTCGGTATCGTCTGCAGGTCCAACAGCCCCTGGGCCTCACTGCTACACATGGTGCCAAAGACAGCTGGGGATTGGTAGCCATGGTGGGGAGGTGGGGGGGGAAAGGACTATAGATGGCTGAACAAAGCTACCCCCCATCATATATCCAAGACTTTGCAGCCAACCTACATGGAGCCCACATCTTCTCAAAGTCAACCTGGTACTTGGCTACCATCAAATCCTGGTGCAGCCAGAGGACATCCAGAACACTGCTTTGATCACCCTCTTTGGCCTGTTTGAGTTTCTGCAGATGCCTTTTGGGCTATTAAAAAAATGCAGCACAGACTTTTCAGCACCAAATGCATGCAATAGGCTGGGATTTGGATTTCCTATTCCTATATCTGGACATCCTGATCGCCTGCAGGAACCGTACAGAGCACTTATCCCACCTTTGCCAGATGTATACCTGACTGAGCAAATCTGGACTGACCATTAACTGACCAAATGCCAGTTTGGCCGAGAGACTATAAATTTCCTGGGCCACAGGATCTCAAAGGACGGTGCAACTCCTCTGTGGAACAAGGTAAAACCTAACTGACAATTCAACGGGCCTACTACAGTCAAAGGGCTGCAGGAATCTGTGGGCATGGTAAATTTCTACCACCACTTCCTCCGACATATTGACGTCGGGTTAAAAATACATCACTTGGAACCCAGAGGCCGAAGCAGCTTTCATCCAAACAACGAAAGCCCTGGCAAATGTTGCAATGCTAGGGCCGATGTTCCAGCATCCCTCACAGTGGACTCAAACCTGGCAATTGGCGGAATACTAGAACAACTTGTGGATGGACACTGAAAGCCCTTGGCCTTCCATAGTAGACATTTAAGACCACCAGAGTTAAAATACAGTGCTTTCAACAGAGAGCGGTTAGCACCCTACCTGGCAATCCGGCACTTCTGATACTTTCTGAAAGACAGACCATTTATAGCTTTCACCAACCACAAGTCCCTGTTCACCAAGGCATCAGATCCCTGGTCAACCCGGCAGCAGCAGCACCTTTCGTGTATATTGGAGTTCAGGACAGCGATCCAGCAAGCATTCCAATCAAATCCCACCTAAAATAGTAACTTTGTGGTAGACGGTCTATACAGGCCAACCATCCAAGCATTGGCACAGGGGATCAACTACTCACAGCTAGCAGAGGCGCAATGAGGAGACACACAGCTACAGGACTTCAGTCTCAGGCATGCAGCAGCAGCAGGACGTACCCTTGGGTCTAGGAGAGCAGACATTCCATTGCAATACAGCCACGGGCCATCCCAGCAACCTGATGATGGCGGGTATTTGATTCCATGCACGGCCTAGTTCACCCCTCCAACCAAACCACAGTCCGTATGATATCCAGTTGATTCATGTCGTATGGCCTCAAAAAAGTCAGCGACTGGCCGAGGACATGCACTCAATGTCAGATAGCTGAAGTTTAGAAGCATACTAACCCCACCCCCCCCCCTGCCCCCCCACAGCAGTTTGAACCCACAACCTGCAGATTCAACCACATGCACATCAACATTGTAGGGTCACTGCCGGTATCACGGGGAGCACGGTACCTCCTTACCATGGTGGACTGTTTCACCAGATGGCCAGAGGCAGTTCCCCTCACAGACACTACCACAGAATCCTGCGCCAGAGCCCTAGTTGCAACTTGAGTAGCACGTTTCGGCATCCCAGCCCAGTTCACATCAAGTCTGTGGGCTGCCGTAGCCAGCTTGTTGGGGACCCAGCCTATACTCACAATCAAACAGCCTGGTAGAGCACTTCTCTAAACACTTAAAATCAGCACTTATGCTCAGACTGAAAGGCCCAAACTGGGTGGATGAGCTTCCCTGGGTCCTACTCAGGATCTGCACAGCGACCAAAGAAAACCTGCAAGCTTCTTCGTCAAATTGGTCTATGGCACTCCCTGGCAAGTTCCTACCTGCCCTGAGGGGGCAAGAAGCAGACACCACGGTGACCCTGAGCAAGCTCCGTGAAAGGCTAGATAACCTGGCACCCATCCTGACCTCTCAACACAGAAACACTTACCTCCATTTCCAGACAATTAAAGGACCGAGAGTATGGCTTTGTTAGAAGGTATGCACACCAGCCACCGCTGTAGCAACCATACGAAGGGTGGTTTAGAGTAGCAAAGAAAAAAAAAAGCTGTGTCTATGTTTGTGTTGGATGTGAGGTAAGGAAGAGGTGTTCATGAGTGACCGATTAAGGCCAGCGCATGTGGACTTGGAAAACCCAGTGGAAGTGCAAGCACCCAAGCGTAGAGGCAGGTCGCCAAAACAGAGGAAAGTGTAGGCTTTGAGTTGTGGGGGACGTGATTGCCGGTTCTGGAGGGGAGGGGGGGGGGGTTTGTGTTGTGACTGACCAACATGTTTGGTGTTCAGTCAAACTGGCTCCAATTGTAACGCGTGCACGGTTGGAGCAGCCTACACCAAGATGGAACTGGACATTTTCCCCTTCCTTTCAAGGAAATGGCCCAAATGTGTGAAGTATGATTAGCTGCCAGTCAGTGAGGCAAATTCCGATTCCCCGTGGTGGGAAAAGGGAGCGTCTTTTAAAACGCTCAGCGAACGAACAATAAAGCAGCGAGTTCTGGAATGAACCAGTTGACTGCCGGTCTCGTTATTTGCTCCATAACACGAATGTTACAGGATATTAATTCATTGGAAAGGCCTGTTCATAAATCTTGTTCCCATTTTTGTTTACTTTTACCATTTGTTTCCTCATTCTCCTTTTCTTGCAGTTTAATATACATATTTGTTATAAATCTTTTGATTAACATTGTATCTGTAATCACATATTCAAGGTTACTTCCCTCTGGCAAACTCAAACTGCTTCCTAATTTATCCTTCAAGTAGGATCTCAATTGGTAATATGCCAGCGCTGTATCTCCAGTTATATTGTACTTATCTCTCATTTGTTCAAAGGATAAGAATCTACTTCCTGAAAAACAATTTTCTATTCTTTTAATTCCTTTTTTCTCCCATTCTCTAAAGGAAAGGTTATCTATTGTAAAAGGGAGTAACTTATTTTGCGTTAATATTAGTTTTAGTAATTGATAATTTGTTTTATTTCTTTCTACATGAATCTTTTTCCAAATATTGAGGAGATGATGTAATACTGGAGAAGTTCTATGTTGTACCACTTTTTCATCCCATTTATATAATATGTGTTCAGGTATCTTTTCCCCTATTTTATCTAATTCTAATCTCGTCCAGTCTGGCTTTTCCCTTGTTTGATAAAAATCTGATAGGTATCTTAATTGTGCGGCTCTATAATAATTTTTAAAGTTTGGCAATTGTAAGCCTCCTTGTTTATACCATTCTGTTAATTTATCTAGTGCTATCCTCGGTTTCCCCCCTCTCCATAAAAATTTCCTTATTATTTTCTTTAACTCTTTGAAGAATTTTTCTCAGTTGTATTGGCAATGCCTGAAATAAGTATAATATCCTTGGAAAAATGTTCATTTTAATACAGTTATCCTTCCTATTAGTGTTAGTGGTAAATCTTTCATATGCTCTAAATCGTCCTGTAATTTTTTCATTAGTGGATAATAATTGAGTTTATATAATTGGCCGAGATTTTTGTTTATTTGTACACCTAGGTATCTTATTGCCTGCATTTGCCATCTAAATGGAGATTCCTTCTTAAATTTTGAGAAATCCGCATTATTCATAGGCATTGCTTCACTTTTATTTACGTTTATCTTGTAACCCGACACTTCTCCATATTCTTTCAATTTCTTATATAATTCTTTTATTGATAGTTCTGGTTCTGTTAAGTACACTATAACATCATCCGCAAATAGACTGATTTTATATTCCTTGTCTTTTATTTTTATTCCTTTTATATTATTATCTATTCTTATCAATTCTGCTAGTGGTTCTATAGCTAACGCAAACAATAAAGGTGATAGTGGGCATCCCTGCCGCGTTGACCTGCTTAAGTTAAATTGCTTTGATACATGTCCATTTACTGTCACTTTCGCTAACGGTCCCTTATATAATGCTTTAATCCAATTAATATACTTCTCCGGTAAACTGAATTTTTGCAATACTTTGAACAAATAATTCCATTCTACTCTGTCGAAGGCCTTCTCCGCGTCTAAAGCAACTGCTACTGCAGGTGCTTTATTTCCTTCTACTGCATGAATTAAGTTAATAAATTTACAAATATTGTCTGTTGTGCGTCTTTTTTTGATAAATTCAGTTTGGTCTAAATTTACCATTTTTGGTACCTGATCTGCTAATCTGTTTGCTAATAGTTTAGCTATTATCTTATAATCTGTGTTTAGTAAAGATATTGGTCTATATGACGCTGGTGAGAGTGGATCTTTCCCTTGTTTTAGTATTACTGTAATTATTGCTGTTTTACATGAATCTGGTAAGCTTTGTGTTTCATCAATCTGGTTGATTACATCCAGGAGGGGCGGAATTAATAAGTCTTTAAATGTTTTGTAGAATTCTATTGGAAATCCATCCTCTCCTGGTGTCTTATTATTTGGTAATTTTTTTTATTATCTCTTGTATTTCTACTGTTCCAAATGGTTCTGTTAATTTATTTTGTTCCTCTATTTGTAGTTTTGGCAGTTCAATTTTAGTCAAAAATTCATCTATTTTCCCTTCTTTCCCTTCGTTTTCAGTTCGGTATAATTGTTCATAGAATTCTCTAAAGTTTTCCTTAATTTCTTTTGGATTATATGTAATTTGTTTGTCTTTTTTCCTTGATGCCAATACCATTTTCTTAGCTTGTTCTGTCTTAAGCTGCCATGCAAGGATTTTGTGCGTTTTTTCACCCAGTTCGTAATATTTCTGTTTTGTCTTCATTATATTCTTCTCTACCTTATATGTTTGTAATGTTTCATATTTTATTTTTTTATCCGCCAATTCTCTTCTTTTAGTTGTATCTTCCTTCATTGCTAATTCTTTTTCTATATTTACTATTTCCCTTTCCAACTGCTCTGTTTCCTGATTATAGTCCTTCTTCATCTTGGTTACATAACTTATTATTTGCCCTCTAATGAATGCTTTAATTGCATCCCATAGTATAAACTTATCTTTCACTGATTTCGTATTTATTTCAAAATACATTTTAATTTGTCTTTCAATTAATTCTCTAAAATCCTGCCTTTTAAGTAACATGGGGTTTAATCTCCATCTATACATTCTTGGAGGGATGTCCTCTAACTCTATTGTCAATATCAAGGGTGAATGGTCCGATAATATTCTAGCTTTATATTCTGTTTTTCTTACTCTATCTTGCATACTAGCTGATAACAAAAATAGGTCTATTCTTGAGTATGTTTTATGTCTAGCCGAGTAATATGAATATTCCTTTTCTTTTGGGTGTTGTTTCCTCCATATATCCAAAAGTTGCATTTCTTGCATTGATTTAATTATAAATTTGGTTACTTTGTTCTTTCTGTTAATTTTTTTCCCAGTTTTATCCATATATGAATCCAAATTCAGGTTGAAATCCCCTCCTATTAGTATGTTCCCTTGTGTATTAGCTACCGTCAAAAAGATATCTTGCATAAACTTTTGATCTTCTTCGTTAGGTGAATATACATTAAGTAGATTCCAAAACTCCAAATATATCTGACATTTTATCATTACATATCTCCCTGCTGGATCTATTATTTCCTCTTCTATTTTAAATGGCACATTTTTACTAATTATTATAGCCACTCCTCTTGCTTTTGAATTATACGATGCTGCTGTTACATGTCCTACCCAATCTCTCTTTAATTTCTTGTGCTCCAATTCAGTTAAGTGTGTTTCTTGCACAAATGCTATATCAATTTTTTTCTTTTTTCAGTAAATTTAGCAGTTTCTTCCTTTTAATTTGGTTATGTATTCCATTAATATTTAAAGTCATATAGTTCAACGTAGCCATTTTATACTTTGTTTATCTTCCCTTTCCGTTTTTCCATCATTACCTTTCCTCCTTTTCCATTTCTGTTTTCTTATTTTAGACCCTTTATAAGACAACATTCCTAAAACATCAAACATTTTCCTTATTCTCCTATTTATAACTTCTTTAGCCCCAATCTCCCCTTCCCCTCCTGAGTTGTCCTTTATCCCTTGTCAGACAACCACATCTCCCCTCTCCATTTGGGTTTGCGAATTCACTCGCAAGCGTCAACTGATTTTGCAGTGACCGCTATTCCCCCCCACCCAGCCCCCCCCCCCCAGAAAAGATTTTATTTTTCATATGTAACAAAGGTCACTCTTTTAATTCCCTCCTTATTCTCTCTATTCCATTACCTTCCCTTACTAATTCTTGTCTATACTATCTATATTTTCCTCTAAGTACAGATACATTCACGTATGCACATTATACCTATACACTCTTATACCTCTTTACCCACATACATATCAATCGTGATCATTTTTACTCTCATTACACGTCTTCATCCCTCAGTCTATTTTGTAATTGTTCAGCAAATTTTCGTGCTTCTTCTGGATCCGAGAATAGTCTGTTTTGTTGTCCTGGAATAAATATTTTCAATACCGCTGGATGCTTTAGTATAAATTTATACCCTTTCTTCCATAAAATCGCCTTTGCTGTATTGAACTCCTTTCTCTTCTTTAGGAGTTCAAAACTTATATCTGGATAAATGAAGATTTTTTTGCCCTTTATACTCCAGTGGCTTGTTGCCCTCTCTTACTTTTTCCATTGTCTTCTCCAGTACCTTTTCTCTTGTAGTATATCTTAGGAATTTTACTAAAATAGATCTTGGTTTTTGTTGTGGTTTAAAGGCTAATGCTCTATGTGCCCTTTCTATTTCCATTTCTTGCTGTAGTTCTGGACATCCTAGGATCCTAGGGATCCAATCTTTTATAAACTCCCTCATATTCTTGCCTTCTTCATCTTCCTTAAGGCCCACTATCTTTATGTTATTTCTTCTGTTATAATTTTCCATTATATCTATTTTCTGAGCTAACAGTTCTTGTGTCTCTATAGCTTTTTTATTAGATTCCTCTAATTTATTTTTTAAGTCCTCTACCTCCATTTCTACTGCTACTGCCCGCTCTTCCATCTTGTCCATTTTCTTTCCCATTTCTGTTAAGGTCATATCTATTTTATTCATTTTCTCTTCTGTGTTGTTTATTCTTCTTCTTAAATCCTTAAATTCCTGTGTTTGCCATTCTTTAAATGACTCCATGTATCCTTTAATAAGAGAAAGTAAATCCTTTATCTTGCCTTTCCCTTCTTCTTCTATTTCACTGTACTCTTCCTCTTCTTCTTCCTCCTCTTGGTTGGCCATCTGTTGTTTCTTTGTTGCCCTTTTCTTCTCTTCTTTCTTGTTTCCATTGTCTTCTGTGTTCTCTTCTTGCTGCAGGTGTTCTGCAGCTGTCGTTGCCGGTTGTGGAGATCAACTCCCCAGCTGGTCCCCCCTCCCGTCGGTGTGTTTTATTTCATGCGCATCGCGCACTTTTACTCGGCTCAGCGAGCCATTTTTGTAGTCCAATTTCTACCGACCTGAGGGAGCGGGTTTCTCTCTCCACCGCGGGCCTCTTCGAACAGGTAAGGCCTTCTCCTTCTTCCTTGTCTTCTCTTCCTCGCTTCTTACCGTTGATTTCGATTTTTCTTTTTTTGTCGCCATCTTCTTTCCACCTTTATACTCACTTTTCTTTAACTTTTATTTCTGTGCCTTTGTGTTTTCCGACTTTTCTGGTGAGGGCTGGAGTTCACCGTCCGGCCACTACTCCATCACGTGACTCCTCCCATTCAAATCATTGTTGTGGCTGAGGTCCTAGACGAGAATTCTTTTTTTTGTGAATGCCCTTGAAGGCCTGGGCCCCTGGTAGTAAGAGTTGCTGTTCCAACATTTATGGGTTAAAATCCTCTCAATTTTGCAAAACGTGAGGGGGTACTGACTGGAATTACACTGCTGACTGCATCATGCATCGATTAGCAGTCCAGGAACAGTGGTTGTTTGCCTGGACTCATGTACAGTCTATTACATCAAGACAGAGAACTATCCCCTCCAATACTGCAAAGTTAAATTATAAAATGTTAAATAGTTATCAAGAATCAGAGCAGCTCGACTTTAGCCTCTGTGGTGTTAACTTTATCTCAAGCCAGATTGTAATCCATTTACTGTAGGAGGTCTCTCATTTCTGAGCTTTTGTGCTTTTAGAAATTGCATTTTTGGACCCATATGCTACATTCCCACCCAAAAATCAGTTTTTCCCATCAGAAACTGCAACCTAATAAACCTTTTTCAAATACTTGGTAACAAATCTCCTGTTATATGGCTTCTAATAAGTCAGAGGTTTTAAAATAATAGTGGTTTTATGCTAGTTCAAATTGGCAGGAAAACTAAACTGTCAGCACTGGATCAAGGTACACATTCCAATCAAATCCCACCTAAAATAGTAAACATATCCTATTTTTATAATAATGTTCCAATTTCCATATAATAAAAAGGGGCCTATTGCCTGAAATAGGCAGGTAGTTAGGACCTGACAGTAAGCCATTTTTCAAAGTGACCTCGTCACATTACTGTGACCAGGAAGGCCTCCAACTGTAGTTGGAAGCATTTCTAACCTCGTTTTGCTAGATAAATGGCATGAAAAGTAATTGTAGTGCACTTATCCCATTAGCTACCTTCTCAGAGACTTCTGCGTCCCCCTAAGTACCATTTTACTCTCACTTGTCAGTTCCTGTGTCTATGATCCCATTCAAATCCATAGCTGCAGAAAGTGTTAAATGTAAAATCATAAACTAGGACCAACCACTGCATTGCTGAGTGTGCCAGGAGAACAAAATCAGAGCATTTGCCATGTAGTTAGTGAGTCTGTCTACTTCCACCCTCTTTAATGCTGGAGAATGATATTGCCAAGAGTCGATGAGGTACTGCTGAGAAGAGCTAGGTTCGTTGGGTTCTGGACGGGTTGTGCACACCCTCTGGTAAAGCAGACATTTAAGAGCCAATGAACAATAACAGAGCCGATTAAGTAGTGACCAGTCCAGAAATCATCTATATTGGCTATAGCATGGATCTTGTGATCAGCCTTGTTGTCCCTTGTATGGACAATGATACTCACAGCTGGTGCCAGTACTTCGACTGGGGAATTGCCATGATATCACACACTTTGATGAATTAGGCCCATTGGTAATGACATGATGGTTTCAAGCAATAAGAGGGTTTCAAACATCCTGACAGGAGAAGGACCTCATTGGTATTGGTCTTTCTTACTCCTTTCTTGCTAATCACTGCTTGTCAGAGGGTTGCATTCTTTCTCAAGCTGCCATTGAAGTTCCCTAGGAGGATCAGTTTGTCTACTCTGGCTGGCAAGCAGACAAGGTCAGAGTAGAAGTCCTCCATTGTCTCATCTGAAGCTTCCAGGGATGGGACACATTCATTGGTGATTGTAGCCTGTTGGTTCAGTGGGAGAGTGAGGCAGAAGTCATTAGGCATCAGTTTCCTGACTAAGGTTCTGAAGTTCGGCAGTGAAAAACTTCAATCACAAAGCCACAATGTTGCCATCAACAAATGGAAGAATGAGGGTAATGCAGGGGATCACAGAGATGCTGTAATCATGCCCAAGTCTTCAAAAAAGGTGACCATGGTAACTACAGACTCCAGAAGTTTGAGTCCATGCACGGAGAGGTTACAGAAGCCCTGAGTAAGTAGTAGAATGAGCACCCAGCCTCACATGCTACCCATCCACTCACGTGTTAGGTGCACCCTGCCTGCCTCATCTGTGACAGAGGCTGCAGTTACCACATTGGCCTCATCAACCATTTTGGAATAAACCGTAGAATGGTACAGTTAGCTTAGCAGTTAGCGTGATGCTATTACACAGTGTCAACGACCCAGGCTTGAATCCAGCACTGTCTGTAAGGAGTTTGTATGTTCTTCCTGTGTCTGTGTGGGTTTCCTCCCACCCTCCAAAAAGTATGGGGTTGTTGATTAATTTAGGTGTAATAGGTTTAAATGGATGGAATTGGCTTCCACCATGCTATATGAATTTAATTTAAAAATCTTAGTGGCAGCAAGTCATCTATAATACGAAGGGACTGACTAAAGGAAATTAAATTTTAATCACACCTAGATGCACGGGCTTTAACTTTATTGACTTATGGATATTTAGAAGGCAAGCACCACAACTACATGTGTGTTTTATTACTATAATCGATTGTCGAGCTGGTGAATGATGAGTTTCGACAATTGTGTACATAAATGCAAGGGGCAGATGCAATGAGATTCTTGCTTGCTGCAGCTACACGCATGTAAAACACGTTACACTAAGTACAAATTAAATCTTTGGTTTGGCTTCGCGGAATAAGATTTATGGAGGGGGTAAAAGTCCACGTCAGCTGCAGGCTCGTTTGTGGCGCGTTTAAATAATGCAAGTGAATAAAAACAATCCATATAAAGGACAGTGAATATTCACAGCGCCAATTCAATAGTGCAGACAGATCTTTGGTAGTCCTGGAATAGTGTTACAATTAGGAGATTCAGACAGCAGTTAGAAAAAAAGCAGTTCTTGAACCTAGAGATGCCACACCTCCGGCTTCTGCATCTTCTGGCAGAAGGTAGCAGCTAAAAGTGAAAGGGATCCTTTATGACACTGGCTGCCTTCTTGAGGCAGAACCTCACATGGGTCTCACAAATGGGTGGGAAGTGGATGACCATGATGAAACTCAGCTGGGTCTGCCATTTCCTGCAGCCTTCTGCATTCCTGGACCAACGTTGAGGAATAGGACAAACAGTACAGCAGCTTCCCGATTGCTTTGTGCACTACCCATCCATTAAGTGTTCTATTTACACTGGCAGTCTCATTCTTCTTCTTAAAATTTGAGATATTGTGGTGCACAGGATAATGCAGTTATGAGAGATAGGTTGGAAGGGTTGAAGGCTTTTGTTGCGGATTGCTCTTAATAAACATTTACTTACAGAGGGAGCAGAAGTCTCACAGAAGAGCTCAAACATTGGCTTTGAAGCAAACAGTCAGTACTCCAATCATTATAAAGGTGCTTTTGTTCTTCTTACTGTACACAATGAAATCAGCCACAGCTTCTTCAACAACCCAAACTCCTTCCTCCTTCGGAATGTTTGGGGAAAAAAAACCCAAAAGGACCACCTAAATGATCAGAATGTGCATGCTCGCAATTTTTAACATGTCTGTGTGCTAATGGGCATGGTGCAATTTCCAAATCCGTGGATTCAGCTGAAAGTCCTTTCCCAGATGTTGTGAAAATATAACTTTTGGAAAGGTTCAGTCATTGAAATAAACATGTTTGTCAGGGTATTCACATGCAAAATTAATTCATGGCCGAGAATGGTTTCATTTCATTTGGTCAAAGGGTAGAAACTGGCTAAATCAAGCAGAGATTATGATTGTGACAAGTGCATTATTTGATGAAGTGTTGGAGATGCTTTGTAAAGTTAGTGGATGTGGCTTTGAAAAGAGATTGCACTACATAGTGGACTTGTTAGCAAGACTGAAGGCCATGAGTTTGATGGGGCAGTGACTATACAGACATGTTATTGTCAAAGAGACAAAAAGCAGAAAGGAATGGTGAGATTTTTCTTTTAAAAACCATCGTGGAGGAAAATACTCACTGAGATTTGCCAGTTGGAACCACAGCTCGACTTTTATTTATCAATGACCAGATCATTGATCTATTGGGCAGAATTTCAAATTTTACACTTCACAATCTTGGGAATAGTGGAGAAGATGATGACACATAGAGCCTAATCTCGGAAATGGTAGCTTGTCCAATTTAAAGCCAAAAAGTAGAAAGTGATGTTTTTTGGAAGGAAATGTGCATTAAATGGTTGAATTTTAAAACTGGTGTGGGAACTGAGAGATTGAATCGTTCACATGCACAGTCTTTGAATATGGCAGGACAGTTAATATGGGATGTGTTTTTTTCAAAATAGAGGAATAAAGTACAAAAAGCAATGATTTACACTAAATATTCAACCTCAATCTGGAATATCATGTCCATTCTGAGCACCACACTACAGGCAGGAAAAACCTTGAGAAAATAGACGATCAGAGAGATTTGCGTGTGGAGAGTGGATCGTCATCCTTGAAGGAGAGAAGAGGCAGAGTGGAGAGGGGTTAAAGGAAGATATAATCAAGAGGGAAATGTAATGCTCTAGGAAGGATGGGATTAAGCTAGAGTGTGTGAAAAAGATTCACAAGGGAATTGCTGGAACTTAAGGGTTTGAGTTATAAGGAGAGACAAGATCAGCTGGGACTGGTTTCCCAGGAGCAAGGGAGACGGAGGAGTATCCTTGTTAAGGTTTATAAAATCATGAGGGTTATTGATAGGGTCGGGCATCGCTTGAAAGACAAACAATTATCATCTCTCACTAACTGGGACATAGTACATTGATCAGTGCAGCGCAGAAGAAAAATGGCAGCACTGCCAGAAATGCTGTAACAGCCGTGCTGCCACTGGTGCAGACCTGCGGAGAGTGGGGATCGAGGTCTCAACGCTGCCCCACAGGGTCCAATCACCCCGTCCGACTGCTGTCGGCTTTGTACAGGCTTTAAATGGCTTGTTAAAGGAGCCAATGGTGGTTTATTTTAAAATCCCATGACCCACAGGGTCTGGCCCAAGATGCAGCACCTATGATCCGCACTGACCACGCAGAGTTGCAGTCTCTGGGGAAGCGGATGACTTGTGCGGAGCACTAGAAAATGGCGAGCCCACCCCCTGTTAGAGATGGAGAAGCAAAGGATACAACCCAATGGGACAGTGACCTTGGTGGCAGACCACTGAGGGGCTCTGAGGCTGAAGAACTCACAAGCAGTGGGCTCTTGGTGTCTCGAGGAAAGGAACCCACAGAAGAAGCAAGCTGCTGGCACCTACAGTCAAAGGACTCACACGAGGCTGCTGACTGCTGGAGGCTAGCTGAAGAGGTATCAAGTATCAGAACAGAGATGCGGAGGTTGCTGGAGGCTTCCTGATCATATCAGAGCTGTGCATCTGAAGCTTGAGTTGCCGACGGTTTGGACTGAAGTTTGTGCAACTGCAGAGGCCGGGAATGCTGGAGGTAAAGCCATGGACATTCGGTGATTCTGTGGTGGAGGTGGGGGGGAAACTCTCTTTTGCTTCTCTTTCTCTGGCTGTAAGGGGTACTGAACAATTTTTGTTGATAGTGAATCCTTTTCTGTCTGACAGTAGACAAAAGAAAATTGTGTATAATATCACATTTTCTGTTTTATTACATGACAATAAAATAATCCTGAACCTTGAATAGGTCCTTTGGCCCAAGATATCTGCACCAAACAACACTAAACTAAAATTTCTTCTGCCTGTAAATGATCCATCTGCCTATGGAGGAATATGTCTATCTCAAAACCTCAAATCTATTTCCTCCACTACTCATGGCAGCCCGTTCCCAGCACCAATCACTCTCTGCAAAGAAAATTGCCCTGCACGTCTCCTTTAAACTCTCCCCACCCCTACCCAGGGATACATTACAAAAGCAATTGAAAGACAACCCTTTGCAGTGGATCTGAAACTGCACACAAGCAAAGGATGGCTTATGGCCTTTATGGGCATGAGACAATTAGAGCAACCAATGAAATGTTGAAGGAGTGAGGCAGCATCCATGACTAGAAATGGCCAGTCATCAATAGATGCTGCCTAACCCAAGAAGTTACTTCAGTTTCTCATTGTCCACTCAAGATTGCAGCAGCTGCAAGTTTTGTGCTTCTCATTGGGGAATTAGATGTGGTTTTATAATGGTCCAGTGGTTTCATGTTCACCATTAATCAAAGTGCCTTGTGTTCCAGATTAATGTAATTAACATAATTAATCAGGTGGTGAGAATGGCCACATTTTGAAAACTTGGTCCAGATGGTCTGAATTACTCATCCAGTTAGTTACCCACAATGGCATTAAACACTGTACTGTGGTGTTTCCTACCTTGCAAAGCAGGTCTGTTCAAAAGCACAATATTTTAGAGCATGCCTCATTTGTGTACTCTGCAAAAGAAATGAAATATTTGTCCTCTTTCAAAGGTCCAACATTCAATTCCATGGTGGCTCAAGTTGTTCTGTCCATTGGAAGTTGTACAAGCAGGGAAATTCAAATCAAAGTATTTACAAAATTCAAATGTTAAACATTGATCTGAAAGGCCAACAAGGATTGTGACCACAGTAATGGATCTTTTGAGCCCCAAAAGATTTAAATCATGCACTGGTATGGAATTTGGAGGGTTCTGAGGTAAGGCCACTCATCAGTGGCCTGCAAGAAAATTGGCATGGATCCAATTATCAACCCACACCATTGCAGGATCCAGAGATGGCAAAGTCATCAAGTCAACTAAGCCAATCCAAGACTTCAAACTCATTTTTAAGCAACTTATATAGAGGGGGAAAGATTCAGACACATGCCAAATAAAGTCTGAAGTTGAAATTTCACATTTGTAAAATCATGATGCCGGAGGACCTCCACCTCCGACTTGCAAACGAGGATTTCTCCAACTCTGTTGTGGCGCACCGACAGGACAGTGGGGCCAGTGTCAGAATTAGTGCTACGTCACGGCCAAAGGCCCTACCACACCACACCTCCATTAGCTAAACCTGCAATACCCGCACCGAGAAATGATAGCAATTCAGAATCTCATCAAAGATGGGGATCCTGGGCCCACCAATGTCAACCTCCATGCTCGTTTCAGGGAAATGAAAAGGCCAGCCATCGCTAATGGCTACAGTGGCTGGCCATCTCAATAGCCTCTTGTATGTCTGGGACGGACAATTTGGGTGCAAATCCCTGGTAGACACAGGAGTCGAGATCAGAGTCCTGGTTCCCTTGAGCTATGATACCAGAACCAGAGGAGCTGGGCCTGAGCTCACTGCAGCACCATCCTCATTTATGGCACACAACTGCCTCCTTGCAATTTGGTTCCAGCCAATTCATGTGGACGTTCACATTGGTGTCGCAGCCATTGCTGGGGGAAGACTTCCTCACAGTTTGCTGGTGGACCTGAAGGAAAGGAGGCTGGTCGACACCAGAATTTTCCAAACCTTCCCCTTGGGAAGGCCAAATTGCCAGCTCCGCGCCTCAACTCCATCAGGTGCTCAGACAAATTCGCCAGGGTGTTGTCAGAATTCCCGACAATTGTCATGCCACAGTATTCCACGACAGCCTCCAAACACAGGGTAACTCACCAGATCCCCACACAGGCCTGGGCCTGCTGGCTGCCTCCAGACAAGCTCCAGCTCATGAGAGAGGAGATGGAGGAATCATGTGGCGCTTGGACAGCCCATGAGCCTCACCGCTCCATATTATGCCCAAACCCATAGGAGGGTGGAGGCCGTGTAGTGACTACAGGAGGTTGAATGATGCAACCGTCTACGATAGATACCCAGTCTCACTAATCCAAGACTTCATAACCAACCTACGTGGGGCACGCATCTTTTCGAAGATAGACCTGGTGCGTGGGTATCACCAGGTCCCAGTCCATCCCAAGAATGTCCTGAAGATGGCCTGTTTGTACTGATTGAATTCCTGAGGATGCTGTTCGGCCTTAAAAGCATGGTGTAGACCTTCCAGCGTCTCATGGACATGGTGGGACATGACTTGGTCATTTTTTTCCTCTACCTGGTCATTATCCTGGTAGCCAGCCATTCCCACCAAGAGCATTTGGCCCATCTGTTCATCCTCTGCTGCTGACTCAGCAACTACAATCCAATGGTCAACCTAGCCAAGTGCAGTTCAGCCTGTCCACCATCAACTTCTTGGGACCCCAGATAAACTGTCACAGAGCTGTTACCCTGCTGGGGTAAGAGGAGGCATTTGCCAATTCGCCAGAACCAAAACAGTCAAAGGTCTGCAAGAATTTGCCAGGATGGTGAACTTCTACCACCAGTTCATTCCCTCAGTATCCTGAATTATGCGCCCATTTTTCAGTTTGATGGCGGTCAAATCCAAAGAAGTTGCCTAATTGGAAGAGGCAATGGTGGCATTCGACCAGGCCAAGGACACATTAGCCAATGCCACAGTCCTGGTCCACCCCCGAATGGACTTCTCCACAGCCCTCACTGTAGACACCTCCAAAACAGCAGTCAGCGGCATACTCGAGCAATTAATAGAAGGACAATGGAAGCAGCTCACCTTCTTCAGCCGACACCTGCAGCCCCCAGAATCAAGTAGAGTGTTTGAGAGGGAATTATTAGCCCTGTACCTGGCTGGTCAGCACTTCAGGTATTTCCTAGAAGGGAGAGAATTCACAATCTTCACAGTCCCACCTGCCCTACGAGTCTGAATTCACCACCATGATCAAACGTGTCTTGGGGAAGAACAACGTACTGGCAGATGCACTGTCAAGAACATTCATCCAGTTGGTGCAAGCCCCAGCCCCGGGAGAGGATTATGCAGCACTACCAGAACCACAGAAGGAGGTCAGTGACATATCGGCATACCAAACCACGCTCACCAGCATCCACCTTGAGGACATACCCATCGGTCCCAGCAGTAGCAAACTCCTCTGCGACACCTCCAGAGGGCAACCATGGCCCATCGTACCAGCCACCTGGAGGTGCCACGTTTTCGATGCCTTGCACAGTTTGGCTCACCCTTCCATCAGGGCAATTGCAAGCTAATTGCAGTGTGTTTCATGTGGCATGGCCTACGCAAACAGGTAGTGGGCCAATGACATACACCTGCACACACTGCCAAACCTCCAAGGTCCAGAGGCACATTAAGACACCACTACAACCCTTCCACCCAATGCACAAGAGATTCGAGCATGTGCGCATGTACATCATTGGCCCACTAGCTGTTTCAAGAGAGGTGAGGTGCTAATTTATGATGGTGGACAGATTTACAAGATGGCCGGAAGCTGTTTCAATTAGTGACGTGATAACAGAACCTGATCACAACCTGGGTGGTGAGGTTCAACCTCCCACTCACATCACTTCAGACAGGGGCATGCAGTTCCCCTCAACCCTGTGGTCCACAATGGTACAGCTCCTAAGAAACCAGCTGCACCAAACAACTGTGTACTATCCCCAAATGAATGTCCTGGTAGAGTGGTTCCACAGGCATCTAAAATCAGACCTGATGGTATGACTCCAAGGACCCAGCTGGGTAGATGAGCTCTCCGGGTGCTGGTCGGCATCCAAACAGCACCCAAAGACCTAGCAGCATCTTCAGCCAGGTTGGCATCACTCAACCCGCCTGGCGAGTTCATGCCTGCACCTTGCAGCCAAGGAAACATACCAACAGACCCAAACTCCAGGAGAAGCTGGGCACACTGGCTCCAGTTCCATCATCCCACCATGGAGCAGAACCCTCCTTTGTACTGAATGACCTGTGCCAGAGTGAGTACATGTTCATCCGCAGAGAAGCACACAGAACGCCCCTACAACGGCCGTATGAAGGACCCTTCAGGGTAGCGTGACACACAGGGACAACCTATTTTTTGGACATTGGTAAATGTCTCTTCCCAGTCCCCATCGACAATCTCAAACCAGCACAGCTCGACATTGAGCACCCAGTCATAACACCACCTGGTAGGAGAGGACGCTGACCATATAAAATGTATAGTATACAGTTATGGGTCACGTGCATCATCTACACGCCTATTGAACAGGCACCAGCAGGTGTGGAGATGCTCAGAGTGGGGCAAAGCCACCGCCCAAAATTTTGCAACACTTCTGCCCCATTGGGGAACTGAAGACTCTGGGGCTGGGTGGGCCTTCTAACCACGCCATTTCAAACCAGTAAAGCAGTTACTCCAGAACCCTACAAATCTCAGCACGTTTCTTTCAGTTTAGGGGTTTATCAGCACATGGGTATATTTAAGACACAGAAGGTTAAAATTTTGCATTGTAGAGGAATTAAAGGATATGGGGAAAAGGCAGGCAGGTTAAGCTGAGTCCATAGCCAGATCAGCTATAAATTGTTGAATGGTGGAGCTGACTGGACCGGCCTATTCCTGCTTTATTCTTTTACAAGAAGGTACGCGTCCAGTTTTCTCAATCTTGGCATCCCCAAAAGTGCTGTTACAATTGAGTAGACCTTATAATGGGGATATACATCCTTGAAATGGGAGCAGAAATAGGCCATTTGGCCAATCTATCTGCAAAGGGGATACAAGATAAGGGAAGAACTTGTCACATTTTGCATCAGCCTTAGTTCTATAGCTCATGAAAGTACATTGATTTGTGATTTCAACTTCAATTAAAATAGCATCCATTTTAGTTCTGTTATAAAGAGTTAATTACTTTGGACAAGATGTCTCTTCACTGATTTGGATTCTCCTTCCAGCGGAAAAAAAATCCTCCTAATTCACTCAAAAATATATTATTCCAAAGAATGCGTCTAAATTATGTAATCTCTCCTAACGTAACCATTGCAGACTTGCTGAAATTCAGATGAATCGGCCCAGCACTCCTCCTATTGCCAATACTCTCTTCGTCTCCATTCCGATACTGTGTACAGCTGTGAATAATCTCTACCCTTGCCCGTTGTACCTCATGTTGGCAGTAATTAAATAAGTGGCTTGAGGAATAGAACAACTAAAAAAATACTGTTAACGTCACAATATTTACTGTACATTGAAGTTGTCCTTGATTATGCAATATTTACAGCTTCTAAACAGGTCACTGGTAATATATCCCATTACTGCTAAGTGCTACCAGATGAGGAGTTTAGAATTTTTAGCGGGAAGGGGGTGTACTGAAATCAATTAGTCAAAGAAAGATAAATGAAATCAGTTTCTTACCGACTCGAACGCATTCTTCTAGGGAATTCACCCCGAAGGTCCCCATCGCTTAACGTGAGATCAATTCAGGCTCTGGGTCTTCAGAGGCGCGGGAGAGCGTTTATTTGTGAGCCTCATTAAGTGGGGAAATTTCCCATTTACACAGATTGTAGACAGGTGCAACGGACTCGACTCGTAAAGCGAGCAAAACTCATTAGTGTTCCGTCTCGCAGACGTTTAACCTCTCGAGGGCTCCTCCAGTCCTCTGCCTGCAGCCATCACCAAGAATATAAAAGGACGGTCTGCGGCGTCGATTCTTTCCCAGGACCGCTGTTAGGTTAGCGAGGAAAACAATTAATTGATCATTAAATCTGTTTCACTTTCCTGCAACTGTGCGTGGCCGAAATTAAATTCGAAAAGAAAGCGTGAAATATAAAGCTAATTTAGAAAACGAGGGTGGGTGGCACATTGGAAACGACCATTGCCGCCCATTCACTCAAAGCCCCAATGGCCGGGCGTGGTTGGTCCAATTGTAACGAATGGTGATAAAAAGCCGCGCTCGCACGCAGAAACTCCACGGGTGAGTGTGTCATAGGAAATGTCATGAGAGGAAAGTTCCAGCTCCTACCAATAAACCATTTAAACCATCAGGATAAATTGAGCGTTAAAGGCGTTCGATTCTTCTACATGGCCCTGTCGACAAAAATGACCTGTCGTGATATGCGCACAAGGGAATGAACTGAACAGGAGCGAGATTAAAACAAACAAACTCCTCCGGACGTTGGGATTGTGAAGTCAGAACAGGGACACAAGTTCTGTCTTCACAGACACCCGCGAGGCATTTACAGTATTTGCGGTCTCGTCAACTTCGGTAGCACCTTTCAAACGTTTATTTTTCCTCGTGTGGAAGTGAACGTGGCTTCTGTGAGCGACGCCGGTCTCCATCGACTGTTGATGAGATGGAGGTTTTCATTGATAGAGCGCCGTGCTTGTTGCAGCCCTTCCGCGGTCCTCCTGGGAGGCGACCGCCAATTCGCGCACAGAAAGCTCACCCAGGGACGCGGACTGGATTGCCGGTTTGGATGACACCGAATGAGAGCCAGATAGTGGACTGATCAGGAGAAAGACGTGATTTATTGTTTTGCGTGGAAAAAAATACATAGCCCTCGGGAGACCCGACGATATGAGGGGGGGGGGGGTAATTTTCTTCTCGGGTTTGAAAGAGATGTCAGACTAGATGCTCTCGTTGGAGTCTAGAGAAAGGCTTGAACTAAATCGGAAGCACGCAAGCTACCGTAACGCATGTGCCACTGACGGGAAACTGGTGCGGCGCTATTATGACCGTTCCGATAGATTATGTCCATGACAGCCACAAGATGCCCCTCTGTGCCCCGCGATTCCACCAGAGCGGATCACACCGTGGTTTAGGTCAAAAATAGAAATGTAACCCTCCACAGACAGGCGAGTTAACTTTGGAGCTGATTCTTGCAACTGAGTGCGGGGGAGTGGGGAAACAATGCAGTGCAATAAATCTGGCAGTGATTTGGATCACATGGGAACACAGCTGGACATACAGCAGAGAAGTGCGTGTTAAGAGCGAAATGCCGGCGCGTCGCGGAGACTCGCTCTCTGCAGCTGCGAGGGTGGATTTGGAATGAAACTCCCTCTTCCAGTGACGCTCGGCTCGGCAGGAATACATCTGGCACCGTACCAAGTACCTGCCACTTGATTGCTCATTTCCACGCATCGGGCCCGGGATAAAAACGCGCCTTGATTTCGCTGTACGAGTCGATAAGGTTAATCTACTGAACTATCAAAACACTATTAGTCTATGAGCCAACCCGCTCAAGGTTTGTTATACAGAGGAAGCGTTAAACCATCGTAGTTCCTGAAATATTTCTCATACAAATACAGACCTTTTCAGTACGGTAAGAAAGTTATAATGGTTCCTTGCAGTAATTTCTTTATATTCCAGCATATGAACATTGAATGCATGTCCTAAGATGTTTAATTTCTGGAATCGTGTGAGCTTTAGTGAGAAAATTAAACCAAACCTCTGCTTTAACCCGGCTGCATCTCTGAACGGGTACTCTGGAGTCTGTTTATATTAATCCGAGGAATGAGCATCTCACCTTCATATCACCACCCAAAGTATCCGTATCACATCTACAATGGCGAACGGTGAAAACTCGGCGGACGGGTCGACAGTTTAGCGTCTGGCAACCCCTTTAGCTGGAACATTAATTGTGGCGCGTCTCTTTTCATTCTGTGAGCCAAATTCAGGTGGTTGCACATTTTAACAGATTCTAAATTCCAATATCACCCCTCACTGATCTGGAACGTGGAAATCTGCATCCATAATTCACTATGGCTAATTTATTCCTTCCATTACACATTTTCCCTCCAGAAACTGAATTAATCTTAATGATTCTTCATTTAAAAAGATATCAATTAAATATCGGTAGACGCGAACCCTAAAAGATATGCTTCAAGCCCCCACACATTTGCCTACATAATATTCATGAAGTGCGCATTTCACAATCGCCTTTTTGCACAGATTCGCTCTCAGAAAACGGTGACCTGCTGCAGGATCTATAAAACCTTATATTCCCCCACCCCACCCCAGCAGCGAAACAGTCGGGATGGCGCAAGTTTTGTGTCAGGTCATCTGAGGGTTCGAATGTGCATTAAACTGACGAACTGGAGATAGGTATCGTCTTTCTGGTCTCGACTTGAAGGACCAATAATAATTAGAAGTTATAGAACACAATTAATGGTTGTACACTTACAATTCCCGCTCCCTATCTCCCCCTTCTCCCCCCCCCCCCCCTAACTCCCACTTTCAATTTATATCGAAACAATTGGCCCCAGACAATGTTAACATTGCAAAGTGATGGAGGGGTAAAGAAATGGATCGAAAATAGTACTCCCTGATTTCCACAATGTGTCATGGCATTCGTATTTTTGTCCTCTTTTAGGCCAGAGTGTAAATGGCTTCGGGCTGTTGGTATAGCAGACTAGCCGGTTGAAGATAGATATCAAACTTTCTGATCCAATGCCGAAATGCCACTGGAGTGGTGCCAATTCCACGGGACACTAAATTGTACTCTGGGGCGTTTCAAGAAGGCCCTGGTTGGGAAAATAGTAGCAATACACCGCTTCATGTTCCGAGAAACAAATCAACAGATGCTTCTTCCCATTTTTTGGACGAACAGGGCAGAGGCATGCATCTCCTGACCGCAGAGTTCGTATCGATCGCTTCGATATGGTATGCTTCGATCAGGAGTTTGTTTATATTTAGCAGCTAGCACGCGTTTTTTTTAATCCGTCGGCACATTTTTACAAGAATATGTGGTTTTATTTAGTACAGGGTCGGCTTTGATTCAATCTGATGCTCGCGTAGGGGCCAGCGATGCTGGGTTGATTTTGTACACGCCCTGCGCGTAACTCACGGTAGCTAAAGTAGGGTTTAGACGGAATCCAGCCATGAAGCCGTCCAGGACAGAACATTCAAGAGATACTATTTTATGACACTGCAGAAAAGGAGCGGGGAAATTTATGTTAATTTCGAGATAGATAAGTACAATTACAGTGGCTGGCTACTTGATGCTTAATCTAGATTCTATAATTTAAATGATTAACAGTGCGCAGGTTCATTCACTAATGACACTCATCTTGATCTGGGAAGTAACTGATTTACAACGGCACCAAATCGCACCATAGACACACATTCCATTCCACAGAGTGAAGTGTGTTCGTGTTTGTGTGTGGGAATGGGGAGAGGTGAAGAAGCAGAGCCATTTTTCAGATCGAAAGGTAGTCTATTCAACGCATTGGTCGCGGTAATCCCCCACCGTCAACTCTAACCCGCATATATTTGCTGAAGAGACTGAAGATGGAAGGAGTCGAGTGGAGATGAGGGGATGGCGCAAGATCAAAGTGGGCACTTCACCTTGGAACTGGACCCTATTGACTTGCCGGTATGCTTGCCCAGACTGTTCAACCAGGGTCGAAAGCCATGGCCGTCATTTGTAGGTTCCCCATCTAGCACACTACTGAGATTCGGGCCCTGTCCTGGAGACATTTAATCTTCAACCAACAGAACGTATTGGAGCCTTAGCAGGATCTTGCAACATGTGGTCGGTTAGAATACAATCCTGGATCCTACATTTAGAAACTATTAGAATACATGTCTTAAAATATATATTTAATCCCAATCACTCTGCGCAGCCCTCCTTGATCAAATCATACATAATTAAATGCAGAATAACCTCAAAGATCAACTACGAGTTATTAAATAGTTAGGCTTTGTCATTTCTCGCAGAATTGTTTTATACAATAAACTGATTGGCAGTTGGAACAACAAATGTGAGGTGAACTGAAATTTATAGTTACTGTACCGTAAACAAACTGAAGTTGAATTTCAGTTCATGCGATTTGAGATCTTCTCCATTATTGAAACTTTTATACACAGTATATACACACACACGCATAAACACGCGCGCCGCTCGCCTCACTCAGAATCTCTATTTCACTCGACATACATTGCACTTTATTCCAATCATGGTGTGTTTCTGTCGGTTGGAAAGGAAATTCTCTCTCTCGTTCTCATCCCCCCTCCCGCCATTACTCTATCTACCTGTGGCTATCTCTGAATGGGTGGTAAGAGCTAACCAACTGTTCAGAAAAGGAATGGCGAGGGTGCGTGGGTAGTGGGGCGCGGGGGTCGGGTGATGAGAAAGTGAAAGAAGGGTATTAAAACAGAAAAGGAACATATTTGCCCAAAAATGCGACTTCCCCTCCCCCTAGTGCTGAGGAAGGAAGGGAGACCTTTTGTCGCTCATAGTTTCCTACTTTGGCGTTGTGAATAACACCCAGGAAAACATTACTCCGTCTCAAGAGAGAGAGAAATGAACGGAGAAGTGTCTAGGGTTGGGCTGGGGCGTGGAGATCCGCCACTACCTCCCGTGCCCGGCTGCACTTTCAGCCGGCAGCCGCTCTTCGGATTCTGCTTCTCGTTCCAGGAACGCCGGAGTTGGTTGGACGGGCAGGTAAGGGTGAAAGACAAAGTGCGGGGGTGGGGGGGTTGTGATATCAAAAACCAAATGCTCCGATGAAAGTAAAGACAACATGTGCGACACGGAGAGTGGACCAGGTGAGGGGTGGGATTAGATCTAAAGGAGGGACCCCGCTCTTATTTGCAAATGACCTCCTTTCTGGCTCCCCAAGAGTTCAGCGGCTACGACGAGGCTGTCATAAAATGGTTAACTCCCTCCCGACCTGGCGCCGCTTCCCCACAGCCTCGAATTGGCGACCGTTTCGTTTGTTACGAACAGCCCCTATTTGTGGACAGACTCTATACCTTGATGAAGGGCTCAAGCTCGAAACGTCGGCTATGTATCTTTATCTTTGCTACATTAAGTACACTGTTTGACCCTCTGAGTTTCTCCAGCCTTGTGTTTTTACTTCTGCACTTTGTCGGATCTCTGCTGGCAATCTGGTCCCTCTTTCCTGCCTGCTGCTGCCAACGCTTGTCTCAACGGCCGTCCGATTTCACAGAGCTTCAGTCTCCTGACGTTATCATTGATTCGCTCTCACATTATTTTACCGCACTGTCACTTTCCAGAGAAAACAAAGCTCCAGCGCCACATTTGGTTTTGTCTTCCTCTGTCTCTCTCAAAACCTGGGGCAGAGTTATCTTTAAAGTCAGTTTTCAAACGTCCAGTTTTAAGAGAAGTTTGCCGACCTCAGTTTTGTGTGAAATCACGCGCCTCCAGATCCAAGAACAATTCCTTTCCCGCCGTTATCAGACTCCTGAACAAACCTCGCATTGATAAAATAATGTGGCCTTTGCTCAGTTCTAACTGGTCTCGCTGTAACGCTGCACTCCACTGTGTTTTACTCGCTGCACTGTATATCGATTGGCTTGCAGGACTGCTCGCAAAACAAACGTTCTCACTGCACCTTGGTAAAAGTAATATTGCACCAATAAACCATTGAACTAAAGCACAGATGCAGGCCCTTCGGCCCATCTAATTTATGCCAAACTATTATTCTTGCTGGCCCCACTGACCTGCACCCGGACCTTCGCCCTCCATAATAGAACCTTAGACCAAATCCTCAAAAACTTTGAACCCTGTTTTCAACATGTTCTGATGAAACTCTTTGAACACCTCAGTTCGCGTTTCACGACCCGGAAAATTCAACAGGACCAACATGCTAAAAAGGAAAATAACAAGCCTCAAGAGTTTGAACAATCTGGGCTCCCTTGCCCTTGCCTTGTTCTACCTATGCCCCAGACGCGAGCTCATTCTGATCCAGAGTTCGGTGCAAAGATTTCACTTGGTGGGTCGGTCGACTTTCTGTTTTACTCGTTAGTTAGAATTGAAATCCCTCAGGCTGCGATTATCTATTATTACTGCAGATGTGCTCTGCACATACACACATGCATGCACGAGTGACGTATTATGGATATCTGCTTATCGTTGACGTGTATATCTGAATATATCTGGAAGATTCGGAGAGAAAAAAATCAAATGAAGTTTGGTGAATTAGAACAAGGTCGTTCTTACAGTTTCTGAAGTTTACCCTAATTCTACTTTGTCGCGTGTTTTTAAAAACAAATCCCGAAATGAGAGTTTTTTGAACAATGGACTGAAATGCTAAATTGGTTTTAATATGCGGAGAATTTTTTAGAAACTTTTACTTCAGTCATACAACCCCTTCCCACGGAAACGACGAAAGAGGCTGAATTCGGAATCTTCAGATCATCCAACTACGTTGCACACTCAGTCGATGGTAAAACTTTAATAAATAAACTAGCAAAATTTACACGCGATAGAAAAACAGCAATAATGTGAAGCTTTGCTAATTCCAGATTTACTCGGGGGGAACATGCAGTACCACAGGTGCCGATTTTTTACGTTTGCTTTTCTTGATTTGCTCCCATTGTATGTGCTTCAGTGATCTCTCTCTCCCTCTCTCTCTACATTATCTCCATGATGTAACCTCAGCGGCCCACCATGTTTATTCTAAAGCATAAGAAGTACAGAAAGATCCCAAACGTGTCTAATCTGAACCATGTCCTTCCTGGATGCAAACTGGATCCGGATTGCCAGGACACACTTCCCCTGGTAAACGACGATATTTCACATCTCTAAAACAATCACTGCTCGTCTCGTAGTTGGAAACTTTTAGTTCACTGCTCAGTCTGGAAGGACTCCTGAGAGTTCAAAGTTGAGACGTGGCCGATATTTCCGTGTCCCTCTCGACACCAGCTCCCCCCGTCCATTCCAATGATCTTTAACCGCCTGTCAACACAGAAATTAGAAAGGCAACTTCAACCACTGATCCAATGCACCAAACGAGCAACCCGCAGAAAGAAAATACACGGTAGAAAATCAAACATCTCGCGGTGACTTGGGCCGATTGAGCGAGCGAGGAACGGCTGTTTAAACAATGGGGAAGTGATAGTGATTCTTGCCATTCCTGATGAAGGGCTTCGGCCGCAAGACTCGCTCCACCAGGTTCGGAAACAACCGCTCCCCTCCACCATCTGAACCCTCAACGACAAACTCAACCAGAGATTCATTACTTGTGCACTTTATTGATTTTCTTGACTCTCTCTGTATTGCACAGTCAGTTTGTTTACATTTATTATCGACTTACAGTCCTTTTTTGTTTATACGTTCACGCTGTATACAGTTTATTTTTTGCACTATCAATTAGTGGTAATTCTGCCTCGCCCGCAGGAAAAAGAAATCTCAGGTCGTATGTACTCTGACAATAAAACTGAAATCCCAAACGTTGACTCTCTATCGCTTCCATGAATGCTACCTGACACGCTGAGTTCGTCCAGCACTTTGTTTGCTGCATGAGATTGCAATTGTTCGCTTCACTGCTCATTAAGTCTGAATGAACTGTATATCCAAACTCCCTCGACACTTAAAAACAAAACCCTGGGCCTATTGTGGTGAGGGGGGGGGGGGGTAATTTGCAAGTAAAAAGATGTAATGCTCCCTTATTTACACGTTTCCTTTCATCTCTATCGAAGATAATAGCTTCGCAGATATTGTTGATTAAATACACAAACTATTTCTGAACAGCAAGCCCCCGTCTTGTGAATATTTGTCGTTTGCTGAAGGAAGCACTGCGCGATATTGTACTCAAACCTGATGTCATCCCGTGATTCATTCCATCGCAAATAATATTAAATTCAATTTGTTATTGAAAATATAAATCATCTAAACTCAGATTTCATTTACTGTAACTCACTCAACTTTATCAGCCTTTTTAAAGGTAATTGCTTTTCGCGAATGACGTTTGTAAACATAAACCCAAGCCAGTCAGCACGATAAAGGCGTGCAGTCATGTTTTTCGCACAATAAATATTTCCTTTCGGAGAAATATATTTTGTCAGCAAATTGACAGCCCAGACTAAAACTTGTAATCTGCATGGGCGCTGTAATGAGGAAATGACTGGGTCTGATTAGCATTACAGTTTTTTGGAGAAAGATCCGGGGACTGAGTATGAGTTCTCACTTTGGTCTGGATAAAGGGTCCCGACTCGAAATGATTTCTGATCATTTCTACCCGCGGTCTTACCTGGCCCGCTGAATTTTTCCAGCTTGTTCAAGATTCCAGTTTTTGCGTTTCTCTTTCTCTCTGTTTCATAAACAGGGTGTGCTGCAGTCTACAGAATTAAAACACTACGGTCTGCAGACACCGTGCTTGAAGTAAAAACACAAAGCTGGAGAAACTCAGCGGGTCAAATTGTACTTTATGGAGCAAAGATAAAGATGCATAACCAATCAATGCCCTGCAGTCTCTCGGAAATTACCCGCATCCCCGCTACCACCACCCCCTCCCCACCCCCACCCCCTCCAGGTCGCAGATTGTAACGGGACTGCGTGCAAACCGCAGGAGTGTTCACGTACCGGTTTGGCGCTAGTGCGTCGCCGACATTGACCAAGCACCTTCCATCCTCCACACCGAGAACGCGTAACTCAGTCTCTCGTGGGCCACATAGCTGCAACTGGACATTTTTTGGTCCATCTCGTCGCTCTGCAAGACCTGGTAGAGGAAATCGATGTACCTGGCAGCCAGCTTGAGGGTCTGGATTTTGCTGAGTTTGTCCGACGGCAGAGTGGGGATGATTTTCCTGAGCGAAGAGAACGCCTCGTTGAGGGACTGAGTTCTCTGACGCTCCCTGACGTTGGCCAGGATCCTCTGGTTCTGCAGCTCTTCGTAAGACTGCGAGCTGGGGCTGGACTTCTTGTTTCTCTTGCCGGGGTTCGGGCTCCCGTCCTCGCTCGATTTTTTGCTGTACCTCCTCTTGATGTCGTACCTTTTCTGCTGTCTGTCCGCCTCCTCCTCGCTGCTCGCTAGACTGTCCGCGGGAGAAACAGGGGCACTGCTCGGACTTTCCTGCATGATGTCTGAAGGCGTGCCCCACCGCCCTGGGAGAGGGGGTTGCGCGGAAAATAAAGCTAACGACAGAATCGAAGGAGCACAAGGACTTCTCCCCGGTGCAAAGTGAAAACCGGGAAAGAGCCCCCTTCTTGCCGAAAATGGAGACCGTTTGGTAAAGTCACAGACCTCACCAAGTATTTCCCGACCTTTTTTTTGGCTGATTATTGGGACTAAGAGTGGCTGGAAAGTTGTTACGAGTGCGGAGGTGGCAGGAGCCTGGGATTGGTTGGGACAGGGATGTAGGCGGGGCCAACTCGTTCGGGAGGCTGACAGTTAAAGACAATATTTTAGTCGGAGACAAAAAAAAACTCCAGCCAGCCTCGGAGAACGTCACTGTACGAAAGTCTTGCAATTAAAAGAGAGACAGTTATTATATTCCCAAGTTTACTGTCCATCTCCGGTGCCAAAGACAACAACATATTAATAGGTCTTTATTTACAGTCAGGGGAGGTGAGTGAGTCCCAAGAATTTGTTATCGTTGGTGGAAAATGCAAAGTACATTCAAGGTATTAATTCAATTTACAATAAGGACGAATCAGAAAAGTTACATTTGGAAGCACCTCCGAATTCCTTCTCTCAGCCTGGCGCCGCTCCATTCACACCAAGCAGTCTGCAATATTATTAGTAAACGTACCCCGGAGGATGCATTTTTTCGAACGTGCTTGAGATTTTCTCAGCTCCGTCCAGGAGTCGAGTTTACTCCTCTCTGGGAATACATGCATATTTCTCTCTCTCTCTCTCTCTCTCTCTCTCTCTCTCTGTCTGTCTTATCCTTTCACATCCTTTCCCCCACCCCGCCGACCCCTCTTCTCCCACCCCATCTTCCAACCCTTGAAGGAAGCACATTTTCGCACAAAGCCAGACCCAAGTCCGAGCATCTTGTGCCACACTGATAAGATGTCAAAGGTGCCCAACCCCACCTCGGAGAAAGAGCACAAGGGAAATACAAGAATGCACGGGCTGATGCCTGGGATCGTGTACAGGAGATTACGTAAGGCCCACAGACCGTTCCTTGGTCTGATCCACCATCTAAATACATGCCGCACGACTAAAGACTAGATATCATGGTCTAACTGGTGAACAAGTGTGGCACAACAACAACAGCACTGTAGAGGATTTTTCCTCGTAACCACGAAACAATCCACAAAGGGACATGAGGCAAAATGAGATGTGTTGACTCCACGGTTACATAATTGAGCAACTCTCCTGCGACGCACAGAGAGGTTAGATGCCGGCGGGCGGTTCTGAAGGGTCGCGTTGATCTTTAGGCTCTCGAGAATGAAACCGTCGCAGATGGTCTCAGCGGTTCTGCCCTTCGAAAACCAAGAACACGAGCCTATCCCGTCAAACCATTCAGTCCCATCCAACTCCCCGGCTGCGCCAGGAGCGTTGGTGATATCCGGGAGATGGTCAGATAATATTTCTGGGACCCGCGGTTCCCTGATGACACTGACGTGTTCAAATCGTTTAAGAATGTTGCTCCCCTTCAAATTGAGATTTGCGATGGTTTCTTTCCAAGGACAATGCCGCTGTAATGACAATATCCAGAAATGTCTAAAGTTACCCGAATCCAATTAAATTAATTATATTGTTTTATTTTCAAGAAATCTTAATAAACCGGCATTTCATTGACTGTTTAATTGGGCCCCTGCTGATATTAGGTGATCATTAAGAACAAAACAATTTAAACTTGAAATATCATAATGAACTTTCAGTTATTTTAAATTACACTATTTTATTCAAGGTTTAGACTGTTTGCAATAGATTTTTTAAAAATCTCGTTAACGATTGCTATTCGCCTATCCGATTCTCATAGACCTGCGACGAGGAGCGGTTGGGTTCCGTTGCGAAGCCCCAAAGTTTACAGTAAACCGTAAAAATACCGAACGCTTGTGAAATCTTGTCATCGCTCCTCCACCTTTCAAATGGCAAGTGTGTGTGTTTTGGGGCAAGTCCGCGCCGAGGCCTCTCATTCATTTCCCAAATGTTCTGTCTTCCTCCCATTCTGATTCCTCCTGAGACGACAAGAGGCTTCAATTCTGAATGACAATCTGCAATATCACCCCCTAAAATCAGTTCAAATCATTCAGTGCGACGGAGAGCAAATATCCACTTTATTTGCTGCCGCTTATCGAATTTAACGGCAAACATTTAACTCTATCCGAAGTTAACAATTAAGCACCCAGTTCAGCCGCACACAAATATCTTTATTGGTGTATAAACTCAAACAAAGAAATAACGTGTATTAGTGTAGTGCGAGAGACGCGGCCGTTGTAGGAAAGAGTTTGAACATTTGACAGCGAGTCCTCTCCCACTTTCATAAAAGACCCCACGTTCTATCGCCTGGATTCTCTATTAATTAATGAAGGTTCACAGCTACAAACTCCCAGTCTGCTCGATTTTACAACTCCATCCCTTCACCATCACCCCAAGCCATAATTTCAAGTCTTCGGGATGAGATAGGGAGTATACTCCGTGATTCCACAACTCACCTTGAAGACTTGCAATTATATGCTCCAATCAGTATCCGAATTTATTGTCATGAACAAGTCATGAAATTCGATGTTTTGCAGCAAGGTCACGGTGTAAACATTCATATTATAATCATCTTACGATATTATTATAACAAAAATAACCCAGAAAAGTAAGGTAGTGTCTTTTGTCCATTGATCATTCAGAAATGATCTTTGAATTGAAGCTGTTTTGGAATAACGATAAGCCTCTGTGTTTGTGTGTGTGTGTGTGTGTGTGTGTGTGTGTGTGTGTGTGTGTGTGAGAGAGAGAGAGAGAGAGAGAGAGAGAGAAAATGTGTGTGTCTGTGAATGTGCGTGTGTGTCTGTGAATGTGCGTGTGTGTCTGTGAATGTGTGTGTGGGTGTGTGTGTCTGTGAATGTGTGTGGGTGTGTGTCTCTGTGAATGTGTGTGTGTGTGTGTGTGTTGAGAGAGAGAATTAAACGATAAGATGCTTGATCAGGTATTGCAGCCCCACACTGCATCAGATACGGTTAGTCTGTCACCATACCACACAAAGTGGTTCAACAACAGCGAGATGAAAGGCGTTGCAATAACATGTAACTCGCTCAATTTCGCGGTTTCTTCTTTTCCGTGGCGCCCAGGTTCCGCGGACATTTCCAAAACACGCGAAAGTACTGGAAAACCCCAGCGGGTCACGCAGCTTCCCGTCAAAGGGCCCGGGCCCGAAACGTTTGTAACCCTTTACTTCCCAGAGAAGCTGCGGGCCTTGCTGAGTTTCTCCAGCACGTTTATGAGTCGCATTCGACCCGAGCAACATCTGCAGAGTTTCTTGTTTCCTTTCATATATCATGCGGCCCATTTAAAGGGTCGTTTACGTGTTCACGTGCTGCTCATTCCCAAACTCAAGCGCGGAATCACCAAAGCCCGGGGAAAGGGAGCAAGAGATACCTAGCAACGTCTAATTATTGTGCTGCGAGCATTTAAACGAATAAAAGAACGGTATCACTCGACATTTCAAAGGTAATCCGAATTAATCGTTGCGCCCACGGAAATAATCCGTACGGATCAATAGATTCATTGGCCACGTGGGTGTGGTTGGGTGGTGTGGACTGGAAGGATCTGTTACCGTGCTGTATCTCTAAATATATATAAATCAGAAGGACATTTCTATCTCAAACCTAATACAGTGAAGCCGCTCTCTAAAGGTTCTATCTCTGAGAGGTGCCACGCCCGATTTGGGCGCCTTTTTCTAGCACCTCCCCGTCCTTTCAGGCCAATGTTCAGCAAAGTGGATCTCAGACTTACTCGCACAACGTCCATATTTATCTCAGGAATGGTCACAACCTCAAGACGGCGAGTGCGTGTAACATCGACAGTATAAGCAGTGTGTTTGGGTAAATCGTACTTAACCCTGATGTCATATATCAGGGCCATATATCAATTCCGACATCATTTGACAGCCAGGCAGAATTTGCATTTAAAACCGGTCCGATGAGCGGTCCCGATCTCAGGCATGTTTTAATTCCCGGCAAAGCTGGGCCAGTTCCTGGTGATTAAGGGATGGACGGAGCATAAAGTCGTTGTTTTTCCCCACTGGAACCTCAGTGAGGAGTCCTCCTGAGGGCTAGGTCGATGGCGTTTAAGGCCAGCGATCCAGTATTTTTTTGCCTAGAATCTGAAAATCTTGTCATGAACATGTCACGAAATTTGTTATTTTGCGACAGCGACACAGGTGCAAACATGACCATAAATTACATTTAAAAAGAACTAAATAAGTGCAAAGGAAAGGGAAAGTGAGTTGGTGTCTGTGGTTCATTGTTCATTCAGAAATTTGATGGCAGAGAGGAAAAAAGCTATTCATCTTTATGAGAAGAGGGCATGGCCGAGGTGGTGACATTCCTTGATGATAGAGGCTGCTTTCTTGAGACACCACCACTTGTAGATGTCCTTAGTGCAATGAAGACTGATGCCTTTGATGGCACTGGCCTTTTCCTCTCCTGTGCATTGGCACCTCCCATACCGGTCAGTGATGCAACCAGTCAAACAGAACCTGTAGAAATTTGCAAGAGTGTTTGGTGATATTACCAAATCTCCTCAAACTCTTCACAAAATAGAACTGCTGGCGAGCCTTCTTCGTGATTGCATCTACATGGAGTCTTCAGGATAACCTTCAGAGATGCTGACGTCTAGGAATGTGAACCTCTTAACCCTTTCCACCGCAGAGCGCATTCTGACTGGTTGCATCACTATGAGGACAGGAAAGGACGACAGAGAGCTGTGAACTCGGCCAGCGCCATAGTGGACATTAGTCCACTCCATTAAGGACATCTATAAGAAGGGTGTCTCTGGAAAGCAGCCTCAATCCTCAAGGTCCCTCACCACTCAGGCCATGCCTTCTTCTCACTACTGCTATCAGGAAGGAGGTACAGGAGCCTGAAGACCCCACGGTACAAACACAGCTTTTCTCCCTCTGAATGGAGGGCTAATTATTTTGAATGGAGGGCTAATCTTTTGTTGGGCTAATTATTTATTTTAACATATTGTATTTACAGAACCTTAATTTATAGCAATTTTGCACGTGCAATGCACAACATTGCTGCTGCAAAACAAGGAACTTCGTGACACACATTCATGGCGATAAACATCTTTCCGCTTCTGATTTTGGAGAGTTTTTTTGGAGGGGGCGAAGAAAGCGCGGTTACCTTCGGCTATTGTTATGACCAAGACAAATTCATGAGGACGTTTGTCCTTTGAACTGCGTTTTCTTTCCCACGGAGGCATGTTGTTTTCCTGTTCTTGATTTCTGTTGAAAACAAAACTTTACACAGATCATTTAAATCTATTAAATCACGCTCCTTTGTGTATTTGACTTCGAAAACGGCTGTTTCGTTACGCTTGCAGGGTTGTTAAGTTACAGGGAGGTGTTACCTGTAAAATGCTTGTCAGATAGCTTGTGAAGTTAGCTTGACATTTTCAATATTTTTCAATGAATGTGTAAGGTTCTGACAACATAGTTCCATATACTTCTGAGACTTTCAAGTTCATGGGGTTAAAGGATTTCAAAGAAAATGGTCATTTTAAATTGATTGTTCGGTGTTACGTCAATTCAGTTTATCATATGTTCCTTTGACTGGGGCATTTCACACTCAACACAATTCTAGTGATCAGCTTTCTTCTGATTCTCCTCGTGGTACGTGGAGTCGCTTTGTGACTTCGGTTTGGAGCTCGTCCTCTGAGTGATGCAACTTTGTCGGGTGATCTCCAGGGGCATCTGATTGCTTTGAATACACAGCACTGACACTAGAGGGGGCTAATTTCACGTTTGGCCCCCTTCCTCTGATTTGACCCGAATACAAGAAACACCCAATGCGTGTTGTTGCGCGGACACAGTCTGCGTCTTTTTTTGATGGCGGTGAAGTCAAGGGAATTGTTTCCATGTGCCAAAAGGCAGTTTGTTTCTGAACGATCTTTAACTAATGAGTGGCAATTGAAAATCGAGAGGAGCCAAAAGTTTAACACATTACTATTATAATTTTTTTTAATGGTTATTAAGACTAAAATGGAGCCACGATCATTAAAAAAAGGTCAATATTTGAGGGAATTGTTAGTTTTGAAACCATTTTAATAAAGCAGCTCTTTTCATTAAATTTCTTGGTGTGAATGTGTCTGGGTGCAGATGATGCGACGGCGTCGGGAAGCCTTGGTAAATATGTGCACCCCAGAAACGAATCTGATTTTCTCAGTAGAAAACTTTGATCGTCCTATTCTGAATAGACAGTTGACTCTAGATGTGGTTAAAGTGAGAAAGGCCGATGCTTTACGGAGAGGAATACTTAGTTGCTGTGTTAAGAAGAGAATTGGGTAAACTATTGGCATGTTGACTTGAAAGGATGATGTTTAAATGATGAAATATTTATGTGGACCGCCACTTCGCCTCCGAGCTTGAGTGATGACAAGGAAGGAGTGGAGGTGCAGGGGAAAGGTGGGACACCAGCTGCCACGTGTCCCGCTGGAGCAGCAAATTTATTGATATGTCGGAATGCAAGGTGTAAGCTGTATCTGTGTTGAGATTTGGCATCATCTGGGTTTGAAAAATGTGTCATGTCACTGTAAATAGGTTCGTATTTCAATTTCGGAAGTTAACTATACTGGTTTGGGTAAAAGGATAAAAATAATTGGAATGCAAACTATATCTCGTTTAATAGAGGATTGGCATGAGTGTCGGATTATATTTCCGTTTAATTGTCATTCCGGGAAAGTTCTTCCCGAAATGAGATTCAGATGAAATGCTGAGGGTAAGACAATTAATCTAATGCACGAGGCGTTTAGATTAAAAAAAAGACATTGCAGCGTTTAAATTATTTATTTTTCCTTGGTTAAATTCTGAAGCAAATTCACAAAAATATACAATAATTGATAGCATTGATCCGACCCATAATTTACTGTTAAAAAACCACGAAACTACAAATTCATTCGTTCGGAATATCAGTTACTATTGGCCATTCAGCCAACACATTATCCGATATCAGACGGTAGGATACAGGTAAATTATAATACTGGATTGTGCCTGACTTCTCTGCGCGGTATTAACGCCGAACTTCTTTTCAAGAACATGGTGGTCACTGGTTTGACATTTCTTAATGTCACGGGACAAAAGAAAAGAAATCATAGTAGATTTTTTTAAAAACTACCCGATGTGTATCCGCCCTTAAGCACGTAATTTGAACCGTGGTACTTTTGTGGACAGATGTGTTGAGCTTTAGGACAAACGTCACCTTCGCCTTAACAATAAATCATTTATTATTCGTGATTGAAGAGTTTTTCACCAGGCCTGCTTTACAAGAGAGAACACCGGATTTGGATGTTTCCAAGATCAATTTAATGCCCGAATTTCGTTTAAATTTCAGTTTATAAAAGATGTTATTGGAATTTATTATTATTATATTATTAATGGTTTTTTTCCCCTAAAAAAAACTATATACTATTTAGAATATGATTTGTGGATATGATTCACCATTTATGTATACGAAATATCGTATTTAGTTTATGTAACTGCCCATACTGTCTTAATGAATTGTCCACTTTTTGTTTAAGTTCTTTAGTAAAATCAATTTAAAATGTTTTAAAAGAAAAGATGTCGAAATTGTAGTGGTGGGATAGGGATTTTTAAATTCAATAAACGATCTTAGATGTATCAAGAATTTAAAGTGAACGATTGGCATCCCGAGCTGGAAAATAAATAAACAAAGAGAAGCAGAAAATGTTGGAAACCCTTAGCAGATTAGGCCGCATCTGATAAGATTATTTTACATGTACTGCTCCAACTGCAGGTTAAAGTAGAATTCTGCTGGATCTCATCTGATGATGCGTTGCGACATTCAGGAGATATTTCGTGATTTTTTTTGTTGCTTTGCAGGGATCTCAGGGTCTCACTGCTAGTTTTCACATCAGTCGGTGAAGTGTTGGCTTCCAGAGCGTCACAGCCTAGTGGTTTGGGATTTAAAGCTTGGAGGAGGCTTTGAACTTCCACGCATGTCTCCTTGCAGCGAGCCCCTCGGTGCTGGTAGTCCAGTGGGGCCACCAAGTACAGGGTATTGTTTTCCTTTATCTTGATCGAGTTGAGTGGCCCAGTGTGGAAAGATATGGGGAAGAACGAGTTTTGCGGTCTCCGTTTCTCAATCACACCTCCGTGGGAGAATGGGCCATGAGAACCTTGTTCTTCGTCAATCGTTTGCTGAAGACGCCTCCACAGTAAGAATTCAGCACGAAACCCATTATTAAATATAACGAAGTTCATTCAGTTGAACGGGAACTCTTATCCAATGTCAGGCCGCCAGATCTTCCGGCATCTTGTGCCAGTGGCCTCGAGGGGAACCAGCCATCGTCATTTCTCTGCCCCACACGCAACTTCGGAAAAATTGAATGTTCGATCTTTTCGTGGGCGCTAAGCGGTGCAGAAGTCGACGACCCGTATTATCTTCCATGAGCGTGGCAACAATCCAAAAGGTGCATTGGGACATCTCGGGAAGGATGTGGGTGATTCCATTGGAATAGGAGACTTTCCTTTATTGAAGCCTGCTGTGGCGGTGCTGTTATTCGCTGCTCCTTTTGTTTTCCGTTAATGGAGATCTTCAACATGGATCAGTGTGGCCTCAACAGTGCAGGAACAGGACCTTCGGTCCATCATATCTGTACCAACCATGATGCTCTAAACTAATTCCATTTGCCTGCATATGATCCATATTGTTCTGTTCCACGCCTGTTCAAATTTATATTGGAATGTAGAGGGGAGATACTTGGGTGGCATCAAAACGATAATCTGTGCGATCACCCTAGTTTTCCGTTGGAGGGAGGTGTTAGAGTTTAAAGAAGTGGGATAAGTGCCATTCAAATAGAGGCCTTGGTCCCGGCCAATTCAAGACTTTAATCCAGGTTAGTGTCCAACCACACTCTGGACTCCGATAGCTTAGTGTTTAGAGCACTGGACTTGTTCTTTGTTCTGTGAGGGGCGCTGGACAAAGTGGCAACTCTCTGTCTTTCTTACGGTGAACAAAGTTAAAGAATTTCATGTATGTTACATTCTAAATGTAGTATTATGAGACATAATGGAACCCGTACCCTTACCTGTGCTTTGCAGTCAGTAAAACGCTTTCGGACGAAGATTAACCGTTCTGCTCAGAACACACAACATCCCCTCTCCGTTGGGCGGAAGACGCAAGAGCTTGAAAACATGTCTCTCAAGATTCAACTCTTTCTTTCTTGCTGTTCTCAGATTTTTAAATGGACCTTCCATTGGTATAAAGATGATGCCCCTGAACTGTTTCTCTGGAACTTGCACATTGGAATGCTACGTCACGTCCTCTTTGCTTACCCTAACACTACTCGGTGCACTTTTGTTGTTATTGCACTGCCTGTTGGACTTAAATATGGGTTGACTTGCCTGGATGGCGCGCAAATCGAAGCTTTTCACTGTGACATTAAAATTATATATGTCATTGAGCTTTGCGGAAGGTTGAAACCAATCAATTTTTATACCCATTTCCTGGTGAGAGCCGTTGTTCTAGATGGCCTTTCTTCTCTAATAAACAGGATTGATTTCCCAAACTGCTGGAAAGACAGCAAATGCTGGGATCTGGAGCAATAAACTGCTGGAGGAAATCAGCAGGCCGGGCAGTGCCAGTCTGAGAAAGTCAATGGCCAACGCTTCTTGTTGGAACCTTTTGCCGAGAGCCTTTCTGCGACTGTAGTCTCTCCTGTGGCTCGGATTGCTCCAGCAGGTTGTTTACCTGCCCACCTCTCCCGTTTCCGCGTGGTGGCTGCTTGATTTGGTGACCGAATGCGGTTCCTCACAGTCTGTTTGCCACAAACCAGGGGTGCAAGGATATGGAAGCCGCTGCCGGCAGCTGCCAGGTATTGAGATGCCCCTCCGTTCAGGTGCAATTTGTCTCGGCACGAATTTGAGCTCAACTTCCCTTTGTGTGTTGACCATGGACTATTCAAAACCAGCGGCCATTTGAACATGACAGGGGGTGGTGCTTTCTCTGGGGATTATAGGGTAAAATAAGACCACTAGCTCTGCGAGCTAGCGAAGGGGAGCCATATCAGTGGAAACACACTGGAATCCGGAGCAAAAAGCCAAATATACTGAAGGAAGTCAACGGGTCGTGCAGCCTCAGCGAAGGCAGAGGGGTGGTCGAGGTGGTCACATATCAGCTAAGCTCCTCCAGTCGTATGTCTTGTGAAACACATCAGTGCCTCAAGATACCCCTCATAAAGCATCAGGAAAGGCTGCAGTGGAGGGAGGGCGTGATGTTCTCCTTTCGCGACTGGCTGACAACTTCCCCCCACGGTCTCCCTTCAACACACGACCAACCGGCTCAATTTTCTCCGACAGTACGGCGGGCCCCCAAGCCACGGCAACTCCCGCTGGAAGTGGTCTTGCTCCTCCCTCGCACATCCACCGGTCTCTTCCCGCTTCCCTTTAGTTTGAACGGCCCGCCGCCTCTCTCCACAGCTGCTGCCTAACCCGCTGAGTGTTTCGGGCGGTTTTTTAAAATGTTGCAATGCAATGTATTTTAAAAGACAAGCTGCAACGCGCTCTGATCCATTCTCCACAAACTTGACTTCAGGACTGTGAGGCTGGGCGCAGAGCATCAACGTGCCAGGCCCTTTCATTTTTTGTTCTTCCCCAGCCCCATTGCTTGCTGATTACTTTCATCGAGGTTGGCAGTTTTCTCCCCAAACTTCTGGCAGCGAGGGCATAGCCGTGGCGCCGTTTGGCCGCGAGTATGATTCCCGCTGCACATCGCGGGCAATTTCAGGTTAAACCATGTAAACCCCACCCGAACCCAAAGAATCAAGCCTACTCCAAAGCAGAGAAAACAAGAACAAATAATTCACCAGGGACAAAATAGAATCCCAACCCCTCGTCAATTCCCAAAGTCATTACACGCCGGAGAGCAACACTAAACAGTGCAATGGACGCTCCACATGCACCCGAAGTAAATGCGGAAACAACTAGGTTTGAAAAATCAATGAAAACATTTCCAAACCAAACGTAGCAAATTAAAGACGGCACCTATTAAATGTATACAGATCGCATTCGAAGTTGAGAAACATTCCAGCTCGTTTATTTTTCTTTCAAGGTGATTTATCAAAGTATCAGATTTAAGTGGCTGCTCGGGTGATTGAACCCCTGTTTAACCCTTCCGCTGAAATCGGTCCTGCCAGTTTCAGGAAAAGCGTTCATCTCTCACAGAATTCTTCTCGGAGATAACAAATAAATTATATTTCAGTAAACTTTTTTTCCCCCCTGTTACCACAATTTCAGTTTGCTAATTAATTGCGGGAAACTGTTCCATTCCATCTGCTGGAAATTAAAGCGTTCGCTCCTCCAAGTACATTCAAGGAAATAGTCATGTGGATGTGAACCGAGGCATTCGTAGATGGCTATACTCATACACATGCACAGATACTTATTCTGCCGAAAACTTATAAAGAAAATGTATGGGATCAAGCACACCGGTATATAACGCCACTCAGGGCAAGAAGAGACAAAATATTTCAGACGCTGGAATCTGGTGCAACAGGAGCTCTCAGCTGATCAAGCAGCATCTGGAGGAGAGGAACTATCGGCGTTTCGGGGGGGAGGGGAGGTGAGAGCGTGCATCAGGTCTGAGAATGGAGAGGGAAGAGAGCCGATGTATAGAAGATAGGCGAGGGGATGAGATAGGGACCAGTCGGCGATTGGTGGACTCGTGACGGGGGAAAGGTGGAGTAGGGAGAAAGAGGCTCCCAACTCCACAAGATGTTCATGCGAAATTACAGAAACTTTTAGATACATTGTTCTTGGGGACAGGTAGACTGGCTACTGGTTGGGCGGCACGGTTAAGCAGAGCGGTTAGGGCAGCCCCGTTACAACACCAGCGACCGAAGGTTCTCCCCGTGTCTGCGTGGGATTCCTCGGGGATGCTTCGGTTTCCTCCTAATCTTCAAGACGCTCCGGGGGTGTGGTCAATGGGGCGTAATTGGGCGGTCCGGGTTCTAGGGCCGAAAGGGCCTGTTATCATGCTGTATGTCGACATTTTCCTAAGCCACCCCAACAATTCTCACCTTTCCTCTCCTGTTCACCTACCCATGTCCAGTTGTCTCCTTTTGCCTTTTGCCTTCCCCTTCCCTTTCTACTCTTCTTCCCCAGCTATTTTTGTTCAGACGCCTGTCTGCTTTTTTGCTCACACCTTGAAGAAGGCCTCAGGCCCAAAAGACGGGTTATGAACATTTTTACCTCTGCGTCACCTGCTGAGTTCCTCCAACATTTTTGTGTTTTTATTACATTTAATAAGCAGGGTCAAATGTATTCTCATTTAGAAAGATGAATAAAATCATATTCCATTACACACCTTGAGGTATATGAAACTATACCGACACTCAAGTGCACACGAGAATGTGCAAACTGGCGTCCTTAAACATGGACACGGACATGAACAACTACGGCAGGAGAAAATTAGAAAGTAAAACGAAATGTCAAAACGAACACCGCTCCGAGCAAGAGAAAACCTCAGATCCAGCGTTGTACCGCAACCAGTCTGGAGGCTCTCGATCGAGCTCCTGCAGAAACTTGACAAGGTGGTGCCCGGTAGCCTTGTCCGCCTCAGTCTTCTCAGGAAGTGCAGCCTTCCTGACAAGTGAGGAGATGTGTGTCCAAGATAGATGGCTTCTTCACTGACGCTGATGGAATTAATAATTCAATTACACCGATACTTTAAGAGAGGTATGGCGGGGCAACACCTGATGTGATGGAACCGAATGACCACATTTGCAGGGCGTGTCTGCAGCTCAAGGAACGTTGGCTAAGAGATTGAGATGGATTAGTCAGTGGGCCAGTCATCCGGAGACTTTGTTCTAGGAGGCAGTTACACACCCTTAGGTTAGGAACAGTAGAATTGACCTGACGAGGGTGTCAGAAAAGCATGTGAGGCAAATGTAGGGATCCAAGGGGTGGTGTAGAAGGAGGTTAACACCTCCTGTTGTCTGCAAAACAACCTGACCACAGCAAGTGACATTCGTGTTGGGGAAGAGAGAAGGAATGCGATGGAGAGATGTGATGGTATAATTGACGGATTAAGTAAATTTCTCTGCCGTCTTGAGTGTGAGCGCAAAAGGCTATCCTGTTTCCTCGTGCCAGGGTCCAAAATATTTGCTTTAGGTTGAAGAGAAACGGAGTGGGTGGGGTGGGGGGGGGCGAGCGCAGAAATATAAGAAAAATAGTGAGGGGAAGATCCAGCTGTCTTGGCCCGCGTGGGTAAAAATTATATAGGATAAAGAACAGATGTCTGCTCAAGAAATATGTCCAGTTCTGATCCAAGTTAAAAAAATAATAAAGCAGGCCCACAAATGCAAGAATCTGACTCGCTATCTGAACTATGTCTAAATGATCGACGGGTAGATAGGATTAGAGAAGTGAATATGTGGCTCAAAGAGACAAATGAGTGAGCCACGGGAAAGGGGAACCAAGAGTCCTGGTGAGGTTTTAAACTCAAGAGTGGGACGGTAAACGCGTGTTCTCGTCAGGGGAAGTTCAGAAATTTAAAGAAAAAAAGCTGGTAGCTTACTCATAAGTTAGACACTGCAAAAGCATGCCTTCAGTTGGAGAAAGGGAATTGTAATTGGCAAAGGGAGCAAACATGAGCGACCTTTACCTGAACGCTTGCAGCATTCACAACAAAATGGGGACAACGACACGGAGAGAAACAATTGAGCACAATCTAATAGCCCATTACAGAACTGCGAAAGTAACCAAGATGAATTGGATAATGCAGTGTTAAGGAAGGGTCTTCGCGCATCAGTTAAGTAGATTCAGAAATGGTAGGGAGCAGAAAACAATGGTCGGTGTTCATACAGGCACCAAACAGAGATGCTTAAATGAGGAAATGAACTGTGGTCTTCCGGATCAGCAGGCAAAGAAATCAATGAAGGGATATGTTCTTATAGACGAATTTTTAAAGCAGCGTGTTGGAATCTAAAAGAAAAAAGGGAACATGATGGAAACACTTACCAAGTCAGCTGCATCCTTGGGAAGAGACACCTTCAGGTCGAAGATTGTTCCTCAGTTCTAGGTCTCCGACCTGAAATGTTCGATATATTTTTTTTACCTCGAAGATACAAAATGGCCCGCTGAGTTGCCAACAAGTTCGAGTTATTGCCCTTTTTCGATTTATAGTATAATAAGAAAGGGTTGATGGATTGAATGAGATAATTTATTACTCTGATGAGAATCCCGTCTTCCTTTGGCCAGCTTCTTTCTTTGTAGTGGGTTTAGATTTCCCTTTTTTATAATAAAATATCAATACCATATAATCTGTTTAAAATATGAAGCACCTTGGATGAAATGATATGATTTAAGTGTAATGTATCTTCTTGACTTTGAACATATATGTATCTGTATGTACTCTGTGTTTTTGGATGTGAAATTTCAATGTTAATTAAAAATATTGAAAAATAAATTGTTTTTCTGACGTGCAAATAGATTGTGTGAGGTATTGATTCGAAATAATCCTCATAAATCTCTTATTGTAATTGATCCTCGGGATAAGGGAATATTAACAATGGAAGGAGATGACGTGATTTGTATGGAATTCAAACATTGTTCAACAAAATTTATATTTTCATTTCACACATGACTATGAGGGAGGGGATGGAGGAATATCTTTCATCTGCAAGTTTTCCTTTGATTTGGACATATGATCGGCGCAGACTCATGGGCCGAAGAGCCTGTTCCAATGCTGTAATGTTCTGTGTTCTGTTTAACGATTGGTATTTTTATCTATTGTGCCTTGGCCACGATGCATCTTAAAAGTGCACGCATGAATTGGAGGCACCAATGCTGCTTGATTCGCCACGAAAATTATGGGACTAGGCAAAACATCCACCAGCTACTCGCCCATGCTTCTGGTCATAGAGGGCGCATTTTTTAAAAAATCCAAAATATTTCAACCCTATCCTAGCCATACAATAATTTCATCTCAACGTAAGGTGCACAGTAATTTAAACAATTTCCAGTGGAAACGGTATCAAACCCCCCACTCACCACCCCGCTGCGCTTGTTTCTTTTGTGTCGTGATTTTTTTTGTAATTTTATCTTTTGGGATGTGACATTGACGACATCCTTCGCCCAACTTCTCCAGTTGCAGAGATCATTTGTCTGACAGGACGGTTGGGAGTAAGATAAAAATAAACTCTGATGCAAAGTCTGTTTTGATTCGACTTATTTTGACCATAGTTTAAACAGGTTGCAATGAAATATTCGGACAAGTAAGCAAGAGTTTTTATTCACACCAGGGAGAATGGGCATGGCCAGCTGCGCCGATCTTCGCCTCCCGTGAGTTATACATTCTGTATTTTACCGGGGAGTGCGTTTTATACACCTGTTGGTTAGGGGGTGTAGTTCATTTGGGAGTGAAGTGCGCTATGGGCATTCGTGACTGAGGCACGTTGTATAATTCCAGAATTTATTTATTGGTTGCAATTTGCATACACACCTCCAGCCGGAGGAGTGAACCAGTAACATAATCATCCGTTGTCATCGCCGTTGATAAACTTCTGAGAGAATAACAAGAAATATGCAATCGGCAAAACAGCTTTCATCAAAGGAGTGAATTGGACAGCAGATAATTATCGAGTAAAATGCAGCCAGCTATTTACAAAGAGCACAAACCCAGAAACAGTTTTTATTTAGCTTAGAATAATAATAGCGAACCGAGGTGAGCTGCTGAAGTGGTGTCAGGGGGCACCATCCCCTCTCGGTGATCTGCGAGTGTTTGTGTGGTCTCGAATTGGCCTACAGCTGGGGGCGGGGGTCTCTGCAGAGGTTTAAGTTTAAGTTGAAAATAAGATAGCTGGAAAATTAATTCAAATATTACTCGCGCATTTGCAGCTTTCCACCAAATATCAATTAAATGCCAAGCATTCAAATGAAAGCTCAACTGAAAGAAATTAGCGTCTACGGGGACAGAGATTGTTCAATCCAGTGCACAAAAGAGCTGGAGAAACTCAACAGGTTATGGAGCATCCACATAAAGTAAAAGACCGTCCATGTTTTGTCCTGAGCCTTTCTCCAAAAATCAGGCGGATGTCTGAATAAAAGGTGGGGGTGGGGGGGGGGCGAGGGGGAGATGGGGAAGAAGGGCGAGGAACACAGGCCAAACAGGTAAGAGGTAATAGGTGGATATGCATAGGAGGGTCGAAGAGGCTGCGAAGTGATAAAGGGAGAGGGCAGGGGGCGAAGAAAGATGGCTCTCTCTGATAGGAGGGATGGGAGGGTACTGAAGGAAGGGAGAGAGGCCAGGAGAGGGATTCCTATCTGAACTATCTCTCAGCCCTCTCGCTCTATCACCTCGGCTTCTTTCTCTTCTACCCTCCCACCTAAGTCCACCTATTACCTCTTACCTGTTTCTCCAGCACGCTTGTGTACTGCTCCAGACCCCAGCATCTGCAGATTTTCTTGTTCTCTTGCAGAGATTGTTAATGCAGGCGTATATGCCGGCGAATTGCGCTGCCCTCAGCGCAGGCAGGTCGAAAGTGCTGAGAAGCAACAGCTGGTCCCCGGGGTGTGACGTCACAGCAGGCCGATGCCCCCCCCCCCCCCCCACACACACCACTTCAAATGATGACCAAGCACTAATTCCACTTTATCCAAGAAAGACGGGCTGTCAGATCTGGAAAGGAACAAAAGCACGAAGGATAGATAGATTGCTTTAATTGCATTTCAATTAGCATTTATTTTACAAGCCAAGCAATTAATCCCTCATTTGAAAAGAACAACTTAATTCATTACATTTATCCAAATTAGCAATCAAATTGGTTAACTAAAGCCCGGGGCATAATTGCTGTCAGTGAAACCTTTTTATGCACATTTAGTGCTTCAGCAGCAAAGCTTTGGGCAGCTGGGATATAAAAAGCTGCAGAAGTTCGGCAAAACAGAAATCTTTATTGAGTTGCTTGGCATCCTACCTACTGGCACTAGGGTTATATTCAGCTGCTAACAAGTTTGCGTCAAACAAAATAATCCTGTTTTGTTCGGAGAACAGCCTGTTCCTTCAGGAGAAGAATTCGTTATTCTGGATGGGGACTTTCGCCCTTGCAGACCGGTTAAACTGCTAAGAGTGAAGTAAAGGAGAGTGCGTTCTAATTGACTTTTTGCAGTCAGTGGAGTACATCATTTGGGAATGGAACAATCCAACTGAGTTGTGTCAAGGAGATGAAAGGGGCTTACATTATTGTGGCCTTTGGTTGCCTGTGAAATGTCTGTTTATCTATCTATCTATCATCTATCTATCTATCTATCTATCTATCTATCTATCATCTATCTATCATCTATCTATCATCTATCTATCATCTATCTATCATCTATCTATCATCTATCTATCTATCATCTATCTATCTATCTATCTATCTATCATCTATCTATCTATCATCTATCTATCTATCATCTATCTATCTATCATTTATCTATCTATCTATCTATCATTTATCTATCTATCTATCATTTATCTATCTATCTATCTATCATTTATCTATTTATCTATCTATCTATCATTTATCTATTTATCTATCTATCATCTCTCTATCCATCTATCTATATTTTTATGTCTGTACTATATTATAGTTCAACTATCTATACAAATGCATTTATATTAATAATTATGTATACAATTCTTAATAATTCTGACAATGAATCAATCATCTGCGACAGGAGAGCCTGTGACGAACTTCATGTGCAATGTTCAGCGGTTAAGCGTTGCTTGGCAGGAGGCCAACGTGGACTTGGCACAATCGGATTTATATTTATGATGAGCCTGTCGACAAGAGTACGTACTGCAGCTACACTCCAACTTTCTTTTTCAAACCATAGAATTCGAAGATTAAATATTCAGGAAACGCGCATGCAATTTCCCGCTGTGTGTACCCCGCCGTGGGATTAAAATTCACGTCAGAGTTCTATGAGAGGACCTTCCCATTTGGGTGGCGTGATCAGTCTCACATGTTGCAGGAAGAAATCTGATGCCAATTTTAGTCAAATTAAAGAGGGTGTTAAAACAGTACAGGGTGTATAACAGTGCATTGGTCACTAACTGCAGACTCAGGGATTCAGAATAATGCTGGCAAAGTAGTTTTCTTAAGTGGATACTAAGGCAGCCACTAAGCATCAGGCTTCTTTCTGTAAACGCGCGACGGTTTGCTAAACAATTGTAGCAAAGTTATGCCAGGCAATGTGGCAAGCAGTGCGATAGGATTGCAGTTTGATCTCTCTGGAATAGAGGTGGATGGGCGGGTAGAGGAAAGATTAGGACAACAATTTCCAGCGATAGGACATAGCTTTCTTTTACACAGAAAATTGTTCTGGGAAATTCCACCTAACACGATAGAGGGATTGCACTCAAAGGTGATTTTAAAAAGGGGATTAGATTTTTACTGGAAATAAAACAACGCAGGACCCTATGGACGAGCAAGATTACTTTTTCCAAATAGTTTACACTGGCAAGCAGTGAATTTTTCATTATATGATCTCCTGATTAGTTACATTTTATGCAACCGATACAAGCAGTATCTTTGACCCACTACCATCAAGAAGGAGGTACAGGAGCATCAAAAAGAGGACCGCCAGGCTGAGGAATAGCCTCTTCCCGCAGGCTGTGAGATTGATGATCAGTATCCCGTAACCGAGTAAATCATCCCAAAATATTTATATATATTTATTGTAAATTATATCTTCATGTGTATTTATGATTATTATGTGCTGTACATTGTGTGTATGAGTGAGAGAGTGAGTGTGTGTGTGAGAGTGAGTGTGTGTGTGAGAGTGAGTGTGTGTGTGTGTGTGAGAGTGAATGTGTGTGTGTCAGAGTGAGTGTGTGTGTGTCAGTGAGTGTGTGTGTGTCAGAGTGAGTGTGTGTGTGTCAGTGTGTGTGTGTGAGAGAGAGAGAGTGTGTGTGTGAGAGAGTGAGTGTGTGTGTGTGAGAGTGAGTGTGTGTGCGTCAGAGTGAGTGTGTGTGTGTCAGTGTGTGTGTGTGCGAGAGAGAGTGTGTGTGTGAGAGAGTGAGTGTGTGTGTGTGAGAGTAAGTGTGTGTGTGAGAGAGAGAGAGTGTGTGTGTGAGAGAGTGAGTGTCTGTGTGAGAGTGAGTGTGTGTGTGAGAGTGAGTGTGTGTGTGTCAGAGTGAGTGTGTGTGTCAGTGAGTGTGTGTGTGAGAGTGTGTGTGTGAGAGAGAGTGTGTGTGTGTGTGAGAGTGAGTGTGTGTGAGAGAGAGTGAGTGAGTGAGTGTGTGTGTGAGAGAGTGAGTGTGTGTGAGAGAGAGTGAGTGAGTGTGTGTGAGAGAGAGTGAGTGAGTGTGTGTGAGAGAGTGTGTGTGTGAGAGAGAGAGTGTGTGTGTATGAGAGAGAGTGAGTGTGTGTGAGAGAGTGAGTGTGTGTGTGAGAGTGAGTGTGTGTGTGTCAGAATGAGTGTGTGTGTCAGTGAGTGTGTGTGTGTGAGAGTGAGTGTGTGTGTGAGAGTGAGTGTGTGTGTGTCAGAGTGTATGTGTGTGTCAGTGAGTGTGTGTGTGAGAGTGTGTGTGTGTGAGAGAGTGTGTGTGTGTGAGAGAGTGAGTGTGTGTGAGAGAGAGTGAGTGAGTGTGTGTGTGAGAGAGAGTGAGTGAGTGTGTGTGTAAGAGAGAGTGAGTGTGTGTGAGAGAGTGTGTGTGTGAGAGAGAGAGTGTGTGTGTATGAGAGAGAGTGAGTGAGTGTGTGTGAGAGAGTGAGTGTGTGTGTGAGAGTGAGTGTGTGTGTGTCAGAGTGAGTGTGTGTGTGTCAGTGAGAATGTGTGTGAGAGTGTGTGTGTGTGAGAGAGAGAGTGTGTGAGAGAGAGAGAGTGTGTGAGAGAGAGAGAGTGTGTGTGTGAGAGAGTGAGTGTGTGTGAGAGAGAGTGAGTGAGTGTGTGTGTAAGAGAGAGTGAGTAAGTGTGTGTGAGAGAGTGAGTGTGTGTGTGAGAGAGTGAGTGTGTGTGAGACTGAGTGTGTGTGAGAGTGAGTGTGTGTGTGAGAGAGAGTGTGTGTGAGAGAGTGAGTGTGTGTGTGAGAGAGAGTGAGTGTGTGTGAGAGAGAGTGAGTGTGTGTGTGAGAGTGTGTGTTTGTGTGTGAGAGAGAGTGTGTGTGAGAGAGTGAGTGTGTGTGAATGAGTGTGTGTGTGAGAGTGAGTGTGTGTGTGAGAGAGTGAGTGTGTGTGAGAGAGAGAGTGAGTGTGTGTGTGAGAGAGAGTGAGTGTGTGTGTGAGAGTGTGAGAGAGTGTGTGTGTGTGAGAGAGTGAGTGTGTGTGTGAGAGAGTGAGTGTGTGTGTGAGAGAGAATGAGTGTGTGAGTGTGTGTACGTGCGTGCGCGCACCGTGGAGAAACGCTGCTTCGTCTGGTTGTATATGGACAGTCGGATGATAAGAAAGTTGGAGGCAGCCAGCTGCGTTACACATTGGTGGCAAAGCTCCACTGTGACAACTCCATATTTTTTTTGTTGGTTCATTTTCCTTGAGTCACGGAAAGCAGAGAAATTTGTGTGGTGAAGGTATGGCTCACCTGTCTCCATCCGTTCATTTTCCCATGCACGGCTTGTAATATCCATACTGGCCAACTCCAACGCACACGGGCACCACAATCATCTCCCCCCCTCCCCAACCCCCACCACCATAACGTTAATAAAAGCGTGCCGAGGATTATCTTAAAATACTATTTTGTTCACAAAAGTCTCACAGCAAAGGAAATCTGCCCCCTTCTTCGATTTGGCTACTAGTGAGTCCATCAACCCTTCCTTAGTTCACGAATAATTCAGAATGGACAATAAATGCTGGCTTTGTCAGCTGTGTACATCCCACGAACGGACTAGTAATGAAAGGCCGCGGGGAACATCCCGTTGGAGTTCGTTTCTGCGGTAGAAGTGGGCAGGAGAAGGGGATGGAAGGGGGAACATGGGGAGCGATCCTTCCGGTTTTTTTTTCAATACAAAGGCACAGAAATAAAACATGTCTAGGACTGCATTCGATTTTAAGAAATATATATCTGGTTGTATTCTGCAGTCTGGTTAATTGTGTTACATTCGTACTGTGAAGTATTTAAGGCATATTCGAAGAACTGCGCCTTCACACAGATACAGAGGCAGCCTAACACTCTCAAACTTTCTTTCTTTCTCTCTCAACACCCCCCCCCCCCCGCTTTCCCTCTGTCTCCCTTTCTCCCTCTAACCCTAACCCAAATCCTTGATGAAGAGCTGAAGCCCGAAACATTGGTTATGTTTATTTATCTTTGCTACACCCTGGTGAGTTTCTCCAACATTGTGTTTTGCACCCTGACTAACCCTACCTTTATATAAAGGTTCTGACACTTAAACCACACCTTTACCATTCCTGGACTCAGGTAGTGCTTTGTCATGAACAGCCCCAACGTTGTATTTGGATAGCAGTGCTTCTGACTCTCTATAACCATGGCGAGGCCGAGTGTCATCTGAACTATGCTATCTCCGATTCAGACCATTTCTGGCACTGGCACTTTCCACATTCACTACCACCCCACCCCCTCCACGCGCCTTATTTTAAAACTTTATTTTATTTGACCCTTAATAAATCTTTCTTGGTTTTGTTATTTTCCAATGTAACGTTGGTATTTGTGTTAAGCGTTATATAAATGCAAGTTGTCAGACGCTTTTGAGTTGCCAGGACTTTCAGATCTCCAGCATAAACTTTTGGGTTCAAATACCACTTCGAATAACGAATAACAATTTTGGAAAAATGCCATTGTCCATCCTCCTACATTCCAAAGATGCGAAGATTGAGAGGCTAATCGCCCGCTGTAAATTACCCCCAGTGTGCAGGTGAGAGATGAGTAATGGGTATAGGATTCGTGGAGGTGGAACAGCAAGGACTGAGTGGACCTGTTTCCGTGCTGCATGGCTCTAGATTGTCTCAAAAGGGCCGCATAGGACACACTAGAATCACGGGAGCTGCCGCTGCTGGCATTGGAGTAAACATTGAGAAGCTGTTGTGCTTCGGGCCAGGGCTCTTAAAATACTTCAGAAGTAAAATTTACTGTTTTCCAAACATCTCGTTTTCCAACTGCTCTCGCTGCCCCCAACTTCACTCACGTGGAAACCTGACTCTCTCGGGGAAAATAGCGTTTTACCACCAATGCTTCAAACAAGTCACGGGAGCCAACAGCGAGAAGTTGCAGGAACCCCGCGGGGCAGGTATCGTCCATGGAGAGAAATGGACGGTCAACGTTCCGGGATGCGACCCTTATCAACACGAATAAGAAGGCAGAATAACACATCACGGGGGCTTTTTTGTATCAACCGAGATTTGCAGTGGTAGAAGGCGCAGATTCTTGATATTTAAAATGTTTGCAAGTTTGGGTTTCAGATTTTAGTCAAATTCTTTGTTAAACACTTTAATAAAAGATTCGACTCACCGCTGATGTTCCACGTTGCATCGTTTTTATTCTGGTAGCCACTTTTCATACACTGCTCCACATAAGCCTTGGGGTCACAGCCGGAGAGTAGGATTTCTCGAAGAAGAGCGATGTAGGCAATGGCGAGACGGAGGGTGTCAATCTTGGACAGGCGCTTCTCATACGGAAAGGTGGGGACATGACACCTGAGCTGATCGAAGGCGGAGTTGATGCTGAGCATTCTCTTTCGCTCTCTGATGTTGGCCGCGTATCTCTGCACCTTGTAGGGTTGCGAGGAGATCAGCCTCCGCTGCCTTCGCCTGATGTCTGTCGGCTCCTCTAGGCAGGAGCTGTCCCCTCCAGCACCATCCTCAACCTGCAAGGTCTGGAGATCCAAGTCAGACAGGGCAAACTGCGCTTCGGGGAAAGCCGGCTGACAAACGTAGGGTGCCCAAGGAGAGAGCTGGGGGCTGGCGGGAAGACAGTCGAAACCCAGGCCATCCAATTGGCTCTGGTTCTGATAACTCGGGTCAACTTGACCCCAAAAAGACAACTCTCCGACGGGATCCTGCTCGAAGTCGAGAAGGAACTCGTCCATTTCCAATTCTACCTGTCGGGATTCGGAGGGTGAGATGTACCCGCTTGAGGACTCTGGGTTAAATAATTGGCCGTTGCATTGCGGGACGCACGCACCTCCTCTGTTCACAAGTGGGTACTCGTTACTTGCCAGCCTCTGGCTCTGTGCAAGTTTGACATGGTGACAATAAATTCACCCATTTCTGTTCATAAGGCACACTAACCCTCTTGTGACTGGCACCACCCCCTTCTACTCCTCCACTGCCTTCTACACCGGCTAGCTATTTACACATGGCATGAGCGCTTCTAATCTTTTTTGGCCCGGTTGAAGAGTTCAGTAGACGGACTTGTAAAGAAGTTTCAAGCGTTAATTAGACTGTGAGGACAAACTGTCAAAAACACATGGTTTTTGAAAGTGCCGAATAATAAACGAGAGGTATTTGACTTCACCGACATCCAACTTCTCCCATCTTGGGCTTGCACATAATTTCTTATAAAGCGAGGGAAACATCCGCGCTATCGAGACAAAATAAACGTTAGGTATCAATGCCGCCTGTTCGCAGAATTAAATAAGACCATAAGACATCGAGCAGAAATAGGCTATGCACGGGTTCGTGGAATTATGGCAGAAAGGCAATTAAACCATAGCTCAGTAAACGGCTCAGGAGATTATGTTATTATTTTGCGAATATTCCGAATCGGATTCAAATTGCTTAATCCGGGTTAGGCAGAGTCGGAGAGTTTGAAATGGCAGGCTCCCCGAAATGTTTACCCGTGGAGTATCGGTTTATGACTGAGACAACCGGCACAAATATTATGAATTTTGGAAGGAGCCCTGACCCTTTCTGGCCACAGATACATCCACCACCTGAACACCCTCTGCACACAACATCTGCAATTTCTGCCACCTACAACAAGATAACACCTGTCGCCACATCTTTTCCCCTCTGCTATCCATGGGGATGACTCCCTCTGCGATTCCCTTCTCCACTCACCCCTTTCCATTAATCAATCTCTTGTTACCTATCCCTGTGACCTCCAAGAAGTGCTACATTTGCAGTTACACTTACACATCTTTCTTCATCACTATACAGGGCCCCAAACAGTCCCTTCAAACGAAGCAACACTTCACTTTTGAATTAGATGCATCAAGGCCTGGTACCTGATACCTGAGGGAAACATATTACGAAAGGTACTGGACTCAGTACATCACAAGCAAAATTCTCCCCACTGTTGCTGTCCGAGAGCAGCAGCAATTATCAAGGATCCACACCGCCCAGGATATGCTCGCTTCTCGCTGCTGCCTCCAGGAAAGAGGTATAGGTGCCACAGGGGGCTCGCACCACCAGGTTGTTACCCCTCAACCATCAGACACTTGAACAACAGACTCATTCAAGGTATTCATTTAAGGGTACCGACTTTGCTCATTATTTATTATTGAATATTTATACTTCAGTGTTTGCAGTCAGGTTGTAACAGTTCTTTCTTTCTTAGTTTACAGTTACAGGTGGAATCTCAGGGCTGTATATGATGTCATGTATGGACTCGGACAATAAATCTGATCTTTCACTGGCTTATTTTCACCTGGTTCTTAGTTGAATTTAGTATATTATTCACAGGATTGCTTTTTCAATTTTTACGCGTGTCCACTGGATTCCATATAGGTATGTAAGAGACAGGAGCAGGAGAAGAAGGAGGGGAGGCCCTTTGGCCCTTCTAACCTGCTGCTCCACTATTTATCGTGATCATTGCTGGTCTGCTCAGCGCCATTTTCTCGACGCTCTGTCCGCAACCTTTGATTCTAACGAGGCCCAGAAGCCTAACTTCTGGGCCATAAGTAAACTCAATGGCTGAGTGTTCACGGGAATCCGGGGAAGAAAATTCCAAAGATTCACGGTCCTCTTGAGTGAAGTCGTTTTCTTTAATTGTCCTTGCTCTTTCCGCCCCCCTTGCATTTGCACGGTCGAACCTGCTAAGAATCAACTGGATGACTCCTCAATTTTCTGAATTTTCATAGATAACTCATCTTTTCTGCTAAGATTTTGTGTGCGTGGGTGTGTGCTTTTTTTTACGTTTAGAGAGAGGTTGAGAAAGGTACCAAGTTAGAAAGATGAGGATGGATCTTGTGGCTTTCAGCGGATGTGAGAGGGGCCGTTCCTCATCTTCTAAGAAACCAGGATAATCGCTTTTTCTCTCTCTCTCTTTCTCTCTCCCTTCGTGTGAAGTATTTTGTTAATCTGTCTCCAGCGCTCACTATTTGTGGTTTAAATGGGCAACGCCTGCGCGACGTTTCTTCCTAATTCAGCACCAAGCGCTGTCCTCTCCCACCGCAGCAACGAGAATCTGGAGCGACTTCAAGAGTCCAGGTCCAAATGGCCCGTCAACTTTCATTTCGGGTCGGGACCCATTAGGAGGCTAAAGTCCCTACTTTATCTTGCATTATCCAGACCAATGTAGGAGCTTTACCTCACTTTGTTGACACGAAAGTTTCTAGAATAGGGCGGCACGGTTAGCATGGCTGTTCGAATCCGGCGCTGCGCGGAAGGAGTTTGTACCTTCTCCCTGGGTCTGCGTGGGTTTCCACCGGGGGCTCCAGTTTCCTCCCACCCTCTAAAACGTACCGGGGTTGTAGGTAATTGGGGTATTTGGGTGGCATGGGCTTGTGAGCTGGATGGGCCTATATCGACACCGACCAGAAACGTGGTCAGACCATTTCTACCCTGCGAGTAAAACATGAAAGTCTGCAGACACCATGAACACAATACTGGAGAAACTATGCCGGTCATACAGTGTAAAGTAGCAAAGATGTCCCCGAGAAAGTCCTCAAGCCTTAGACGTAGGTTTTGTATATTTATCTCTGCTTGACCTGCTGAGTTTCTCCAGGTTGTGTCTTTATTTCTACCCAGGGATGTCACCAGGTCCTCCCCGTCTCATCCCAGATGTCTCCTGGCCTGCTATCCCTCCCTGACACATTGTTTGCTCAAGATTCCAGCTTCAGTTGTTTTTCAAGACTCCAAGGGCCCGAGTTAATGACCCGTTGATTTTGAAAGGGGTTCTCCAATTAACTTTTGAAATAATTCAAATGAAGACATCAAGTACCAGCAGTGCCCAAAAGATCTTTAACATTCCCAGCGTTTTCTCCTTTATAATAAGAACTGATTCCCAGTTTTTTGTTCAGCTTTTACAACTGAAGTAATCCATGAGCTCAGGCTTCTCCCAGGTTTCAAGAGATCCACACAAGAAGGAACACCTTTAAGGTGAGAGGGGAAAGATTTACAGGGGACCTGAGGGCCACTTTTTCCCCACAGACAGTGGGGTTGATCTGAACTGCCAGACTCAGTGGCAGAGGTAGGTACAAACATAAAGTTTAAAGGACATTTGAACAGGAAAGTCCAGAGGGAAATGGACCAAGTGCTGGCAAATGGGACAAGTTCACGTAAACAAGTTGGTCAGCATGGAAGGTTAAGCTGAAGGGCACATAATTTTATGAGAGAAAGAGCTTCCTGGATCACCACTTACCGATGCTAGGCCAAGCTACACTATTGTTATATAGTTTTACTTTTGACTACCAGTTCCATTGGTTCCTGTACTTAACATGGAATGGAGGTAGAATTAGAATCAAATTCAGAATTAGGTTTATTGTCATGAACACGTTACGAAATTTGTTGTTTTGCGATAACAGTATTGTGCATTAGTGTAAAATTGCTATATATTGCAGTTCCATAAATACAATATTTAAAAATAAATAACTAGTGTAAAGAAGAAAAAAGGCGAGGCAGTATCTATGGTTCATTGTCCATTCAGAAATCTGATGGGGTAGTGGGCGATGTCTTCTGGGCCATCAGTTTTCTTTACTTTCTCTTTTATTTCTTTTCTTCCTTTTTTCTTCTTATTATCTTTTTCTTCTCTTTATTTGGGGATTTTTACAGGGGAGGGTTTTATACCATAATGTATAATGGAAGTGACATAAATTGTATTTTGTATTTTGCTATTAGTAGATGTAGGGATAAAATTTTAAAATATTAAAAAAAAGAAATCTGATTGCAGAGGGGAAGAAGCTGTTTTAGAAATTTTTGGCACACCTCTTCAGGCTCCTGTACCTTCTTCTAGATGGTAGCAATGAGAGGAGGGTATGGCCTGGGTGGTGAGGGTCCTTGATGATAGAGGCTGCTTTCTTGAGACACCGCCTCTTAAAGATGTCCTGAATGGAATGAAGACTGATGCTGCTGGCCAAGTTAACAACTCTCTGTAGTCTCTTCCTGTCCTGTGCCTTGGTACCTCCATACCAAACAGTGATGCAACTGGTCAGAATGCTCTCCACAGTACACCTATAGAAATCTGCAAGAGTCCTCAAACTCCTAACAAAGTATAGCCACAGGCAAGCATTCTTCATGATTGCATTGGCACGATGGCCACAGTATAGATCTTCAGAGATGTTAACACCCAAGAATTTGAATTTCTTTACCCTTCCCATTGCTAGCCCATCAATGAGGACTGGTCTGTGTTCTCCTGGTTTCTCTTCCTGACGTCCACAATGAATTCCTTAGTTTTGCTGTTGTGGCACTACTCAACTGGCTGATCGATCTCACTCCTGTCTATAATGCTGCTAACAACTGTGGTGTTATTGGCAAGCTTGTAGATGAACATTAGAATTAATGTGCCTCCATTGGGTTTTAATATGTCATCCTATTTAAATACGGGTACTTTATTAAACTTTTTCCAGTCCACTCAAACTGGGTTGTGTCAATTCTGAAATTACTTCAGTCTGTTTAGCTTTGTCATTAGCCATTGAAACAAAATGGAGAATCATTATTATTTCTTTGGGTGGTTGACTACCATAATTTTCTTCCAATGTTTAGTTCTTTACATTTGATTGAATCACATTTCTTCATTCTTCAATTTCACTTATTAAATGTTACTAAATTAGTTCTGCCACTTCAGAATTAATTCCCACCCCATCCCCCAGTAGGTTAACAGTACATTTCAGAATATAGCTCCCTCATATTATCAAAACAATTAGAGAAATCCCTGACCATTCTTCTGGCCACATTGTAGAATCTTCTCAACCTTGACATCACTGCAGACAAGTATTCACTCTTTCTCAATCCTCAAATGGCTGCTCTTCTTTTGAATCATAACTTTTTAAATATTTCCCACTACTCTTGTATCACTTTTTGGACAAAATATTTGTCAATTTTTCTAAGTTCATCCAATCAGAATCAAATTTCATTCCCTGCTCCAATCTTCTACTTTGATCTTTCTCTTATTTTTACCCTTTCCATTTCATTCATCCTGCCCTTTATATAAAATAAAAAGCAGATGGCTCATTTGATTTTATTCATGACAAAATTGTTATATTTATACAAAAGATGAACTTATTCTTCAGCAAATATATTTTAGCATTGATCCTTGGACACCATCATTTGAGAGTGGGTGTGACTGATTTGTGCGTATATTTTAAATCAGTATCAGCTTGTATTTTCTACCACATGTATGATATGTATATTTTTTAGTTTCATACAGCACAGTGACAGGCCCTTCCAGTGCATAAGCCCGCGTTGTCCAATTAAATCCATACATCTTTGGTACGTGGCAAGAAACAGGAGCATTCAGAGAAATCTCGCACAGTCACAGGGAGAACGTACAAACCCCTTACAGACAATGGTGGATTCAGACCAAGGACTCTGGTCCTGTAACAGCTATGCTGACGTGCAGATAATGGCACAGAAGTTCAACTGTGCTGGGAAATGTACATTAGAATCATAATGAGCAAAGTTTCCACACCATAATGAACTACCGAAGGACATTGTCCTTCCACTTCATTCCACCATCCTAATCACCAGGACATCAAGAGTGCTTGTGATGAAGGTACTCCCATTCTGATTTTAGGTTAGCAGTTCCATGTTTATGACCCAGCAACAACTGAAAATACCCACATCCAGACCTCTGTGCTGCAATGCTTCCTGTTGCTGACCACCCAAGATAATTATGTGTGCGCTTCACCCTGCATGCTGGGTCAGTGGCTCTGTCAGTTAGGCAGGGTAAGCATCGACCAGACTGACAAGAAAATTGGCATCATCAAATATTTGTTCAGTCCCCTTTCAGCATGGATGTTCAAGACATGGAGCTGTGCAGTCGAGTTGGATAAGTAGGGCAAGGTGCACCTCTATGCTGCAAGTGTGATTCACATCAAAGTGCAATTTTTATCAAGTCAGCATATGTCACAGGGAAAGAAACGTCGCTGCGTGATCCACTTTCCGGGCAAAATTAGTTAGGAACAGTGTATCCGATTCAATACCTCCGGAATTAACCTCTGCAATACCCTCATCATTTACAGGTCAAATCTTCTGAAGTGAGGCAGAGTGTGAATATTTCAGCAAGTATTCAAACCCAATTTTTCTCGACACATTTAATTTTAATCAAAGGTCATTTACTGCCAAACTACTGGATTGTTTCTGTTCATCACAAAAAGGCAGATTTCCTGCAAACTCCACATGGCAGTGTCATGTTACATTGCTTTCATCACAGAGAATGAGAGCACTCAGTCAAAGAGTGAGAGGGTAGATTACAATGGATTTAATAGTCAGACTGAAAGAAAGTGCAACAGTCATTGTGCAGGACTCTACTGTTGAAATAGCTACCCCCGGGGGTTTCAGAGGTTATTTAGCTCTTAACTCTTCAGTTCATAAACTGAAAGATATCCCATTGGAATCCAGTCATCAAAGAACTCTTTCATTTACAGTAAATGAACCACCAATATTTACCACAGTTAAACATTGATTTAACTGACACAAACTCCAGTACAAAATAGGTAGAAATCAAATCTTAATCTTTCTATTTTATCAATTGCAGATGTGTGTTTGATTGTTTCAAGTGAGGAATTAAAGAAGATTTATCAAATAAGTTGTGGAGATTAAGAGTTTAAATTACTGTAGTGTGGATTTCATTGTTGAACTGCAGAAAATCACTTTGATTATTTGAGGTTTCAAAATACCATGTTCCTTCAGTTGTTGACAGAATCATCTTTCACTCCTACTTGAAGCTGAGCCCCCTTTATATGTACTGACTCCTCCTGTGTCTTTGGTAGTTCCGATTTAAGAATGCTGTTGCCTATCATCTTCTCCTGTTCCTTCACGGCTGAGACCTTGGATGACCTCTTTATTCTGCATGTTGCCTTTGTTTCATGGCAGGACAATTGGAAGGACTTGAGTTCAAGTTGCATTCTAAAGTTGGAAAGAAGTGACTGGACTGGCATTGCAGGTGCTCCATAATCGGAGGTGCTGTGCATCAAATTAACGTTCCAAATGAGGCCTTGCCAGGCCTCCTACATTGATGCAGAAGGTCCCACGATCCTATTCAAAGACAGGGAGCCATTCACCGAACAACATGAACCAAAAACAATTTAGCTGATCATTCATTTAATTATCATTTGTTGGTTCTTGCTATCTGCAAATTGGCTGGCTCATTTCCCCAGCAGTATCATTTCCTATGCTTTCCCAAACCATACTGAGCCGATTCACAAGATCACAAGAGTCTTCTCTGCAAATCCACCCTGAGCTAAACCGTTCTCTCATCTAGTTCCAAATTCCGGCCTTTTCCCCATATCCCTTGATAGCCTAACTGATTAGATGCCTATCAATCTTTCCCTTAAACTCCCCCAATGATCGGGCCTCCATAGCTGTATGTGGCAAAAAATTTCACAAATCCATGACCCTCTGGCTAAAGAAATTTCTCCTCATCTCTGTTTTAAATGGGTACCTTCTAATTCTAAGATTGTGCCCTCTTATCCTAGATTCAAGCACCAAGGGAAACATTTTATTCACATCTACTCTGTCCAATCCTTTCAGCATTTGAAATCTTTCTACGAGATACCCTCTCATTCTTCAAAGCTCCAGTGAATACAGTCCAAGAGCTGCTAAACATCCCTCATAGGTTGGCCCCTGCATTCCAGGAATCATCCTGGTAAATCTTCTCTGTACTCTCTCCAACATTATTACATCCCTTCTCAGACAAGGGGCCCAAAACTGCACTCCAAATGAGGTCTCACCATTACTCCATAGAGCCTCATCAACACCTCTTTACTTATACATTATTCATCTTGAAATGAATGCCAGCATACCATTTGCTTTCTTTATTGCTGATCCAACCTGGTGGTTGACCTTTAAGTTTTCCTGAATGAAGATCTCAAAGTCCCTTTGCACTTCCAAATTTTGAATTTTCTCCCCATCCAAATAATAATCTACCTGTTTATTTCCTCTTCCAAATTTCTCAACATTGTATCTCATCTGTCATTTCTTTGTCCTCTCTCCTAAAATGTCCAAATCTCTCTGCAACCTTTCAGTTTCTTCAACACTTCCTACTCCACCACCTATCTTGGTGTCACAAAACCATTTAATACATAATCTAAATCATCAATATACATTGTAAAAAGAAACGGCCCCAACGCCAACCCTTGAGGAACACCGCTAGTAATCGGCAACCAACCAGAACAGGATCCCTTTATTCCCACCCTTTGCTTTCTGCCTATCAGCCAATGCTCCACTCAATCTAATATCTTTCTGGTAATTCCACGGGCTCTTATCTTATTAAGCAGCTTCTTATACAGCACCTTATCAAAGGCATTTTGAAAATCCAAATACGCAACATCCACAGCCTCTCCCTTGTCCATCTTACTTGAGATTTCTTCAAAATATTCCAGTAGGTTGGTCAGGCAGGATCTTCCCTTCATGAAACTATGCTGGGTTGGACCTCAATGTATTTCATAACTCGTCCTTGAGAGCGACTCCAATAACTTTCCAACTACAAATATCAGACTAATAGGCCTATAATTTCCTTTTTTCTGCCTCCCTCCTTTCTTAAACAGCAGAACTACTTTTGCAACCTTCCAATCCTCTGGAACCATGCCAGAGCCTATTGATTTCTGAAAAATCAATTCCAAGGCTGCTTCCTCAGAACCCATGGGTGCACCTCATCCGGTCTGGGAGACTTATCTATCTTTAGTCCATTCAGCTTACTAAGCACTATCTCTCGAGTAATCCTGACCATACTTAATTCTATTCCCTCAGATCTCTGACTATCAGGTATATTGCTATTGTCTTCCTCAGTGAAGATTGATGCAAAATACTCATTTAGTTCCTCTGCCATCTCTTTGTTATCCATTATAATTTCTCCAGCATCATTTTCAATCGGTTCTATATCTACCCATGTCCCTCTTTACTCTGTATGTATTTTAAAAACTTAGTATCCTTTTGCATGTTATTTGCCAAGTCTTCAATAGTTCATCTTTTCTCTCCTAATGACTTTTTTTTTGCCTCTTTCTGTAAATTTTCGAAGTTTCCCACTAATTTTGCTTCCTTGTATGCCCTCCCTTTTGCTTTTTACTTTAGCTTTAACCTCTCTTGTTAGCCACATTTGTGCCATTTTTATATTCATAATGTTCTTTTTCATGGAATATAGGTATGCTGCACTTCCTTTATTTCTTGTAGAAATATCATTCAATTCGGCTCTGCCGTCCCTCCATCTAACTTATTTTTCCTGTCAATGTAGGCCAGTTCCTTCCTCATGCCACTGTCATTTCCTTTGCTCCACTGAAATATTGACACACCTGATATCAGCCTTTCCTTTTCATATTTGAAACTGAACTCAATCATGTTATGATCACTACTTCCTAAGGGTTCCATTACTTTTAATTCCCTAATTACCTCAGGTAACCATATAACAATTTCAGCACAGATACAGGCCATATTGGCTCTTCTAGTCTGCACCGATTTAAGTGAAACTCCACTAGTCCATAAAAACTGTAATAGAATTGGTTTGTACTTCTGAACTTCCTTTTGTTCTTCGGTTCAAACTTTCACTCTTCCTTTTCATTACACAGCAAAACGATACTTTGGACCTCAAAGTGCACTTTTGGATTATTCCAGTTAAGTTCCCTCCATTTAGAACTTTATGTGCTGTGTTTGACATGTTGTAATGTCTTTTGCAGAACAAGCTATATTTTACATTCTGCATTATTAATGTGCATTTCCAGCAGGATGTAAGTACCATATTGGGCTGAAATCTGCACCAATAAGATTGAGGACAAAAATACTTGGAGCACATGGAATCCTTACCCCATCACTCGTATGAAAATGCTGATAGAACGCCTCTCCTCTCTTGGTACATTGGAATTCTTGGAAGATAATTATTTAAAGATTGCAATTGAACCTTCTCTTCATCTACTTAAACTGAGAAATTGTTCTGTCAGGGGTTCCATACAACTATCTCAACCTGATAATTATCAAAAGTTCCAAGTCTTTAGGTCTGTGAATGTGCCAGTGAGAAAATGGCATTTTAATTTAATAAAATTAGGTGGAAAATGATGGTTCAACACAAGAACACCAGTAATGTTGGAGATTTTGATCTGGGCTCCTTATTTAAAAAAAGTTGTGTATTTTATACTTTAAAACTAAAAGGCAAGTAGACCATTTAATCTCCTCTGCAGTACTTCAGGTAAAGCACATTGATCAGTTGGAGTGCCGATATCGGGCTATCGAAACAATTCCACTCTGCAAATAACTGCTTTATTAATGTCAAATGTTTCAACTTCCAATGCCAACAGCAGAATGCTCACATTACTCTACCTTGCAAATAAAAGCTTATAATCACATGAGCTGTAAACTACAACAGACAGATTTCCAAACACAAATCTATTCCATAAGGATTTTAGGCGAAGATGCCAAAAATCTAGTCTGGTGTGGGTTTTTTTTGCCTTTGCACATAAGCCTGACTTCTGAACTTGATGCCTTGTTAAATTCCCACACTTCGTTTTTTTTTGTACAACCGGCTGTTTGAAGTACAACAAATATGCATTTTCTTTTGGGAAGAATAGCAAACTGCTTCATTTATATTCAGTTACCAGATCATCAAGATTTTCTTGTTCACTGGTTTTATAATGATGTCTGTAACTGATGAACTGACATCTGTATGTCTCATTTTCCATTCTCCAAAAATAACACTGACGTTTTCTACTTGATTGAAAATGTACTAGTTATTGAAATTTACATTCACTGTAATCCTTCAAAAAGCAAAGGAGAATCACATGGCATACTAATTTTCTGCAGGAAGAAAGGTCTCAATTTTTCATTTTAAAGTTAAATTACATTTTATATTTAAATGTAAATTTTTTAATTGGACATGTAGTACGGTAACAGCCCTTTCTGGCCCATGATTATGTGGCGGAAAATACACCAATGAACCTACAAATACCGTAAATTTTTGGAGGGTGGGAAGAAACTGGAGCACCCGGAGGAAACCCATGCAGACATGGGGAGAACGTACAAACTCCTTACAGACAGCAAATCCGGGTCGCTGGTGCTGTAATAGCGTCACGTTAACTGAGCCGCTTTGTTTAAATATATTTGAAATCAGTTCATTACTGAACCAAGGGTATTCAGTAAACACTGTGGAGAAAGTGATTTGTAATTTCTAAATCGAGAGCTGGGGACAAGGTGCAGAGCTGATCAGAGTGAGGATTGGCGGGGGAGGAAGGGTGATTTCCTGTGAATGCCGACCCTGTGCTGGAAATGGACACGGCACGGTCAGAAAAGACTATTGATTCAAACCCCTATTCCGGGCTTGAAATATTAATCTACAGTGCCATTTTTTTGGTAATGGTACTGAGGGATTTCTACATTGTAGAAGGCTGAAAGAAATGCTAAATTGAAGACATCTCCTAATTATATGGCCTGAAAAGGATCCAATATAACTTCTCCAAAACAAAATGTGAGCTCAGTTTGTGTCACAGCTAAACTGCTCCCCAATCAACTGATACAAATGTTAACTTAGCACTTTTAGGGTATCTTCTTCATGAGCAGCTGTATTGCAATATAACCTTACAAAATGACAAATTGGGAAGTCACGACGAACATTAAATAAATACGTTATTTCCTCACAAGGAAATTAAATGCAAAACTGAGTGACTTATAAAGAAAACTATAAACATGTCTGAGCATGACTTAGTTAGAGCAGGCATTGCCAATCTTTCTTCGGCTATATACCCCCTTCCCGAGGATTCTGCTCAAAGTTTATGGGCCCCCCCCCTTCCCTGTGAAGCAGTCAAGTTTTAGTTCTTCTGTATTTCTCTTCCACCAATGACATAAAAAAACCCAAAATATTTATGTTACTTGAGATGAAAAGAAAACACAGCATTTATTTAAATGTGCTGGGTCCACAGGGGGCTGAAGGGCTTCCATTGAGAATGGCTGATTTAGAGTATCCTCTTAAAGGGTCTACTGTTGCCCCTCCTTTCCAGGGAGTCTCATAATTGCAGCCCCTTTAGTTTAAGCACAAGTAAGCTTCATGGTTATTGAGCTTCTATGATCACTAGGAAACCCAAGCAGAACTGCCAGCTGTATACTTCATAGCATAAGACTTTGGAAGAAAGTGGCACAATATTTGTATACTGATACCAAATTCAAATTATGAAATGTGAGCTGGTTAATTTATAACATATGTCAGATATATAGTAGCATTCTTAATATGGGGTAAGGCCACAAAATTATTTTAAGCACCATACATTAATGAACATTGAGATTTTCTGTGAAACAAATATTTTGGATCAGATCTTGTTCATTCTCTGTTATTCCCCTGAATGAGCCCTTACACAGCATCTCCCACACAGAGCCCCTCACACAGTCCCTCCCATACAGTGCCCCTCCAGACTCTGATCCCTGGAGATCTAGCAGCCAGGTCTGTCCTGAAGGGCCTCTGATGGCCTTTGACAAATGGCACAGCTGGGATTAGAGTTTTGGCAACTGTAAAACTTGCCATTGATTTTTTTTGTGTGTGTGTATAAATTTGGAATTAACAAAACAATTAAAACACAAAAACAAACATAGTAATTAAAACACATAACACTTAAATAACTATGTAAAACTATTAAACTAAAGCAAAATAATTTGGAAGGGATATTTACATTCCTCACTCCTTCTGAATTCTTTGCCCTACAATCCCCAGTGAACTCAATGAAATCCTGTGCCAGGCCTAATGGAGTGCAACATCTGCGTGGCCGTTTTGCTGAGTGGTTAATAATAGGAAGTCCTAGCAAAATCCTGGGCATCTGCTGGACACCTGTAGATTCAGTCTGTATATTTAACAATGCAGGGATGTGACACGCACATGTGTCAACTGGTGATTGTTTGTGAGTTTGATGAGAACCTTGGCTAAAATGGAGACAGAAAACAAAATCAAATACATTCATAGTTTTGTTGGTCAAAAAGCTGTAGATGCTGGAAATGTGAAATAAAAGCAGAAATGCTAGAAATCACCTTGGTCAGCAAGGACAACTTCTGAGGTGTATTATTCAATGATTCCATGACTCCACGATCAGGCAGCATCTGAAGACAGAGAAGCAGAAGTTAAAATTCAACAATAAATACAGTATATATTTTTTAGATTGTTAACTCTTTTCCTCTTTCCAATAATGTGGTTTAATTCAGGAATGTTTTCAGCTTTTTCTGTTTTTAAATCATAGCCTCACCATTTTCCAACTCTACAGATTCTTGTTTTTTTTTCATCACTAGAATCACGAACAAGACCCATGGAAATACTAAGAAGAATGCAAAGATATATTGTCTGGAATCTCAGATACTTTCAAGCTTAAGTATTCCAGTAACATGATAGCTGATCTTGTGAAGTTCCACCCTATGCTGGAATTTTGGTAGATGCAAACACATAACATGTGTCATACATGTGGGACCCTGACCCTTACTCACTGAATTATTTGCAGGAACAAAGCTGACAACCTGGTCTTTTGAAATCAGAAATAAAAATGTCAAGGTTTTGCCCTTCGATGGGAATTTAGCTGGTGTTTTCACATATGTTATACATAAAACAGAATGCGTTTTGTGATTCACAGCATGTAGTGGATATGGGTGAGTGATAGAATCTAGCAGGGAATTGATGAGAATGTGAGTGGAATTTTTTTTAATGGGATTAAGATAGAATGTGAAGAATGGCTGGTTGATATAAAATGTGGATACAATGGGCTGTTTTAGTGCTGCATCTCTCCATGACTATAACTGGTCCTCAACAACGATGGTGGTTTCTCATCATGGAGGCAATATAGTCTTGGAATCCTCTCTCCACCATTTAAGCCCAGGATATCAGACATGGCCATTATTTCCTCTTTTCTTGATGAAAGGTCCTGGTTCCTCTACCATGAAACGGTGCCATTCACATCACAGGGCCACAAATCTCAAGTTTATGTTTTCCCTGAGTGAACGAAGAGAAGCTGGAGGGCTCAGCAGATTCAGGCAGAATCCATGGCAGAAATAATCAATGTTTTGGGTTGGGGCATGTTATCAGGAGGGGATTTGTCAGTGTCCTGTCCTGTTATCCAAGTCTCAAAACAGGCATTGACATCTTATCATTTGCTAGGAGAATGTAAGGCAAACAGATAAAGCCAAAATGAGAAAAAGTTCCACTTTGAATTGTCAAAAATTCCCTGAGCATATCCAACCTCAATTAAAAATACACCTGTTGCATATTTATAGATTGATGATGGTTTTCCACAGGAAGCCAAAACTTGGTGGAAGTCTGTTAAGAAAAATAACAGAATTCATCTGAGTTGATGTTAGTGTCATCCTTTGTATGATGTTAACAAGGGAATGTTGTTGCCCAAAAGAAGCATTACAGGCCAATCCCATGTCTCCCTCTCTTCCTCATCATTTCTCTCCTTTCCTCCAACTCTCCACCCCCTGCCCTCTCCATTCAAAGAGCTATCCCATCTCCCATCTCTTCTCAGCTTTTTTCTCATGCCTTCCCATCCATATCCACCTATGATCTCTCCCACCACCATTTTATTCAGGAGCCTGCCTACTTATTGCTTATATATTGGCTCAAGTCCAAACTGTTGTCTTTACTTTTGCTACATAAAGTACATTGGATGGGGTGTGAATGGGTAATGTGAAGGGGGAGGGGCACAGGAGGATGGGTAGATCACCAAGCCGAGAAGCAGATCTGCCAGTGTAAGGTTCTTTTTTGATCTAGATTTGATGCCTAAAATAGCTGATCTCAGGGCAACAGACAGGGCTGGAAAGGAATTTCTGTCCAAGCACCATCAGTGCAGGAGTTGGAATTTGCGGAAGCAAGTTGGTGACTTGATGTGAACTTCCACAAACAGCTCCCATGAACAATCAGTCTTACTGGAAGCACCTGGTATCCTACTTCAACTCTTTAGGAGAGGGAAACTAGAGTCAGAGCCAGGTATTCACCAGCTATAGCAGGGATTGCAGGACATTACATCCTGCAAGGTGGTCTAACATCATAAATGAACAACTTTTAACCTGGCTTTGAAAAGAAGAATTCAATGGTGTCAATGAGAATCCTTGAAGAAGCTGGCGACCCTGTGTTATCTGAAAATCTGAGCCAACCAACTAGCTGCAGTGTTCACAAGCATGTTCAATCTTTCATTGCTGCATTCAGGGGATCCCACCTGCTTCAAAAGGGCATCAATCATCCTGGTGTCAATGAGCTACCTCAATGACTATCGCCTAGTAGTACTCACATTTACTGAGTTGAAATTCTTTGAGATGTTGATCTTGGCCAAAATTAACTCATACTGAGATAAAGATCTGGACTCACTGCAATTTGACTACCGCTACAATCGCTCCATGGCAGATGCAATCTCACTGGCTCTCCACTTAGCTCTGGATCACCTAGACAACATCAACACATACTTTACATATTTAATCGACTACAGTGTGGTGTCATCGACAAATTTATAGATAGCATTGGAATTGTGCCTGGCCGCACAGACATGGGTGTCTAGTGAGTAGAGCAGTGGGCTAAACACCCATTCTTGAGGTACGCCTGTGTTAATAGCCAGTGAGGAGGAGACATTGTTTCCAATTCATATTGACTGTGGTCTTCCGACGAGGAAGTCAAGGATCCAGTTGCAGAGGGGTTGCAGAGGCCCAGGGTTTGGACCTTGAGGGAATAATGGTGTCGAAGGCTGAGCTGTAGTCAATGTAGAGCAGCCGTATGTATGAGTTGCTGTTTTCTAGGTGATCCACAGCTGAGTTAAGAGCCAGCGATATTATGTCTGCTGTGAAGTGATTGTGACAATAGGTGAATTGCAGTGGGTTCAGACTTCTACTTAGGTACATGTTAATTCTGACTATGACCAACTTCTCAAAACATTTCATCAAGTAGATGTGAGGGCTACTGGACAATAGTCATTGAGGCGGCTCACTCTACTCTTCTTTGGCACCAGGATGATTGCTAAACATGCAAGGTAATTTTTAAAACATTTGTGTGTCCATGTTCAGGTGATTTTTGTCAATTCAAAATCTAACCTGATGATATTTTAAAAAAAGAATTAATTTTATTGTCATCAATAGAGGATGAGCAAATGTAGGTTCTTGGGAGTCACTATCTCGGAAGATCTTTTCTGGAACCAACACACAAATGGCATCATGAAGAAAGCCTCTACTTCCTCAGGAGTTTGCGGAGGAGCTAGTGGAGTTGTTCAAGTGAACCGGTACGGACTTGAAGGGCTGACATGGCCTGTTTCCGTGCTGTAAACGGTTATATGGTTATATGGTTAATTGGTCTTATCTCCGTTAATGCTATTAATGGAGGTGGGGACCTCTGATTGAAGCAATGAGAGACTGAAGATGTCCATGAACATGGCAGCTAGTTGGTTGGCATAGATTTTCAGATAACATGGGGTCGCAAGCTTCTGCAGGGATTCTCATTGGAACTGCTGAATTCTTCTTTTCAAAGAAGCATAAACATGTTCAGCTCATGAGGTAGTGAAGCTCATGAGTTATGATGTTAGACTTCACCTTGCAGAATGTAATGGTCTGCAATCCCTGCTGCAGTGAGTACTTGACTCTTTCTCTAGCTTCCCTCTCCTAATGAGAGTTTGAAAATGAAATTGTTGGTTTGCACAGATTTTCAGTACCCTGCCAGGTTCACTGTCAGGGCCTGAAGCCTAACGAAGGTTTACCTCTTGAATGGTGTTCTGACGCCGGCCTCAGAGACAGATATCACAGGGTCATTAGCTTCTACACGGAGTCTTGTAGGCACTGTTGGGTTTGCCTTCTCGAAGTCCACATGGAGAGGTCAACAGTGGAAAGGGTAAAGAAATTCAAATTCCTGGGTGTCAATATCACTGAAGATCTATCCTGGGTCCTTCATGTTGATGCAATCATGAAGAAGGCTTGCCAGTGGCTATATTTTGTTGGGAGTTTTGGTAAGTCACCAAAGAGTTTTGATAATTTCTACAGGTATACCATGGAGCACATTCTGACTGATGGCATCACTGTATCACTATCTGGCATGGAGATGCCAATGCACAGGATAGGAAGAAAACTACAGAGAACAGAGTTGTGAACTCAGCCAGTGCCATCATGGGTACCAATCTTCACTCCATTAAGGGCATCTACAGGAGCTAGTGTCCCAAGAAAGCAGCCTCTATCATCAAGGACCCTCACCACCCATGCCACACATTAGGGTTAGGGTCACTGTTACCATCAGGAAAGAGATGCAGAATGCAGTATAAACACAGCTTTTCTCCCTCTGCCATCAGATTTCTGAATGGATAATAAAGCATAGACATTAACTCACTTTTTCTCTTCTTGTTTACTAATTTATTTATTTAAAAAAATGTAATTTATAGCAATATTTGCATCTGTAATGGTACCATGAAGCAATGAATTTTGTGACACATGTTCATGACATTAAATTCTAATTCTGAATATCAGTAAAATTGCCATTTGTTCTATCAGAGAATCTGATGCAGTTCCATGGAGATGAGCTCATTCCTTTCTTCTCAACTAAACCTTTTACAAATATTTGTGAATATGGAAGAATGAGAAAGGATCATAGAAAAAAATACAACATTATGAAAGGGATGGATAAGGTAGAGGCTGAAAGGTTTTGGTAGGTAAGGAATATAGCCTCAAGTTTTGAGGGTGTAGATTTAAGATGGAGATGAGAAGGAACTGCTTTTCCCAGAAAGTGGTGAATCCGTGGAATTCTCTGCCCAAGGAAGCAATGGAGACTGCCTCATTGAATATAGTTAAGATGCTTTATTTGAACAAATTTGGGAACTGTACATAGAGTACATTAGAAACTACCAATTTCAGACCTGCATCTTTTAAAGTGATAAGATACAAGTACGAAAATGCTTAAATATGGAATTTTGGATGACACAATTTCTTTTTCTTCTTCTCTTTTGTATTCTTTTATTGTTTATTTATTTTATTCTTATTATTTCTTATTTTACATTATGAGGGGTGGGGAGGGTGTGAGGAAGTGGAGGGGAATGAAACTGTGTACATTTTAACGATGAATATTTGTATATATTGTTAATGACATAGTTTGCAGTGAAATATTAAATAAAAAAATATATTAAAAAAAGGTGCAGATAGACAAGTTCTTGCGAAGTAAGAGGGTATGGGGAAAAGGCAGGTAGGTGGGGCTGAGTCCATCACCAGATCAGCCATGATCTGATTGAAAGGTGGAGCAAGCTTGATGAGTCAAATGGTTTCTCCTTGTCCTATTTCTTATGTTCTATTTGACTTACTTTTACTACTTACAGCCCCCAACACTCTAGCAGTGTGGATTTGACAAACTTTAATTTTGCACACATGCATTTTTAACTTGCGCTCATGCGCATAAATTCTTAAAAGCATTCCAATCCCATGCAGTTTATAGGTCGTCTGTCGGAGGTCATCCAACCTAAATATTTAAATCACAAATCTTATCCAAACCTATGATGACATGTGGCCAGTTGCACCAGTGTAAGGGTTATTAACTGAAGATCGCTTTGGGGAAAAAAAATGATTGAAATTGTAATCATCTGTCATGAAAAACCGTTCCATGATGTGCATTAAACTCTTGGCGAGAAGAGATTTTTAATTTGCTTGATGGTGTGATGAGATGAGGCTGATGAGAAAATAAAACAGTGACTAAGTCTCAAGACCAGATCAATGCATATGCGTGCAATGCTGTCTGCTGGGAATGCCATCAGTTCTCTGATTTCAGATGGGCTGTGGGCCAAAGGAACACAATCACAAGTTTCAGTTGATCTGGAGGAGCATGGGAATTTTAGTTGGGACAGCCAGGAATGATGCCACAGGATTAGCGCGAGGTCATTGCCAGATAATAAATAAACTGCAGAAAGAGCCAGCAAAGAAAACGGTAGGGCAGTACATTGATATTTTGTTAAGATGGCTCAGTGACATCCTCAGGTCTCCATGCTTTGCATTGGAGTTCCACACAAACCCTCCATTGATGCTGACAATGTGTACAAATGGAAAGGGTTTTCTCTGGCACTTGGTCAGGCTGCGACTGTAGCTGGGGGAGAAAGAGCTCATGGGCTGGATTGTCCAACCTGCTCTAAAGTTAAAACAATTTTAAATTTAGACATGCAGCACATGAACAGGTCCTTCTGACCCATGAGCCTTTGTCCCCCAAGATCAATTAACTTGCAATCCCCTCTGTTTTTGAAGGTTGTGAGGAAACTGGAACACCCAGAAGAAATCCACACAGACATGGAGAGAATATGCAAACTCCTTTCAGACAGCACTGGATTCGAACCTGAGTTGCTGGTGCTGCAGTAGCATTTGTGCTAATCATGAACTTGTACCAGATCACCCATGAATTCACCAGATATTACCATAACATGGGGTATAGTTACCTCACCCCTATCACATGTTACCCAGCTCCCCTCAATTCCCACCCTCCCAATCCAACTCCCTTTCCTGGCTATGAATGAAGGCATCTAGGTGCCACAGCTAGGGGAACAGCTGCCTCATTATATTTGCAACTTGGGTTTAACCAACCTCAGGTGCTGATTGTTCAGAGTTTGTGCCTTCTCACCGCCCCCCTCATATCTAAAGACATGCAGGTTGGTAGGTTAGTTGGATGTTGTAAATTGTCTCCAGTGAATGGATAACTGGTAGGATCTGGGGGTAGTTGATGAGAATATCAAGAATATTAAAAAATTGTATGAATATAGCATTAGTGTAAATGAATGATTGATGGTCAGTATGAACGTGGAGGGCTGAAGGGCCATTCTAGCTCAGGTTTATTGCCATCTGATTATACATATACAGTGAAACTCCATTATAATGTGATGCTTTGGGTCCAAAAAAATGTCATCGTGAAAAAAGCGGGGTCGCGCTAAATCGGGGTTACTCACGTGTTTGACCTGCCTCACCTCCATTTCAGCCAAATCCCTGTCCTCCCTGCACAACTTAGCCACACTCCGGCCGCATTATCAGGGCATCAGCTCCCTGCAGGAGCAGAACCTTTGGCAGCTGTATAAGCTGAGGGAGCTGGCCACACGTTGACCATGATGGAAAAGAGCGCACTGCTACTAGCCTGCAGCCTGGCCGTGCTGCACTTGGACAACAACCCGCTGTGCTGCAACTGCCACCTGCATTGGCTGCTGCAGACCAGCCTGGCTCTCAACTTCAACCAGTGGCCGCTGGTGTGCGTGTCTCCAGGCGATGGGTGCAGCGGCTGAGGGTCAGGCGGATGGCGCAAACTGATTAGCAGGTCCATTGACTCATTGTGTTATATCCAAATTTATGTTAAATTTGGGTGCGTAAAATCAGGGTTTCACTGTACATATACAACCCAACGAAACACTGCATCTTTGGACTATAGTACACACAGACACACACAGTACACCCAACACACAAACCACATATACACACACACACACACACACACACACACACACACACACACACACACACACATATACACACAGTAAACAAAAATAATATATAAAAATATAATTAACAATTTTTAGGATTGTTCAACAGTCTCACCACCTTCAGGAAAAAGCTACTTCCCAGCCTTGCAGTCCTTGGGCAGAGAATCCCATAGACTTACTGGTTTCTGCAGAAGCAATTCCTCCTCATCTCTCTTTTAAATCTCCTTCCCCAAACCGTGGGGCTATGTCCCCGGTTCTAATCTCACCACCCAGAGGTAATATCTTTTCTGCTTCTATCTGACCTATTCCTTTCATAATTTTGAATGTTTCTGTAATATTCCCTCTCATTCTTCTAAATTCCAGTGGGTATAGTCTAAGGTGGTTCAATTTCACCCCCACAAGCTCATCCCCTCATCTTCAGAATCAACCTGGTGAATCTTCTCTGCACCTCTTCCAAAGCCAATATATCCTTTCTCAAGTAAGGAGATCAGAATGGCACATAGTATTCATAGTGCCCTTGACAGTTGCAGCAGGACCTCAGTGCTTTTAAATTCAATTCCTAAATGAGGTGCTGGAGGAGATCAGGCAATATCCATAGAGAGAAATAGTCAGTCAACAATTTGGGGTAAGGATCCTTGATCAAGTTTTATAATGTATCCTATACTGGTAATTATTCATATAACTTTCTCAATACAATGCAGCATTCCACTTCTAAGTAGGAAACCAGGTAACTTAGTAAATCAAGTGCAAGAAACAACAGAAATGGCTGTAATGAACTGTAGGATCAGTTCAGTAAAGCTCCTTGGTGTGCACACACTGGATACTGTCTCCCCTCTTCACCCTTAGTCTCATTGTGGCATGTGTGCATCACAGGCAACATTTTTCCACTTTCAGATCAAAATGCAGAGAAAGAGTTAACTCAGCATGAATTGCTTCACTGAATTTGTGCAAAGACACAAATAAGAATTTAAGTTAGTACCCTGCCTGGCTAGCTTGAAGGTGCTCATGACAGAAGATTATGTAAAATGTTCTGCATTTCGTTCAATTCTGTGACAATCCCAATAGTATCAAACTTCATGAAAATGTGTCAGAATAATGCACAATAATTTGTTGCATCTGAAGAACATACAGAAAGAACATTGACATTAAAGGTTTTTTCTATTTAAAAAGCATAAACAGCAGATGTCCTTCCCACTAAATAACTCTGAGGGCACATGTTGTATTTCTCAGCTGTTTTTGCCTTATTTCATGTTATTTCAGACTTTAGTTTCCAAGACCCAATCAATGAACTAATCTACCCGAGCAAATTTTATTCCTCTATAGCTCTTCAATGGGAATTTAGGTGTTGGCCTGTTGGCCTTTTCCAGAAGGTTATGAACTGACATTTTGGGGAACTGTGGTTTTCATGTTGGGGGGGGTGTGTGTGTGTGTGTGTGTGTGTGTGTGTGTGTGTGTGTGTGTGTGTGTGTGTGTGTGTGTGTGTGTGTGTGTGTGTGTGTGTGTGTGTGTGCATCTATGTATGTGTTTGTGTGTGCGTGTGTGTCTGATTGTCTCTGTGAAGGTGATTACATGACCTTCCCCATGCAACAATGATCAATAAGTAGTGTAGCTTTGGCCACGGATCAGTCCCCAACTTCACTCACTTGTTGATCATCACTGGGTCCTGTCCATGAATGGCAGACAGGCAGACACCACCTCAGAATGATTGCCATGGCAACCCTGCTTCAGAAATGAAGAGAATCCAGAGACCCGCTCTGTCAATGCTGCTTTGACCTCACTGTCACTGCCTCAAATGTTTCAAGTTTTCAGAATTTTCTTCTGTTTTTATTTGCGTTGTGTGGCATTGCCATTGTACTGAAAAGAATGGACTCAGAATAGAAAATCCAACCTCCTTGAGGTTCAGAGACCAGCAGTAGAGATGAACCGTATCCGTAACACTCATGGCCCAGTACACCCACAGTGCTTCAAACCAGGGCATCAACTTTGTTCCATTAAGCAGGGCTGGTCCTTAAGAAGAGGTACACCTTGAAGAAGGGTTCAGACTCAAAACGTTGGTAATATATCTTTATCTTCTATAGATGCTGCAAGGCCAGCTGAGTTCCTTCAGCATTTCTGTATTTTTCTTAGATGAAAAACAGGGTCTGTTGAGCACGGGGAATTATATTCTGTCTCCTGTTCAAGAGAAGGTCAGTATCACTGTACATTTCTGCCTGTAGGCAAGGTACTTTGTCAGTAAAAACCCAGCCAGTCCCCGAGGTCTAGTTGAGCAAGGTCCAGGATGAACCAGTAGAATGATTAACACAGCACATTAATCATTCTCCTATGATGACATGTTCAGAACTGTTTAGATTGCATGATTGGAAATGGCTACATTGTGCTGCTGGGGCTCTTGATGAATGGTGTTGGGTCAGGGTTGACAGCTGGTTCTGGCTAAGAATTCAACAAATTAATATGCTTTCTTCCTCAATTGCATGCTCACTGTTGATAAGACTGACTGCCTCTCAGATAGGAAGGCCATGAAGTACAGTGCTCCTGAGCTCTTGTTAATGTGGCATAAGAGAACAAATTAGATTCCAGATTGCCAGAGCAGACCATCTCCCAATACGGATTCCCCACAGGTGGAACATGCAGGAGATTTCAAACAGTCAGGACAGGAAGTTAATCTGTACAGATCACAGTGAGAACCCCAGGGAGATTTCACATTGTCAAAAATAGAAGGTCCATACAAACACTGCACCATCAGAACAGCTAGTTCTCATATACAGATTCCACTGTCCATTGATATATGTAGTTGTTCATTTGAATGCATCTTTCTCTTTTTAGCACTGCATTGAGAATAGTTGTTTTCACTTATGGCTTGACTTGAACTCATGAGAACCATAGAATATTATAGCACAGAAACAGGCCCCTTCAGCCCTTCTAGTCTGTGCTGAATCATTTTTCTCCATGGTCCCACTGACCTGCACCTAGTCCATAGCCCTCCATACCCCTCCTATCCATGTACCTGTCTAAATTCTTCTTAAATGTTAAAATTGAGCCATAATCACCACTTCAGCTGGCATCTCATTCCACACTCCCACTCTGTGTGAAAAGTTCCAGCTCATGTTCCCTCTAAACTTTTCCCCTTTCACCCTTAACCCTTGTCCTCTGGTTTGTATCTCACTTACCCTCAGTGGAAAAAGCCTACCTACATTTACTCTGTCTATCCCCCTTATTCTTCTATGCTCCAGAGCATAAAGTCCTAACCTGTTTAACCTTTCCCTGTAGTTCAGTTCCTGAAGTCCGGAAAAGATCCTAGTAAATCTTGTACACACTCTTTCTATCTTATTGATATCTTTCCTGTAGTTAGGTGGCCAAAACTGAACACAATACTCCAAATACAATGTCTTTAAGCCTTGTCCAAGGATTAAACAGATTTGTGGATCACCATCCTGTCCTTTAATGAGTCCGCACAGTTTTCATACTGGAGTAACTCAGCGGGTTGAGAAACATTGAGAAAAAAAGGTTAACATCTTGGGCTGGAGACCTTCATCAAGATTCAGACCTGAAACGTTGCCTGTTCTCCCATTGATGCTAGGTTGTGCTGAATTCATACAGGAATTTGTGTATTAGTCTGGACATCAGCATCTGCAGTCTTCTGTGTGTCTCCAGCATCTGATAAACCAACCCTTTTTTCTAAGCATTGTTCTGCTAAATTCACACTCCTCAATTGTTTGGAACAAAGAGTGAAGTTGAACTCTCTCTGGTAATGACTCCAAACTCTCTTATCTCCATCAGCCCTATATCCTTGGAGCACATCGAAGACCTTCCATATCTTTTCAGTTAATTTAGACATACAGCCTGGTAATAAGCTCTCCTGGCTCAAGAGCCCAGGATACACCCACATATCTAATTAACCTACTAACCCGCACATCTTTGGAATATAGGAGGAAACTAAAGTTCTCATGAAGACTCGGAGGGAATGTACATCCTTATAGGCAGCACCAGATCTCGCTCATTTGGACCAATATCTTCCCCTTCTTCTCATGTTATTTGGTGTCAATTTTGCTGATAACAAAATTTGGGTATTTTATAAGTATTTAAACATCAAAATATTAATACAGTACAGTAACAGGCCCTTCTGGCCCATGAGTCCGTGCTGCCCAAATACCCAATTAACCTACAAATACCTTATGTTTTTGAAGGGTGGGCAGAATCCAGTGCATCTGGAAGAAACCCAAGCAAGACACGGGCAGAACCCAGGTCCCCGGCGCTGTAATAGTGTTGTGCTAACCGCTGTGCTAACCATACCAAAAGTATGTCAAAACCATGTTAAAATATTTTTCCTTCTGAAATGTTGCTAAAGAAGACATTGAAGTTTTGGAAAACTCAGCACTACTTGAGGTCCAAGCAAAGCAAACCAGGAGTCAGCAAAGCCAATAAGATGTTAAAACGACTTTGCTAAAACAGTAGAATGCAAGCCAGAAGAAGTACATAATGAAGTGTTATAGTTCTGTAGTCTGTTTGTACCTCAAATACTGTGACCAATTATCATTGCAAAACTAAAATAAAAAGTTTCTACTTTGGAAGCCATGTAGAGAATCAGCCCAGGTTCCTCATCTGTTTCAGGAATCTGAGTTGTGAAGGAAGATTAGAGAAAATCAGGTGTGACAGAAGTAATCTAAGGACCAAAGGAACATCACAGACTGTTCATCCTAGAATACAGATAGACTCTGACTTACAATGTTACGATGGACAGAATCTGTACTTTTGATTTCAAGTTCTGATGTTTATCCACACTTGCGATGTCCTGGCTGCCTGCGCATACTAACTCCTGAAGCCATGGCCGCTCGCGCATCTGAGCTCCCAACACCGTGGTTTTGACTTACAATGTGAGTCTCGTAACCAACCACCATCATAAGTTGGGGTCTATCTGTAAATTAGCCCAGAGTTTAACTATGATCATTGAAATTCAGAAAGTAAATGAGTCACGCACCCTAGTGATTCTCCAAATAATAAAAGCAGTGCTTTCATCTGCTATGTCGGAGGGACGGAGGACATTAACTTTCAGTGGGTAGGTACCAGCACCTTCACCACCACCCCCACGCTGAGTGAGTTTACAAGTATAGGACTGTTATCCTAATGCTCCCCTCTAACACTTGTTCTGGCACTGACCGTGGTGAGGGGGAGGAAGGGGCAAGGTAGGATCAGAGGGTAGGAGGTAAGAGGGAATTGAAGAAGTTGATGTTAGTGTGGCAGAGTTGGCAGTCTCTAGTAAATCGACTTTTCTAATTTTCTTTACCCCCTTTACCTTCACTGTCTCTATCTCCTTCTCTGTCCCTCTTTCCTTTCCTCCAGTTCTCTACCCCCTTCCCTCTGCTGTCAGAGAGCCGCCCACTCCCCATCACTTCAGCTTCTTTCTCTTCTTCCCTCCCAGCTGTATCCTCTATGACCTCTTTCCTGTTAGCCCGTGCTCCTTCCCCTGAATCTTCCTCCCTCCTCTGTTCTCCTCCTTCTCCCTTCTCCCCACCTTTTATTCAGACACCTGTCTGTTTTTTTTTAACATTTTGATTTTCATAGACTTGCAAATTTCAAATAAGCAGTATAATCTTCCAACATTCATACAATTATACAGAGTCTGTGTTTATTCCCCACCTCCCCCCTCCCCACCTGTGCATGTCTGTTTTTGTTTATAAATAATGCAAGGCTCAATTCCACAGCACTGGTAATCCTTTATTCTTACCCTTTACTCTCTATGGATATTGCATGACCTGCTGATTTTCTCCATCACATTTGTGTATTGTGTATGAATCCAATAATGAACATTTGATAAATAAAACTGTTACTCTGGTATAGGGTAGTGCGAGTAAATTAGATTCTGGCATTAGATAGAGCCTCTCATTATGAATAGATCCATTATAAATTGTGGGAGATGAGAGTTACTTCTCAAAATCACTGGCAGTCACAAGTGCCCCCAAAAGGCCGGCAGTAGGTTGTGACAGACACACAATGTGGGAAGCACAGGGCACTTCTACCAACAGCAGGAGCTGTCACCAACAGACCCGTGAGTACTCATCTCCATCTTGTCAGCCACAGTCATTGAATGCTGAGGGTTTGGCTTTCATTTTCTGTGAAATGCAAAGCTTATTCTGCAAGCAAGCCTCATGCAGTTGTTGATGAGATTGGGATGAATTTGATTTTACCTTGGCTGTCATTTCATCTAGTTTTCTTCCTCTTGGGTCCTGAACTCCGAACATTAGTGTGGTTGTATTTCAGCTTCCATGCTTCACGCTGGGCCTTGCCAGATCACGCAGAGTGGAAGGAGTTCCAACAGCATTGTTCCACTCCATGCCTTATGAGTGGTTATAGACTCTGTCTGTGGTACCAGATTAGACCTATAGTCATTGTAGATTGGGAAAATAAGAGACACTCTTAAGACAATAAGACAATCTTATTGAAATTTGAAAGAGTCTGATGGCCCTAATGTTTCTGATCATAAGGTGATCCAGAACTAAAGAGCGTAGGCAAAAAAAAAAAACAGCAGGTCAAGGCGTGGAGGTACAGTGATGGTGGATATTTCAGGTCTAGTCCTTGCACTGTGACTGACCCACAAAGTTTCTGTTTGCTTTGTGCTCAAGATTACAGTGTCTGAAATCTCTCATAATTCCACCAGAAATTTTAGTTTCAGAGTAGAATGAGGAGGAATTTATTCTCTTAAAGGGAAATTTGGACTGTGAGTCCAAGGCATAGTTAGATTCCATAGTGGCATCTAGGGTTATAGGGATTTGTCTGGAAACTGAGGCCTTGGTAAGATGTCCTGTGATCTTACTGAATAGTTGGGCGGGTTTAAGGGGTTGTAACATTGCTCTTATTTCTCATGTCCTTATTAAGCCACTGAGGTAGCCATTGACAAATAAGCACTCTAATGGTCTGCCATAGAAGGACCTGGTGAATTTTGTCTGGGTTAAATTACAATAAGATGTAAAAGCAATGGCCATTTGGAGATTTCCTCTGAGATATTTGGAAGTAGCCATCACTCCTCATTTGCTCTAATTCTCAGAATATTCCCCATTCCAGCAGGAGGAGTTATTTATTGGGTTCCACTATTACTTGCTCTTGAAATAAAACATAAACGCTGGACGTACTAGGCAGGTCGGGGCAACAGAGGGGGAAACAGAATTAATGTTTCAATTTGATAGCCCTTCAAAACTGGGAAAAGTTGGAAGCTAAAGAGAGGGGGAAGATTCAGAGGGACATAAAGCAATGTCTTTGCTGTTGCCTTCCAACTGGATCCATAGATCCCTTTTTTTGTTATTTTCTATCAGAGACAAAAATAACAAAAAGAAATGGATCTATGGATCCAGTTGAAAGGCAACAGCAAAGACAATGGTGAATAATGAGTAGGTTAGAACAAAGTGAAGATGGGAGAAATTATGTCTGAAATTGCTAGAAGGAGAATGACAAAACAGAACACAATTTGTTGGAGGAACTCAACAGGTTGAGCAGCATCAGTGGGAGAAAAAAATTGGTCAACATTTCGGGTTGCAAGCCTCCGGCAATTCTGAGAGAGCAGAGGGGAGAGAACAGATTCCAACATCTGCAGTCTCCTGTGGGTCTCCAGAGAATGGTAAAAGGTCATAGACTCAAAAAGTTAAATGTTTTCTTCTCTGCAGATGCTGTCAATGTTTGGTTTAATTTTCAGATTTCCAGTTTCTCTCTGGGTGGCCTGGTCCCGACTGAACACTGAGCAGAAGACAACATCAAACCTGTGACTAGCTGCTCGGTGACAATGAGCTACGGAGGGTGATTTAAAATAACAAACTACTTCCGAGCACATGCGGGATGCTGAAAAAAACAGACCAGATGTACTTTGGTTCAAGAATCTCCAAGATGGAATCAATCTACAGCAGTTGTAACTAACATACAATTTTTGTTTTAAAAGAATGGTGAATTTTAAACAGTCATATTCAAGCAAAGATAACAGCACAATTGCTAGAACTGTGAGATAGACTGGGAGTGACTGAGTCTCTCGAGTTTGATTGCAGGGTTTTGATGGTTTATGTATAACAGAATTATACGTGAGCATTTCATGGTAGAGTCTAAGAGGTAGGTTGTGAAGATCAAGCAGTCACATGTGCGAATATATGGGTTGCATTCCATTACATGAAAGTTAGTGGCATTGTGGATAGCAAAGAAGGTTGTCTAAGTCCACAGCAGGATATAGATCAGATGGGGAAGCTGGGAGGAGCATTGACGGCACTGCTGGAGCTACTGTAAAAACAGCACTGCCGCTGGTGCGGACCCATGGAAAGTGGGGACTGGAGACACAGTGCTCCCCTATGGGGTCCAGCTGCCCAGTCTGACTGCCATCAGCTCCATACAGGCTTTAAATAACCTGTTAAAAGAACCAAAAGTGTTTTATTTGAAATCCTGTGATCGCAGGGTCTGGGCCCAAGATGGCAGCTTCTGTGGTCAGCAGCAGTCTCAGGGGATTGCAGACTCTGGGGGAGAAGAAATGAACACCCTGGTTGAGAAGGAGAAGAAATTACCATAAGGACAATGACCACGGTGGCGGACCAACGAGTGGATCTGAGGCTGAAGGACACATATAGGCGGCGAGCTGGTGGTGACTTGAGGGCGAGGAACCCACACAGGCTGTGGGCTGCTGGTGACTTGAAGTCACACCAGTCTATGGGCTTATGAGAACCAGGCATCAGAACTGGGATGTGAGAGGATGCTGAGGGTAAAGCGGAGGCTCTGTGTGCTGAAGACTTCCTCGTCGTATCAGAGGTTTGGATCTGGGCTTGATGGTTTGAACTGAACTGAAGACTGTCCAGCATGGATCTCTTTGGAATCTAATTATGTTACAAAATTTTCGAATATTTCTCTTCTCGGATTCTCACTTCCCATATCTTTAAATAAAGTAACTGACAAACCAGTGGTTAAACATACTTTGAGGATCTGGATACTGTTTAAAAAACATTTTGATTTATTGGGATTTTCTCCTATTTTTTCTAATTATTTCTTTAAACCTTCCATGATTGATGTAGATTTAAAGAATGGGCATTAAATGTTTTAAAGATTTATTTATTGAGGTGACTCTGGGGGTCTGGGGGTCCGGGTAATGCTAACGCTTATGGCAGACTAAAGGAAATTTCATGTAATATTACATTTCTGTTTTATTACATGACAATAAAGAGCACCTGATCTGATCTGATCTGACAAATTGAATTTAATCCCAAGAAGTGCAAGGAGACACACAGGAGACAGCAGATGCCATAATCTGAAGCTAAACACAATCTGCTAGAGGAACTCAGTGTGGTCCCCACTGATGTGCAAGTCAAATAGAGGTGAGACATACACAGTACACTGTAAGGCACTGAGGAATGTTGATAAACAGAGGGACATTGGGGTCCACATCCATTGAAGGGTGTGGGCCTTATGAAGTCAAATGGGATGTGGTGGGACAAAGGCCCTGTCTCTATGTTGTACAAATCTGAAACTAAGCTAAAGACATGAATTTGAACCTGGAATTTCTTTACTTGAATTCATTGTGAGGAAGTCTACAGTTTTGTGTTCTGACAGTCCTACACCCTGCCTGCATTTGCTATTATGTAGTGGCTACCGTCATAACCACACTACATCATTGCCAGGTAATGACATCTATGTTAGTGGGACAGTCATTGCTGTAGAAACTTTGCTGCTTGTAGATTGGCCTGTGGGATGCATGTTTCACATTGTGATGGAGAGCACAAACCAGTTTATGACCATTTGTTTGGTCTTGTAAGGTTTCATATACGGTGACACTGCTTCTGATAACATCCTTTAAAATTTAGAAAAGAAACTTAATGGACAATGGAAGTTAAATCTGTGGGATTAGTTATGGAGCCAAATGGCCTATCTTGTCACACTGACCAAAATATTCCATCCACACAAGTCCCACCTGCCTGCCTGTGTTTGGTTCATATTCTTCTAACTCTACCTTATGCATGTATCTGCCCAAATATTTTTTAAACACTTCAATGGAACCTGCCTCAACTACCTATGTTCCACACTACGCATAAAAAAGTTTCCCCTCAGATTCCTATTAAATGTCTCCTTCCTCATCTTCAAGCTATGGTTCTTGATTCCTTCCATGTGGTAGAATGGACAAGAAGTTCGATGAAAGGAAGAAAGGAAAGAGCAGTGGTGCCTGGTTGTAACCCAGTCTGAAAGGAGCTGTATGATGGTGCCCTGGTACAACTGGTTTTGATCTACATTAACAATCTGGACATAGTATTCCAATATCTGCAGTTGATACAAAACTTTGTGTTGTGAACAATGAAAAAGACAGTAAAACAGACTTTGAGTGCATCTAGTGTAACTTAGAGAATGGATAGATACAAGGCCAGTGAAATTTAACACAGTGATGAAATGTGTATATAACATTGTGAGGGGGATAGATAAAGTGAATGCTCACCTTTTTCATCAGGGCAGACGATTCTTGGACTAAAGTGCATGAGTTTAATGTGAGAGGGAATTGATTTTAGAGGGTCTTGAGGGGCAACTTTTTCAAGGTGGTCTTCATCTCCTGCTGCCTAGGAAAGGCAACCAACACACTGAAGAACCCATCACACCCTAGATATGGTCTCTTCTCCCTTCACCCCCTCAAGGAGAAGGATTAAGATTGTGGAAACATGCACCAAAAGGCTTAAAGACAATTTTCTTCCCTGCCACCATCAGGCTCATAAATGAACCCCACAATAGTGCTATCATGCGGCCCTTATTTGGCACTCATTGATTTTAGATGACTGGCAAAAGAAGCAAAGAGAATCTGAAGGCAAAACACAGTGAGCTGTTCTGATTTGGACTGTACTGTCTACCAGGAGAATGGAAGCAAAATCAGTACTAACCTCCAAAAGGGATAAAGAAGAAAGAAATTTACCAGCATGTGGAGAAAGATGAGGAGAGTTGGGCGCATTGGATAGCCCAAACACTTGTTATAGATACTAATGGTATGTGATTCATTATTAGAGATACAGCGCTGTAACAGGCCAATTCAGCCTTATGAGTCCGTGCCACCTAAATTACACCCCATTAACCTACACCTTGGTACATTTTTCAAGGGTGGGAGGAAACTGGAACCCACAGAGAAAACCCACGCAGACACTGGGAGAATGTATAAACTCCTTACAGACAGCGAGGGATTCAAACCCAGGTCCGGTCCCAATCACTGGTATTGTAAAGGCGTTGTTCTAACCACTACGCCTACCGTGCACCAATATTCTTTGATTTTTCCATTTAGATATTTCCTCTGCCCATTTTCCACTCTGTACCAACCCCCCCCCCCCCCATCCCTGACTTCCTTTGGTCCTCCAGAGATCTTATTCTGCAACCTTCAAGTTAAATGTTATACTTAAACTCCAACACAGAACACAGCAAGGTGCATTCATTCAGTCACTCGCCACAACATCAGCCTAAATCAACTGGAGCAAAACCATTCATGCTCGGAATGTTCTTCAAAGAAATTGCCAGCACAGGTTGCTTCATTGGGGCAGAATTTGTGAATGAATGGTATTCCTCTCGGTTTAATATGTTATTTTCTGGAGGATAAGCCTGTGATAATTGGACCAGCATTTCTTGTAATGTAAGTTAGAGCATTTAAGCAGGGAATGGTATTGATGACTTGAGTAGGGTGGAAGGGAGGAGTCTTTTTCCTCCTGCAGGAGGTGTTGAACCCATAGATGCCAAATGGTTGATGTCCACTGACGATGGCATGGATGCAATGAAACCCTAGATTATCTTTCCTGCCTGTGATGTAAAGGGCATGTTTATAAGAAGAGATCAGCAGGAATCGATGCCAAAAAAGAGAAAATTGGCAGTATTCTTCTTTAAAGTAATGGATAAGATCAAAATTGTTTGCTACATCTATTCCACTTATAAATATTCCATGGGGACCTTCCTTAATGAGCAAAGTGGGTTTATTCAAATTTTAGCTTGAATCACCACAATATTCCAACACATAGTTTCCAAAATGCTCCCAGGGAGAGCGTTGAAATTTTTCTCAGAGTTTTTTACTGAAGTTAAAGCCAAAACTAATGAGTAATTTCTTCCAAAGTTAGAAGGAAACTTGAAAGTATAGAAGTTGACACAGAGCCTAATTAGTTGGCAAAAGAGCAGTGGATTGGCCAAGCTGGAAAAGCAATTGGAAGTTAAAAAAAAAATCCTGAGGCTCCTTCTTGGTGACAAGTGTTCAAATGGTCAGCAGTTCCGTGACTGATTCAGTGTGAAAGCATTTAGGAAGCAGTGCAAATTGGTAACCATGTTTTTAATGAAGAAAGTTTAGTGAAAGGCAATAAAAGGAGAAGTAATCTTTATTACCCTATTTAGTGCAATAATCCTCTCACCTTATTTAATGGGACAATAAATACTCTAAAACCTACATAGTGTGGTTATTTTCAGTGTTGTCTTCATCAATCACCATTTAGCCAACCAATCTGTTTAAAAATGTTGACAGGGTGAAGTAAACCTTATTGAACAGTACAATTGTTGTCAGTTTCGGGTGTAACATTACCACCACACTTCTGCATCCTGAAACAAATCACTTGGGTTTATAGTTTGCTCAATGAAGACAGAATTTCTTTAAGTTGGGTGACAGTTGAAATCAACTCACCAATCACTCTAACGATGAGAGAGGAGAGACCCAGGGCCCTGAGTGACAGCTGGGCTGAGAGGCCAGCTTCACTGAGTTAATGGAGTTAAACAGGACAACAGGTTTTCTAAACTCATGCTTTTCCAGCAATGGCTATTTTGACATTTCTCAGTTTTCTGCGACCCATGGAATTTTCAGTTTTCTCAGACCCATGGATTTCCCCATTTTTCTGGGTTCTCCCAGTTTTTATGAGACCTATAGGGGTTTCCCATTTTCTGACCCATGGAATTTCCCCACTTTTTTGAGACCCATGGAATTTCTCATTTTCTGATCCATAGAATTTTTCCAGTTCCCTGAGACCCAAGTCTTGAGCTCCAGAGCAGTAGTGAACATGTTACCATGGCTGTTTTTCATATCCTCTTGGCTAATTAAATGTGAAATAAAACCTGCTGGAAGTCTTTAGATTTTTGTTGTTGTCGGGTGCTCTACTGAAAGAGTGGCTGAGCCTTAGACCTTCTCCACATGAACATTCAAACCAACCCAAACCCAATCAGAATCAACAGGAGCCCAACTATTAATAGTGTGTCCCCTAACAGAACTGACTCAGAGGCATTTATAGAGGTGGAAACAAAGTTTTGCACATCCATGGCTATGATCAAGAACAGAGGATGCCTGCAGCAAATTATTCAGGCCTGGGTAAAGTGGTGAATTAGGCCAGTGCAGCCCACTATGTCCCATCTGTTGATGTATCCGATCCAACCTGAGCCTATCTCCAACCTTTCAGGTTGACTGTTTCTACTCACACAGATGCAGCCTGAACTGCTGAGTATTTCCAGAAGATTCTGTTCTTTATATTGACCTTGTCACATGTTGCTGGGTCCTGCTGAGCTTGCTTCAAGTAGCCTTGCTCTTCTTGCCATCAACCAATTCTACCTTCTATTTCAGTGGGAGTCATCTATTGCATCCGGTTCTCCCATTGCAGCCTTCTCTACATCAGAGAGACTGGTCGCAGACTGGGAGATATTTCCATTGAGCACCTTCTCTCTGTCTGCAGCAGGGATCTCCCAGTGACCAACCATTTCAGTTCCATGCCCCTCTCCCATACCAATGTGTCTCTCCATAGCTTCATGCATGCCTAACCAAGGCCATCCGCAAATTGGAGGAGAAACATCTAATATTCTCTCCAACAGGAAGCATTAACATCAACTTCTCTGGTTTCCATTAAGCAACTCCCCTGACTCCCTCCCTTCCCCATCCCTCTATGTCCTTTCCTCCAGCTCTCCACCCACTTCCCTCCCCACTCTGAAAGCTATCCCTTCCCTCATCACTTAGCTTTTTCCTCATTCCCCCCCCCCCCACCTATATCCACCTATGACTTATTGTTTGTGAACCCATGCTCTTTTCAATGCCCCTGCCACCCCACTATTATATTCAGGTGTCTCCAAGTTCCTGATTCATTGGTTCTGTATCTTTAACTTTGCTACCTAAAAATGTCTGCATGACTTTCTGAGTTTCTCCAGCATTTCATACCATCATGAACATTACGCTGATCCCATTTTAATCACTCCAGCTGGTGATTAAAATGGGATCAGTGTAATGTTCATGATGGTAATGCTTGATGGTAAGCACAGAGTTGATGGGCTGAAGGGCTTGTTTAGGTGCACTCTGATTCCATGACTAAAAGCTGGACATCCTGCCGTTCCATATATTGATGAACAAGCTTATGCTTGAATATGAACTTTGTGGTTGTCAGGACAACATCACGAATGTAATAGAAAATTGAACAACTGCTTCAGAAAGGATATTTTCCATTGGAAAAGGTCAATAATGGTGTTAATAAATACCACGCTAATAAATGTAGAGGTATGGGGTAAATAAGGAGAAACTCTTTCCTTTGGCAGAATATTCAGTAGTAAGTACTGCCACTGGTGCAGACCTGGGAGAGCAGGGAGCGAAGACACAGCATTGCCCTGCGGGATCCTTCTGCCCCACCCAAATGCCAATGGCTCCATACAGGCTTTAAACAACTGTTCAAGGAGACACCAGAGCCTTTTTTTAAATCCTGCAACCACAGGGTCTGCCCTCAAGATGGCGTACCTGTGGTCGAGGGTGTGCCATGAGACCATGAGGGGTTGTAGACTCTGGAGGAATTGCGGACCAGCAAGCACCAGAAATGGGGAGAGAACACCTCCCCTCCCCCCTCCATTGGGAAGAAGAAGCAAAGGAGATGACCCTACAGGGAAGGTGACCACAGCAGCAGACCATCGAGGGGATCAGTGGCAGAAGGACCCACAAAGGCTGCGGGCTGCTGACGACTTGAAATTGAAGGACTCACACAGGCTGTGGACTGCTGGCGACTTCCTGTCTGGGCCTCATACATACCATGGCTGCTAGAGACTGGCTCATGGGACTCATGTTTCGGAGCCGGGAGTCGAGAGGGTGCTGAGGGGAAGAAAGGTTCCCGAATGGCCTCAGGTGCTGAAAGCTTCCTGATCATATCGGAGGTTTAGATCTGGAGCTCCAATTACTAATGGCTTAAAATGGGGTCCGTGCGGCTGCAGAGGCTCTGGGAGTGCTGGAGACGAATCCACAGACACTCATTGTCTCTGAAAGATTTCTCTTTCTCCTATTGTTAGGGACACCAGGCAATATTCGTGGCGACTCATTGTTTGGCTTCTGGCAGAAAAAAATTTAAGCATATGACATATATTATATTTTTAATGTAACATTGCTTGACAATAAAAGGAACCTTTGAAAAGGATGAAGATTGATGACAAAAATGCAGAGGAATAGGATTCGACAGAAACATTCTTAAAGAAATGAAATAAATGTTTGATGGGTAAATTTTAAGGGAAATATAAAGGAATGGGATGAAATGGTTCGTTCTTTCATTGTGTGATTGCAAAAGGCCTCTGCTGCTCTACTTTGCAATCCTCACTTGAAAGAAATAGATTCAAGATTCCTTTGTTGTCATGTGCCTAAATACATAAAATATGTCATTATTTGCTTGTTGTAAAGGCACACAAAGAGGCAGCATCCCTGCCATTAAGAGAAAGAGAAGCAAAAGGGAGTGCCTACCAAGATACTGAGTGTCCACGGATTCGCCCCTCGTGTTACCGCAACCTTTGCATCTGCACCACCTTTTTTTGTGAGAAAGGTTCATCCTCGCTGATTCTGTGGTTGGACTCAATCTACTCCTAGATTTCTTGGGCTGGGGTTGATGAAGGACTGTGCCTAAAACTTCCAAGTTTTCAGTTCTGAGGTGTCTTCACCACTCTCTTTTCCTATTTCAAATTTGCAAGGAATGAATTTTCCATCCACTTAGTCAGTCTAGGTTGTAATATTGGAAAACTGGACAAGATCGAGTACCTTTTAGCTTTCATTCAAATTGGTCCAAGTTGCACATAAAAACACGGAAATGCTGAAGGAACTTGCAATGTCCATAGGAGGTAAAGATATTAAACCAACATTTTGAGTTTAAGTCCTTAACTTGAAGAAGGGCTCAGGCTTCCAACATTGGTATCATATTGTATCTTTACCTCCTGTGGATGCTACGAGACCTGCCGAGTTCCTCCAGCATTTCTGTGTTTTTACTGCAATCACAGCATCTGCAGACTTTCATGTTTCACCCCAAGCTCCATGCATTGGGTTCCTTCTGCCAAATGTGCAAGAATAGGAGATAATTTAATAGGCAACACTGCAGTTCACCTTTAGAAACCCTTGCCTTTTACACTTGCCCTTGCAAAGATTTTCTGTAATTTAGTCATCATTTTGACCTCTGTTTATTTTCTGATTTTCTTCATTGTCCAGTTATCTTTATTATTAGTGTAACATTTGGGACTTACTGAACCATAATGGAAATTTTCAGACACAGCTCTTGATCCCCTGGTTTTCTTTATTTTCTTCACCCTGTTTCCTGTCATCTTCCTTCAGGCTTTCACATCTTTTTTCCACTCATTTTTGGATCTGAGGATGCCATTTGCTTTGGCCAAACTGTTTGCTGTTGTGATGAATTTAATATGGTTGCTATCTGATAAAATCTGTTTCTTTTACCTCTGACTGGGATTCTGCAGGGGTGTTGCTCAGCATTGCAGGGTCTAAATCCTCCATTTCTCTTTATCACAGGGCAGAGCGGTTGAAGCAAGTGACTTACTGCCACCTGCTCAATTTGCGATGGATAATTAATTCTAGCCTTGCTATTGACATCTGAATCCCAAAAAAATTAAGAAGGAAAACATAGTCTCAATAAAGGGACCTGATCTGAGACATTTACTGACCATTACTTTTTTTGGAATACTTTATGTAAAATTTTAAACCACAATACATTCAAATATGTTCAAGTATGATAATTCATATACAAGAAAACTTATGGTATATACCAAACCCACCCCCCCCATTCCCTCTCCTCCACCCCACTAACCTTCCTTCCATTCCCTCCCCCATCTACTAACCCCAACCCCAAAGATAGAAAAAAGATAATTACTGACCATGGATGCAAGCTGACCTGCTGAGTTTTGCCACCTTCTCATTGCTTGCCAAGTAAAACACAGATTTTACCATTTTTGGGATGTTGCTGTGCATATATTGGCCAGTTCCTATGTTGCAGTAGTGACTGCACTTCAAAACCACTTCATTAACTGCAAAGTGGATGTCCTGAGCTCACCAGAAACAATACAAGTCTTCCTTTCTTTGAAGGATCTTTATGGAGCAGGAAATAATTGGATCAGTATGTGCCAAAGTAACTCAATCCCCTCTTTGAAGTCATATTTTCTGTCCGTCTTTTCAGATTTTCAGGTTTGACAAAACTTGAGTCTACTGAGAACCAGCATCATCCAAAAGCGTCTGTAAGGAGACTGTACATTCTCTCTGTGATCTGTGAGGGATTTCTCCCGGTTCTCCACTTTCTCCCACCCCACCCTCCAAAAACATATGTGGTTGCTAGGTTAATTGGGTGGCATGGGTTTCATGGGCCAGAAGGGCCTCCTACTGTGCTTATAGTTAAAAAACTAAATTGCACCATGGTTTTCATGCAATAGAGACCCCAGAGGCAGGAAGTGCAGAGCAGAGCTGCTATGGTGCCACCACTGGTGAGAGGATGTAACTTCAACCCGATGGTAACTGGAACGTAAGCAGCAACTTGCATTTTTACAAAGTATGGATTCTCAATTTTATTGTTATTTCAGGATGTAAAAATAATGACTTACTATCTTCTAACGCTCACCTTGTGCATGCTAATGACAAGTTTGCCAATCCTGGTGACCGATTGTATTGAGTAGAAACCATTCAAGTTCGAGTTCATCAGCTTTCTCTGGCCCACAGAGCAAAACTGTGCGAACACACAAACAGACATAACACACGTACAGACAAAAGATAAGTTTACACAGAATCTAGATATATATATTAAAATAAATATTATTAATAAAAAGTGGAGTCATGGGGAGTAGTTTTAGCAGTTCAGCAGCCATTCGGCGGCCTCACTGTTCATGGGAAGAAGCTGTTTCCCAGCCTGATGGATTGTGAGGAACTTGGTGCTCTCCACTCTCTCAACTACCGAGCTATTATTGTCTAGTGAAGGGTGGTTTGTCCTGATCCACAATCATCTCCTTCGTCTTATCCACATTGAGACTCAGGTGGTTACTCTCGCACCTTTTCTCAAGATTTTCCACCTCTTGACCATTGTTGCTGATTAGGCCAACTACTGTAGTGTCATCTGCAAATAATGACTCTGTTGGAGCAGGATCTGATGTTGCAGACATAGGTTAGTAGTGTGAACAGGAGCCAGCTGATCACACAGCCCTGAGGTCCACTAGTGCTCAGTGTGATGGTGCTCGACATACTGATCCACACTGACTTTGGTCTTTCTGTTAAGAAGTCCACAATCCAGTTACAGAGAGGAGTGTTGAGTCCCAGTGTGGACAGTTTCTCCAGAAGGCTTTGGGGTATGATTTTTATTAAAGACCAAGTTGAAGCCTGGTGTATGAGGCATTGTACTCCAGGTGGGTCAGGATGGAGTGGAGGGACAAGGCTATGGCATCAACAGTGGAACGGTTCCATTTGCAGGTGAATAGAAATTGGTCCAGTGTCTCTGGGAGGCATTATTTGTTGTGTTCCATCACCAGATACTCAAAGCATTTCATAATGGTGGAAGCCAGTGCCACTGGACGGTAGTCATTGAGGCTTGCTTCCGGGATGAAGGTGGTGTGGTGGAATGTGGTATTGCAGGCATGACCTTGCTGGACTGGGCAGGCTGGCCTGCTTTCTGTCCCTACAGCTCTTGCCCTTAAGATCCCTAATAAAGGCTGATAGCCCGTGTCTCCTCCCTCCATACCTGTCTTGGACATGAGCCAGCAGCATGTAGAGGCATGGCAAAGTTTTCTGGTTAATAAAGCCTTTGTTTACTTGCTTTGTGTCTGCGAGTGGTCATTGATCGTGCCACAGGTGGGTGTCTTGAAACCCACTAGGATGATTGACTGCTGCAGTAAGGTGTTGAGGATGTCCATTGGGATCTCTGTCAGTTGGTCTGCACACTCCTTCAGTTATGTTCTCTGGCCCCGCTGCCTTGTGTGGGTTCACCTTGGATAGAATTCTCCTCACCTCAGCCAGGGGTATGGTTTAGATGCAAGTCAATGGCACTGGCAGAATAATAGTTTGGTACAAACTAGAAGGGCCAAAGGTCCTGTTTCTATGCTGTAGTGCTCTATGGCCTAATGGTTCTAACATCAAAGGACCTGCAGACACTACCACACCAGGGATGTCTAGTATGCTTTAACTGTCCTCAGGTTGTGGGTGGAGGCTATTAAAATTCAATTTGGTTTGAATTTTATACTCAAGCATATATTTACTCATTTCTTCCGCTGCACTTTTTTCTTCTTCTCCCTTTCCAAATTCTTCCCGTACCCTGTCCATTTTCTCACTCCCATATCTACTTCTCCTCTCCCTACACTCAACTCTGATATCTGAATTCGCTTTCTGTCCTTTTTCATGTTAGACTTTCACTCTGCTTTCTCTGTTAGTCTGTCTGTCTCTCACTCTCTCTCTCTCTCTCTCTCTCTCTCTCTCTCTCTCTCTCTCTCTCTCTCTCACTCTCTCTCTCTCTCTCTCTCCCCACCCCCAACTCCAACTCCTCTGCTCTTCCACACCCCTTTCAGTGAGGAGGTAGGCATTGGAAATGGCGAGTGAATGTTTAAATCCCCCAAGGCCTTGGCGTGGATTTGGCAACAATACTAATATCCATTACTATGGGGTAAATGTAACAGCAACATCTGTTAAGTGCATAGTTGCTGTCAGAATTGCTCTGCTGCTCCGTTCAATCCTTGTCAATGACCATGACCTGGGAAACGTGCTCATTGGTTATCCACTGCAGACAACTGCAACAGGGCTGCTTCATTCAACCATAAGTGTTCATTTAATGGTTGATAAATTATAATTACCTTCAAACAATCCCACTAACCATGAATATTTAATCCACCTTAAAGAAATTATTGTGCAAATTATTTAAAATAAGAATTTGCTTTAATTTTCAGTCATCTCTATCTCTTTTCATTATATTTGTACTCCCATCTTTATTTTTATTTCTGCTTGTGATTTAAATGATTGTTCCTGGTCTCCTACTTCCAGGCTTGGACTTTCATTGTCTGGGGGACAATAGTCAAAGCTATTTACTTTAGTGGAACTAAATGCTGGGAGGGGATAAGGTCTGGAACTTAAACAGTTCCAGTGTAGGACTAATGATGCAAGGCAAACCACTACTCTTGTGCGTCTCACTAAGAATACTTCAGTCTGGATCTTAATGAACTTTACTCTCTGTGTATTAAACTATATATAGATATATATAGTTTAATGCATACACAGTATGCATTACACATAGATATCTTTGTGGTCTCACCAATGTCTTGTACAGTTGTAAAGTGACGTCTTGTATTCACCACCCTGACTAATGAAGTCAAAAATGCCAAATGTCTTCTTCACCAACTCTAGCCACCTGTGCCACCCATTTCATGGGTGAGTATGTGGTTATTTGGGACATAAAGCCTGGTGATGCAAAGATGTACCGTATTTCAGTTGACACGGGTCCAGAGTGAGATAAATATGCTGCCTCCACTATGAAGCAAATAATTGGTGCTTTCTTTTTAAAAACATTAATCGTGTGAAAACTGATCAACAGGAGAGATCTTCACACTGAGGTTTCTGCACTCTCATCTCCCATCTCTTCAGCAAAGTCCTCCACATCATCTTGCAAACTCCCAGTGCCACCAGAAGAACACGATATCATGGATGCAGAAAGTTCTTGGAACCATAGTTTTGCCCAGAGAATGCAAAGAGTCGTTCCTCCACTTATTTTAAATTATATGTTTATGTATATATGTAATTGCCTTGTGGTATTCAAGTCCAAGATCAAATTTATTATCATGTGATTGTACAAAGACAACCCAGTGAAACAGTGTTCACCCATCCTTTGTGCAAAAACATGTAAACGCACAGCCAGAGATAGCACATGTACAAACATTACATGCGCAGTATGTATATACATGTATAAAAATAAATAAATATTGTTTCATAAATAGTAGAGTCTCGGAAGGTTTGTATGAACAGTTCATTCAGTTATTCAACATTCTCATTGCCCGTGGGAAGAAGCTGTTTCTCAGCCTGGTGGTTCTGGCTCAGATACTCTTGCATCTCTTTTCTTTTCTGCTGGGAATAGCTGAAAGATGCTGTATGAGGGGGGGGGGGGGGGGGGTGATAGGGGTCCTCAATGATTCTGTGAGTTTTCTTCAGACTACAATCCCAGTTGATCACATTGATGGGGGGAAGGAGACCTCAATGATCCTCTCAGCCATTCTTGTAGATTGACCAATGCTCTGCGGCAACCATACCACACTGTGATGTAGCCGGCCAATGTATCCTGTATGATAAGTGTGCACTGTGGTCTGGAGTAATGATTTTTCATCTGGTTGTATCTGTGCAGTCAAATGATAACGAATTTGAACTTGAAGTTTCCCAGTGAAATTGCAAGAGCAGGAACAAAGCCATGGGCGTTCACAGCCATTGCATTTTTATTGATGGGGAGATGCTTTCAGCAAACCAACGCCACACTGATGAGGACACAAAGGGACATGTAAGCCTGGTGACAATGGCAGAAGTCACTTACAACAAACCTGCTTGTGTGCACAACGCTTATTGACTGAAAAATCAAACATTTGGGATATATCTGTGAATGACAGTAAGGTATTTCATTTTTTTTCAGATGAAAATTTAATCCACAGAACATCACTTGCAAATTATGATGGTGGTTTAATCATTCAATGTTGCTTTGTGACCTGAACTTTCCAATGATGGTATCAACAACAAAATTGGAATTTGTTGAGGAAAGTTGCCAAAAAACACATTTGCATCAGCAAAGGTTTAGCAATAAGACCACTAAGAGAAGAAATAGGCTATTTAGCCCATCGAGTCTGCCCTGGCATTTAATCATGAGCTGATCCATTTTCCCACTAGGCCTCACTTTCTCCCCATAACCTTTAATGCCTTGGCTAATCAAGAACCTATCTATCTTTGTCTTAAGTGCACCCAAAAACATGGCCTCCACAGCCACCTGTGGCAACAAATTTCACAGGTACACCATTCTCTGGCTGAAGATATTCCTCTGCATCACTGTTCAAGTTGGATATCCTTCATTCGTGAAGTTGTGCCCTCTTGTCCTAGATCAGTGGTTCTCAACCTTTTATTTTAACCACACATATACTACCTTTAAAAAAAAGATTGAGAACCACTGCCAAAGGTGCTCTGAGGTTAGTAAGAGATTAATTAAGGTGGGGGGAAGAGGTTGAAAACCACTGTCCTAGACGCTCTCACTGTGGGAAACAACCTTTCTACATCTACTTTTGTAATGGAGGATTTAGACTAGCTTATGAAAGAAGGGATGCAGTTCCATCAGAAGACATATCTCAATTCTACTATGGGGCCCAGGGATGCATATGAATCAGTAGACATTATCCAACTTCCACCATGAGGTCAAGAGATGCAGTTGTCTTTTGTTGGTCGCAGACTGTCAGGAGACCTTGAAGATAATTAAATCATTTGTTCAAAGAGATAAGATCTGAAGTAAACAACTTTTGGGTAATATAAGCCATGGTCCCACTGCTGAAGTTTGAGACTCTCCAAGAGGTGGCAACATCTCTCAGCAAGAAGAAGAATTTCAAGATTCCAAACTGACGTCCCGGTCCGGGGAGGTGGAGAAGCTGCTACTGGCACCCAGACAACCTACTACAAGTGTGCAGTCGTCACCTCGCTTTGGCAGTTGGGACCAGTCCAGGCATTGATAAGTATAATTGGGAAGGGCTTGCATGTTGTAGTGTGAATTCAGCTTTATATTTAGTAATAAGATTATAAACTGAACTGCTCTCGGTGTATGTGTCTATTTTCTTTCGGTAGCTTGAACACTGTGACCAATCTAAAACGAACAAAGTGAGAGGTACAAGTTTACCCAAGACAACTTTGTCCATGCCTTTCAAAATTCATAATGTTTCAATAGGTTCTCCTTCATTCTCATAAATTCAGGAGTCTAGAACTCTGTGCCTGATGGGGAAGTAAATGCAGAAATTAAACAAGAAAGTCTATAGATGCTGGGGTCGATTGCAATACACAAACATGGCGGAGAAACTGAGCAGGTCATGCAGCATCCATGGCACGTAAAGGGCAACCAACGTTTCAGGTCTGGGCCCTTCGTCAGGTATAAGTAAAAACAGAAAGGTACCAGAATAAAATGGTGGAGGAGAGGGAAGGAAGATTGGAGGGTGGGAGGAAGGAGAAGGCAGATGAGGCTAACAGGTAAGAGGTAATTGATTGATCCAGGTAGAAGACATAGGGGGAGAGGCTAGTTCTCTAATAGAAGAAGGAAGGAGAGGGGATGGGGAGCTGAAGGAAAGGCAACAGAGGGATAGGGTAAGACAGCAAAGGACCCTGGCTCGAAATGTAAGTTACCCTTGACTTCCTGTGGATGCTGCATGACCTATTTAGTTTCTCCAGCTCTTTTGTGTAGAGCAGGTAGATGCAGAGACCCTGACTTTATTTAAGATGTATTCAAGAGAAGCCATGACTCACTGTTGTAGACCTTGTGCTGGAAAATGGGATACAGTTGGCCGGCTTTTATTTTCAACTGCTACGGAGATGAGGGGCCAGATTTTCCATAGCTCTCTGATTAGACCGACCATAAAATTTCCCGTGGGTCATGTTACACAATCCAGAGTAATGATGCAAGACTGAAATTGCAACGAGGAGTGAGATTCATCCCTTTAAGCCCCAGAGGTCAAGTGACTGGTATATTCCCCTTGGTCTTACTGTTTAATTGGCTTCTGGTGTCTTCTTTTTTACGCAGGGTGCTGTTGTTGGTCTGGTGTGTCCATGGATACTGTGCACCAAGATTATAGGCACACTGCGAGTCCACTACCTTAGCACTCACCCCAACTTACATAAGTATCACTGACTTAAGGGAGCACAACCAGTGTTCATTGAATAATGGAAAATAGGTGCCACAGTAGGCCATTCAGCCCTTCAAGCCTGCACCATAATTCAATACGATCATGATTGAACATGTGACCTCAGTAGCTTATTCCTGTTTTCCCTCTGTATTCCTTGATCCCTTCAGCCATAAGGGCCAGATCCAACTCCCTTTTTAATATATCCAATGACCTGGCCCCAACAACATTCTTTGGCAGGGTTGCACAAGTTCTCAACTCTCTGAATGAAGAAGCTCAATCCATTTATTTATTTATTTTCCCTTCTCCTCGTCTTGGTCCTCAATGGCTTACCCCTTTTTCTTAGACAGTGACCCCAAAGGAGACATGACCAATGTGATTGTCAGGGAATGTTTTTAAATGAGCAAAACACTATGGATACTGTTGTAAAATGTGGCCAATTCACACTTAATCCACACTGGCCAAGTGAATAACTTACACGTCAAATTCAAGTTTATCATCTGACTATACAAAAACAACCAGATGAAATAGTGTTTCTCTGCACCATGGTGCACACATGAGCACTCAATACACTGCACATAATATTCACACATATATACATAAAGATATAATTTAAAGTAAATATTTTAGAATGATACTCTTGGTTGCAGGATACTGTTCATCAATCACACAGCCTGGGAAAAAGCTAGTTCCCAACCTGGCAGACCTGATTTTAATGCTCCTGATGGAAAGAGTCCTCGATAATTGTTTGAGCCTTATTAAAGCAACACTCCCAGTGAACATCATTGATAGAGGAAAGGGAGACCCCAGTGATCTTCTCAGCCATTTTGATGATCCTCTGTATTGACTTCCATTCTGATGCTTTGCAGCTACCATAGCACACAATGATGCAGCCAGACAGCACATTCATAACTGTTATCAAGGTTGGGGTCGATAACCTAGCCCTCCTCAATCTCCTTAGGAGATACTAGCGCCAATGCCAAATGATAAAATCACACATAAAATTCTTCTGCACTATTCTGCATCCTTTAGCACCAACTTACCCAATTCTGATTGGGTTAAAGTGATACCTGTGCGGGTATTATGAACAGAATCCATGCGCACTTGTACTTATTGCTAGTTGCCTCAGACATACATGCATGTACGCACACAATGCATTCCTGGTCATAGTTTGAAGTCCACATGCCTTGGTTTGTTTTCCCTTTGATATTGTTAAAAGTAAGATGTAATTGTTATAAACTGCATATATGATGAAATAATTCAATTATATAGACAGACAATCTACTCAATAACTCATTAGCAAAATAATAATGAAACACAGCAGTGGATCAGGTCAAGACACAAGGGCCTCATTAATTCACTGGATCACGATCCACACTGGCCTTGTGGATAAAGCCGCTGGTAAAATAGCATGAGGTTACAGGTTCATGGAACGTGTGCATCTTCTACCTGTTCTGTTTTGCCAATCCCATAATGGCCTGAATTTAATAAATGTCTGTTGACCTACATTAACTATCGGGGTGGGTTACTTGGTCTACTATCCCCAAGTTACTCATTCTTTTCTTGCTTTCTCTCTTTCCTATGGTTAGACCCAAGCCTGTTTTCAAATATTAATGCCATTGTGAAGAAAGGACATCAGCACCTCTACTTCTTCAGGAGTTTGTGGAGGTTTAGTATGACATCAGAAACGCAGGCAAATTTCTCCAGATGTATTGTAGAAAGTGTGCTGACCGGCTGCATTACAGACTGGAATGGGGGGGCGCCAATACCTCTGAGCGTAAAGTCCTGCAAAATGTAGTGGACATAGTACATCACAGGCAAAACTCTCCCCACCATCAAGAGAATATACATAGAATGTTGTCCTCGGAGAGCAGCAACAGTCATCAAGGATCCACACCACCCAGGGCATGCTCTCTTTCTCGCTACTGCCATTAGGAAGGAGGTATAGGTGCCACAAGACTTATGCCTCTAGGTTCAGGAATAGTTGATGCCCCTCAACCATCAGACTCCTGAACAATAAACTCAATCAGAAACTAATTTAAGGACTTGTGCTTTGCTCATTATCGACTAAGAGGGATAGCCACCATGAGGAGTACTGAATATTTATATTTCTGGACTTGCATAGTCAGTTTGTTTACATTTTCTTACAGTTTAAAGTTACTGGTATTAGAAATTCTGCCTGGCCTTCAGGAAAAAGAAGCTCAGGTTTGCTTGTAATGTCATGTATGTACTCTGACAATAAATTTGTACTTTGAACTTTGACATGGATAACCACTGCTTGCTGTGAGATCATTGAATATAGCCTTATCCAAGTTTCCTCCTCCCAGATATACTGTTGTAATGAGTGGGATCTATTGAAAAGAAGCACAACCCTCAAATATTCTTTGGTCTATGTTGACAGACTCAGTGGGATGATCTCACACCTTTATACTGCATTAGCAGCAGAAATGCTTGCCGGAGTGAAGTAGCCGTCAGCTGCTTTAAGATTTTTTTTTTGCTCGTTAACTTTAATTCAAAGCAGAGACATAACAATAAAGTGGATGCAAATAAAACAAAATAAAAGGCCTTTCGGGATAAGCTGCACTTGACATGAGAAGAGTCTGTAATAACAACAGAGGTACAGTCTGCTAGAACAGGTGAAGAGTTTAAATCGCTGTGAGGAAATATTCTTTGAACAATATTTGGCACTGAGATATTAACTGGATCCCAGCTGGTACTGTACAAATGTAGACTAGGGATCCTGCAGCAATCAGTGGGGCTGTCCTATTGCTTGAGAAACTCAAAAGCTGCAGATGCTGAAATCTCGAGCAGACAGTGTTACTGGAGGAACTCCGCAGGTCAGACAGCATCCATGGGTAGAAATGCATTCCAGCTCGAAACGTTGATTGATCACTACTGCCCGCAGCCTCTGTCTGACCTGCTGAGTTCCTCCAACAACTCTTTGTCTGCTGTCCTATTGCTTGTGATGCACTTCTGCACTTAAATCCCATTTAACTAAAGAATTTCTGATGTACTGTAGAAGGAAAAAAAAAGCAGTTATCACAAATCCTTTACAGCGCCAACGATTGGGATTGGGGTTTGAATCCCATGCAAGGAGTTTGAATGTTCTCCCTGTGTCTGCGGGGTGAAGGTTAATTGGGTGTAAATTGGGCGGCACAGACTTGTGGACCAAAATGGACTGTATTTCTAAATATTATTTTAAAATTAAAAAAAGATTGGAGTGAATAAAACCCCCTTGTGCTTTTCTAATGTCTATATCTATCTATAGATGTTTCCATTCCCTCTACCCTGGAATAACAACCAATTGGTACTGAGTGAGGAGACAAAATGTAACCTGTGTGGCAGAGTTCAAAGAAAGCCCAAGATGATGGGACAAAGTTCTTGTCCTCCTGCCACTGTGACCTCCTGTAAATCAAGTTTGAGATCGATGTGAATCCAACAACTGCCTAGAACTTTCAGAGTCATTGGTTAGAGATTAAATTAGGAGTGATAAATACTGTACAAATCTCAGTACTCTGTGTATCTTGGCAAATTAGTATCTCCACCAAATTTCTACAGAGGTGTGGTGGAAAAAATGCTGACTGGCTACATTATGGTATGGTATGGGGACACAAATACCCCTGAGTGAAAAGTCCGCCAAAAGGGAGTCAACACAGCCCTGGACATTAGCACTAAAACACTTCCCACTATCAAGAGCATCTACGGGGAACACTGCCATCAGAGAGCAGCAGCAATCATCAAAGGCCTACACCACCCAGCACACGCTCCATCCAGCTGCTACCATCAGGAAAGAGGAATAGGTGCCACAAGACTCGCATCTCCATGTTCAGGAACAGCTGCTGCCCCTCCACCATCAGATTCCTCAACAACAAACTCAATCAGGGACTCATTTAAGAACTCATTTTCACTTTATTTCTTTATTTTTCTCTCTCTGTATTGCTCAGTCAGTTTATTTTCTTTCTTTGTTTACCTGTGTATATTGTGTACAGTTATTTTTTGCACTACCAATAAGTGGTAATTCTGCTTCATCCACAGGAAAAAGAATCTCAGGATTGTATGTCATGTATGTATTCTGACAATAAATCTGAAACCTGAAATTTTCCACGCACACTGAGTCCAATCTTATCTCTGTTTCATATGAAAATCAGAGTAAAGACTTAGGCATGAAACTCACTGATGGCTAGGATCCCCATGTATTGGTAGCACAACTTTAATGAGGCTTTGAACAGAATACACTGGATCTGACAATACTCTGGCATCCTCACTACTTTTAATAAATATATTTAAGTTTTGAAAACAAAAGGTAACACTGGATAGCAAGAGGGTATTTAAATGTATTGATTAAGATAGAGAAAAAAATTTAAATGATGTGACCTGTCTCCTTCACAGCCATTACTCCCCATTGAATTAAGTGGAGCTGCTTGACTTGGACCAGATTTAAGCTGGGAATCGCTCCAGTGGGCAGACACCCCAGTGTTACAACTGGGAATCTGCCGAAAGTTCATCCATGTTGAGCTCATCTCAGGCCACATCTGCGAGGATTCAGAGCTGTCTCTCACGCATGCATGGAGATTCCATGTTCATGTTGATGTTCATGTGGTTAGGTTATTTGAAGGTATTCTAAAAGATCTGATAAACGAGTACTTGGGTAGAGAGGGATCAGAGCTAGTCAACATGAATTCGTGATTGGTAGGTCACCAGTTCTTATAAAGTTTTTCGAGGAGGTAACCATGAAATTTGTGAAGCTATATTAGTGAATGTTTCTCCATGGGCTTTCATAAGGCCTTTGACAATGTACAATGAAAAGGTTAATTTTAAGAGCTACCCAGCCAAGTCAACCCACACACAGTGTAGCAAATAAAACATAGTACATAGTGCAGTTACAGAGAGACTTCAGATAGGATAGAGCAAAGGCTCTGATAGCAGTGGGAAAGAAACTGTCCTTGTATCCATTGTTTTGACATTCCTGAATCTTCTCCCCTACTGGAGAAGGGAGAAGAGAGTGTGGGGTGGAATGAATCCCGCAGTATATTGTCCACTTTTTTGAGGCAGCAGGAAATATTGATGGAGGGTGGGGATTGTGTGATGGTCACAACTCTCTGCAGTTACTTGCGGTCATAGGCTGAGGAGTTCCTGTACCATGGAGTGATGCATCCTGATAGGATACTTTCAACAGTGCACCTGTTGACATTGCTGATGGAACATGCCTAATCTTCTCAGGCTTTGAGGTATCAGTGTATTTTGCATCAGTGCTGTTGGAACATGACAGGTTGTTGGAGATAATGACACCTAAAAACTTAAAGCTGTTTACTATCTCCACCTCAACACCACTCTTGCGTACCAGAGAATGAAGTCTACCCATCTTCCAGATGTCTATGACCAGCTCCTTGGGGAGAAATTGTTGTCTGGACACCAAGACACTAGTCCCTCTTATCTCCCTTCAATATTTCATCTTGTCATTGTTTGTGATCTGGCTTATGATCTGGCATATTTCCTGGCATTCGTGAATTTGTAAATAGTGGCAGGATGAAGATAAAATCCAGAATTTCACATGGAACTGCTGGAACTTTTGAGGAAAGTTCACATTCAAATTTACTGTCAAATCTATCAAAATGCAGTGAGAAATGTTGTTTTGTGAGGAGACTAGTTGGCATCTCATACTTAGTACAACAAGTAGCAAAGTGCAGAGTTACAAAGAGAGATCAGTTGGTACAGAGCAAAGGCAACTAGTTTACTACTTTGGGGTTCGTTCAGGAGTCTGATAACAGTGGGAAAGAAACAGACCTCGAATTGGGTGGTGTGTGATCTCGACTCATGAATCTTCTTCCTGATAGCTAGGACAAGTGGGGTGAAGCAATTGTCATCCAGCCACATTCTTTTCAAAACACCCCCTCCCCCTTCTTGACAGGAAGAAGATACACAAGTGTGAAATCTCACACCACCCGATTCAAGGACAGTTTCTTTCCTGCTGCTTTCAGACTCTTGAATAAGTAAGTCCTAAAATAGTGAAATTATGTTTTCTTTACTCCAAATCATTTTCTGTAACTCAGCACTTTTGCACTATGTCTTAGGTACAAGATTCTAACTGGTCTGCTCTCAAAACAACCATCTTACTGCATTTTCGATACATTTGACAATAAACTTGAAGCATGAACGATGTTCTGACAAGGTTGAAATGTCCATATGCTTTCATTGGCTCCTCAATGGCATCTTTTGATTTGCTCTTTGTTAAACTGTGGTTCAAGGTAGAAATCCTGACCTTGAATTTTTCCCAAATTGGCAATAAAGTCATCAAAAAATGTGCAAAATGGCCAGCAGTGTTTCTGTTCATCTGCTTCGGAAGAACTCAGCAGAAATCACCCACTTTTGCTCATACACCATTTTTTGGTGGATGGTGCTGTGGATTTCCTCAGATTCCTCATCCCAGAGAATAATCCAGGAGTAAGTAAGATAAGAATCTCCAACTGGCGCCAAGACATCAAACATCTTAACTTTACCACTCCCCTCACTTATTTCAATCTCATGCCCTCGGAACTGCCCTCCACTCTCACCAAACCAACCCCAACCTCACGATCAAACCCACTAACAAGGGTGTTGCTTTTGTGGTCTGGCACATTGACCTCTACCTCTACTAAGGCCAGATGACAGCTGTCAGACACCTCTTTCTATTTACTCCTTCAACAGGATCCACAAAGAAACATCAGGTCACCACCATCAGGGACCTCATCACTTCCGGTTATCTCCCTGCCACAGCTTCTAACCTTATTGTTTCCCAACCCTGCACTACCCAGTTTTAGCTCCTACTCAAGGTCCACAAACTCAATTGTTCAGGTAGACTTATTCTTTCCTGCCCCACCAAACTGGTTTCATCTTTCTTGGACTCCATTTTGTCCCCCTGGCCCAATCCCTGCCTGCCTACATCCGTGACACCTCACATGCACCGCATCAATTCAACAACCTCCTGTTCCCTGGACTCAAACACTATAGATATCCAATCTCAGTACACCTCCATCCCCCATACTGAAGATCTCAAAGCCCTTCATTTCTTTCTCAACCACAGACCCAACCAGTCCCCTTCCACCAGCACCCTCCTCCCACTGGCAAAACTTGTTCTCATCTTCAATAACCTTGCCATCCCACCTTCTCCAAGCCAAAGGAATAGCTATGGGTATCTGCAAGGGTCCCAGGTATGCCTGCCTTTTCGTTGGCTTTACAGAGTAATCCATGCTACAAGCCTACACAGGCAAGACTCCTCAACTTCCCATACTTTGATGAAGAGCTCAAGCCTGAAATGTCAGTTATGTATTTTTACCTTTGCTATATAAAAGACACTGTTTGACCTGGTGAGTTTCTCTAACATTGTATTTTTACTTCCACTCTTCCTCTGCTACATTGATGACTGTATTGGTACAGCCTCTTGCACCCATGATAAACCCATTAACTTTATCCACTTTGCTACCAACTTTCAACCCGATATCAAATTAATTTGGTCCATCTCTGGCAACACTCTTCTCTTTCTCAATCTCTCTCTGACTCCATCTTGACAGACAAACCCTCCACAGATGTTTTCTACAAACTACTAACTCCCACAGTTACCTTGACTACACATCCTGTCTCCTCTAAGGAATCTATTCCTTTCTTTCAATTCCTTCACCTCCTTTGCATCTGGTCCCAGGATGAGGCATTCCATCCCAGAACATCCGAGATGACTTCCTTCAAAAAGCGTGGCTTCCCCCCACTATCATCAACCTGAC